>NW_006921610.1:21077887-21113463 GCF_000298275.1 Orycteropus afer afer
CCTCGGAAACCCAAGGAGGGGTCACTAAGAGTCGGGTCTGACTTGACGGCACATAACAACAACAACAACAATATTAAATAATACACTAATTAAAACACTTTTTCCCCCCATAATTAGTATGCACATGTAACTAGGGCACACACATATAAGCAGCTGAAAGGACGAAATTATGTACAAAAAGTTCTGGCATAGCACACCCATGAATATACTGCTGAAGTCTCAAGGAATTTCCAGAAGTTAAATTCAGCCTCATTCATCTATTCAATAGTTCAAAAATGTTAGTATGCATGAATTATGCAAAAAATGTTAGTATGCATGAAATGTTAGTATGTTTGAATAATAGAGGTACAAACCACAGGGAAGAAGTCATGGATCAAGCTTGGTAGTACCCAGTAATCAGAAAGTAAACATTAGAAAGTCTGCCTATCAGATATTTTGCAGCAGGTCGGGAAAGCAGAGGGGTCTGTTGTAGCCAGTGTGTGCCCAGGTAGATCAGGCTGAGACCGGCAAAAGTCTGAGTGGAAGGCTGCCCCAAGGGCTGTTACAACCCTAGCACAGGCTGGTCCTGCATTGGAGGGGAGGGCAGAATCGCTACGCATACATTGTTGGGTCCAGAAGAGCCCACACCACGTAAAGGTGGTAGGCATGATGGTGCAGGTGCAGGCTCAGTCTTAGGTGGTACTGCATTCCTTTTAATGACGTCTTATCTTTGTGAAGCTCAGTTTTTGGCATTTTCTATGCTGAACATTTTATGCCGCTTGGAAATCAATGGGGACCAGGAATGAGGATGATAATGTTTAATCTGGTTCTGATGTTTAAGAAACTATACAGTGCTTAATAGGTATACACTTCCTGTTTCAAATCAATTGTGTTGCAACTAATGTCTATAAATTGTTGAAAAGGAAAATAATTTACTCTGTTAACTTTTACCCAAACCACAATAAAATGTTCACAAAAATAAAAAAGCAATTGCAATTATGTAAGAGTAAAATCAGATTTCTTTTAATTTATGTATATCATTTTTAAATGGTTCCTAAATAGATACAAATACTTATTCTAGTGTGTTTGGACCTGTACTTAAAAAACAGAACTGTGATGTATTTCTTTCGACCTGGGAGTGCTATAGAAAAATGACTTGAGGCCTGAAAGGCCCAAGAACAAAATTTTGGGACCTCTGGGCAGTGGACTGTGGTTTCTTCCTAAACACATTTTCAGATTAAATGAATGTCTTTTTTCCCATCCAGCTACCCAAAATAGGATCAACTAATAATAAACAAGTATTCTATTTTACTGAAATGCAGATATCACTACATTTAATGAAGTGTGCTTTCTAGCTATGAAGACAACCTACTTGTGTTTCTAAGCAATGTTTAAACAGTGTAAAATGTATGTGTTTATGTGACGTTTTGAGGGAACACTCACTCCGTCACTGTCGTACATCTTACATGAAGTATAAAGTAATAGTGATGCTATGTGGTTGTTATTAGGTGCCGTTACGTCAGTTCCAACTCAAAGCAATGCCACCAAATACTGCTGGGCCTGTCCATCCTCAACATTGTTGCTGCGTTTGAGCCCATTGTCACAGCCACTGTATCAATCCATCTCCTGGAGGGTCTTCCTTTTTTTCAATGACCCTCTACTTAACTAAGCATCATGTCTTTCTCCAGGGAATGGTCCCTCC
The DNA here is from genome assembly GCF_000298275.1 of Orycteropus afer afer. Classification (NCBI taxonomy): domain Eukaryota; kingdom Metazoa; phylum Chordata; class Mammalia; order Tubulidentata; family Orycteropodidae; genus Orycteropus; species Orycteropus afer. The sequence continues at coordinate 21,079,569 of NW_006921610.1, forward strand.
TGATAACTTGTCCAAAGCACATGGAACGAAGTCCTGCCATGTTCAATTCTGAAAAAAAGAGCATTCTAGCCATACTTTAGATTTGTTCATTCTTCTAGAAGTCCATGGCATGTACAGTATTCCTTGCCAACACTATAATTCAAAGGCATCAGTTCTTTTTCAGCCTTTTTTATTAATTGTCCAGCTTTCTCATGCATCTGAGGTGATTGAAAATACTATGGCTTGGGTGAGGTACTCCTTAGTCCTCAAAATGACATCCACTTTCAAGAGGTCATAGAATCAATTCTGACTCCATGTGTTACAGAGTAGAGCTGCCCCATAAGGTTTTCTTGGCTATAATCTTTATGTAAGCAGATCACCAGGCCTTTCTTCTGCAGCATCACTGAATGGGTTCAAACCGACAAACTTTAAGTTAGTAGTCAAGTTGTTTGTGCCACCCAGGAACCTTTAAGAGAATCAATAGATAAATATTTTCACAAGGAAAGTTGAGAGTTATGTTCTGAAAGGTGGTTAATTTTGTAAATACATAAAGGCAAGGAAAGAACTGTGTAATAGGTTATTTCAATATTAATATATCAAATGTCTATCAAAAACAATCTTCAAACTGTGTGAACTGTGTTGATTTTATCTAAGTATGTTTATATTAGAGTGGATTTATATTATTTTAGCTTTCAATCAAAATAAACCATATAGAATTTTTGGATGAAACCATGAATAGAAAATTTCAGAAATTAAAAACTGAATAAAAAGTTCATACACTAATCTTAAGAGTATGTTTTCTATCATATATTCTAGTAAAATATACATCTTCATCAATCTATAATCTTTCCAACTTTTTATTACAGTTACTTGTTTAGTAAGCTTAGTAATTTAGTAAATTATAAGAGCTCCACCAAAATAAATACAAAATCTTAATACTCCTTTTTTGTTAAGCAGTTGTTTCTGTCTTTTCTTTTTTTCTGATTATGAAGTACATGTATGGAACATTTTCTTTTCTTCCTTAAAATCTGAGAATATTTTTCATTGCTTTTAGACATGAAATTGGGCTGTCGCTAAGGTTCTTGGACCATAATATATTTTTCTATAAAAAAATAAGATAAAATAAAACTTTAAAGCATATAATCTCAGTTTTAACGTTTAAAAAAAAAAACATAATTTCTTTTTCTTTACTTTTTTTTCTTAGCTGTTTGCTTGTTTTCCCTACCTAGGTATCTATATCTTTTTCCTTTTTTCTTTTCAATATTTCCATGTAATGTCTAAAATAAGTTCTCTTTTCAGTGGTTTTGATTATAACATGTTTGACTCTTCAAATATCAAGTTTTTTTTTTTTTTTTAATTCAGGTGAATTTTCTTCTGAATATTTATCTGAATATTTCTACTGTCCAATATGTCCAATTATTTCTTCAAGAATACTCATGATGTAGAGGTTTGATCTTCTATTCCTATAACTCATATATATTGCCTATTTCCTCACTTCCTTCTTCATTTCCCCCATTCATCACAAGGCCTTTCTCATCTGTATTTGTTTATTCTGCAATAGGAGTTTTACCCAGCTATCAGGATTTTGATTCTGTAAATGAGTTTGCAGCATTCTTGAACCTCTTCCTAATTTTATTCTTATTACTTTTGATCATTTCATACGTTATTTTCATCTCAATCTTTTTTTTTCCCCCATCAAGGCTTGTTGTGATCCAAAAGGCTATGGGTTCTTTTCAGTCCATTAAGTGTTACAAGCATTTTTCAGCAGATATTTTTAAAATTCATTCTTCAGGTTACTTTTTCATGTCTCACTTTTTCATTACTTTTTCGAAATATTATTCCTCCATTTTTATCAGTGTGTTTACCTGTCATGATTTGGCTTTCCTAAGAGAGAGGTGTTTGACTTATGTTCTGTTCTTTGAGCATTTGATTATAAGAATCTTCTTTTCACTTCTGAGATCTAAATTTGAAAGGTGAATGATTTCCTCAACTCTCATTTCAAGACCATTGTCTTTATCTTCCTTTCTAAGAATGTTGTATCACAGGATACCTTTCTATCTTCATGCACACAAATAAAGGCGAAAATAAATTACATTTTTAAAAAAATTAAATATAAAATGCAAATTAAATTTATCTTCATACTAGATTATGTGTTCTTCAAAGACAGCGAATTCTGTTTCTCATAATTTTGTATGCTGTGCCTAGGATTATACATGCCTTACAACAATCAATAAATGAAGAGATGAGTGAACATATATGTTATTACATTATTTTTGAAGTTATGGGTAAAGATGCTTTTGGCAATTGCCTATTGATATCCATATTTTATTATCATATCCTTGTATAATAGTTTATTCATACTACTTAAGCATTTTAATTATTCAACATATATATTTGATTTGTTGATGCATACATAATTAAAGGTTAGAAATGGACTTGTGAAAAACTTAAAATTTGGTTAAATAAAATATATGTTTTGACATTGATCTTTGAGCATTTTCTCTCAGACTTCTATATATTTATAAGTAGTCCTAAAATTTTAATGACTATTGCATCTAAAATAACATGTTAATAAGGCAGATTATATAAAATATTATGTATGTTTATTTTAATCTGAAATGAATATAAAATATATATTGAGTTATAATTTTAATATTCCTATAACACTGAAAAAAATTAGGAGAAATTATGATCTTATATACATATGAATATTCCCAAGGAACATATGTAGGTTGATGACACACTTAAGGGCCTATATATGATTTACATAAACTGCAGCTATTGAATTTGCATAATTTGTATGTACAACTGTAACTTATTTTATTCAGTTTCTATGTCTAAACAAGTTTAACATCACATCATCATTTGTCATTTTTGAATTTTCCTTCATAAATTTTTTACATCTACATATTATCTTACTAGAATTCACAAAGAAAAGAGGTGACAAGTGAGGTACTAGCAACTGTTGAGGGGGAAAAACTGAATTAGAACTAGTTAAAAGAATGATTGATTTCTCTTCCACCAATACACGAACAGGAGCTTATCATGTACACATTTATCTTAACTTTTATTTATTATTATTGCTATTACTTCCTCCCAGTTAACTTTTCTCAAACATGATTGTATTCGTGATTCCCCTGGAACCTCCTACTTTGGTTCAGTAGGTCAGAAGTAGGGTCTGAGATTCGTCATGTCTCACAAGCTCTCAGGTGATGCTGCTGCTGCTCCAGGGGCCAAACTCAAAGTAGTGAGGCTTTGAATGTTAAAAAATGTTATATAAAATTGCTAAAAATTATAAGAGATTTTTATTTTAGATTGATAAAAGCTTTGGGAATATATTTTTAATCTATTTAAATGGACATTTGTCTAAAATGCCTACAGTTAATTGTTGCTGCTTTTCACATAGGATTTAGTCTAAGGGTTAACATGGCTTTCATCTTAAAGATTTGTATGTATAAAATTAATAATAGAAAATTCACAAATTTAAGTATTTAGAAGCAATTAAACAACATGATTCTAAACAGTAAACCAGGTAGTTTACTTGTCTACATAGGCAAATGAACATATATGCCTGTGTATGTATATATTTTTTTCATTTGTGTACCATAATTTTACACAAATAACATGCACCTCCTACGTTTGTTTTCCAGTGGCTTTATCCATTGCGAGGTTTTTGTATGCACATTATGTTGATTTTTTTTTTTCTCTCTGCAACATGTAAAAGAAAAGAAATTGGCAAAGTGGTGCTTATGAAAATACTTCCTGGGTGAGGTGGGGAATTGTTGGCAAACAAATATAAAAGGCACATGTTCTTTGTGTAAAAATGTGGTATCCATGTTTTATTTATGTCTAGTTGATTCTGAGGGAGCTCTGGTAGCTTAGTGCCTAGGGCACTTCACTACTAACCCGAAGGCTGTTCAAACCCACTAGCCACTCCTCTGAAGGAAGGTTGGGCAATCTTCTTCCTTAGTGATACTGTCTTGGAAACCCAAGAAGGGGTCGCTATGAGTCGGGTCTGACTTGATGGCACATAACAGCAACAACAACAGTTGATTCTGACTCGTGATGACCACATATGTGCAGAGTGGAACTGCCCCATAAAATATTCAAAATTGTGATCTTTCAGAAGCAGATTGGTTGGCCTGTCTCTTGAGGCCCTCTGAGTGGATTGAAAGGAGCTCTGGTGGCATAGTGGTTAAGGCATTTGACTGCTAACCAAAAGGTCTGTGGTTTGAACATACATGGAAGAAAGATGAGGCACTCTGCTTCTGTGTAGATTTACAGCCTTAGAAACCCAGTGGAGATTGCTATGAGTTTGTTTTTTCATTTTTGAGTGGGTTTGGACCACCAACCTGCTGGTTAGTATTCAAGAGTTAATCATTTGTGCCATGTATATTATGTATGTATACATATATATATACATTTATATACACATACATATATAGACACACACATTTGAGACATGGTCATAATTTGTCTAGAAGTTAGTAATTAAAATATTTTCAAGACCATAAGCTCAGTAATCTAATTCTAAATATGGTTAAGTAAATTGAAATTTAAATCATAGAATGCTGGTGGGAAATTAGACTTAATTCCAGTTGAGTTCAACATATTTTTCCATTGTATGTTGTTGTTGTTGTTTGCCGTCGAGTCGGCCCCGACTCATAGCGACCCCTCCTTGGGTTTCTGAGGCAGTATCACTACGGAAGTAGATTGCCCAACCTTCCTTCCGAGGAGTGGCTGGTGGGTTTGAACCGCCAGCCTTCTGGTTAGCAGTCAAGTGCCTTAGCCACTATGCTACCAGAGCTCCATTGTATGCTACTGGTCAAATCATTTAATTTGAACTCATTAAGTCAAGGGCCCTTGTAAAAACCTGGTTGAGTTTTTAGGAGAAGGGAACCTACTTAAATAATTCAACCAAACTTGTTTTCAAATACATACATGCTGATTGAAACACTTGACATTTATGGAGGCAGGAGTGATTGTGAAGATTTCAGTAAAAGAAGGTAAATTAATTATAGGGTTTTCTGGAGGTTGTAGGTGGTAGTTACTGACTAAGAGCTATTTTCTCTGATTATCAGTAATACAGAAAAGAGGAAAAAATATGAAAAATTTTAAATACCATACAGTTCTATCATTTGTGTATTTACTTTGTCTTTTTTCTGTATGTATATATTTATATATATATTACTATAAATTTTATATAATTTAACATTAAGATCATGTGGTATATACTATATTTACTTTGTTTGTTAACTTAATCTTGTTTGTTCCCTCAATATTAAAGATTCAATAAAAATATAAATATGAACATCCTGTTTATAGATTCACTCTGTGGCCAGAGTAGGGAATATTTAGCCAGTTATTTATTTCTGGATATTTATATTTGTTCAAATTTTTGTTACTGTAAGTAATGCTCAGTAATAATTCTTAAACAATAGCATCATACAAATATCTGTATATCACTTGAGAATAATAAGATCCTGCCAGAAAAAAATGTCATTATAAGAGTATAAACATTTTTAGGATTCTTGATGCATATTGACATATATGGTTGTCCTCCAAAAAGTTTTTACCTTGTGACCCTCTCATTAGCAGTGAATGATTTTTTCCACATTCTTGCCAATACTAAGGGTCATATTTCAGTATGTCCTTTTCTTTAAATTTCTTTTTTTTTTCCAATCTGGTAGGTGAAATAATAACACATGGTTGTATCAATTAAATTTATATGTTAGTTATTAAGCTAAACACTTTACTTATATTCTTGCATTTCATTTGTATTTCTTATTATTTAATATTTTGATTATTTTTAAAAATGGGTATTCATATTATTTTTGGGGTACTTATTCTTTACTGGTTTATAAGAATCTTTGGTACATTTAAAAGAACGTCTCATGTTTTACACAGTCTGCAGCAGTGTGTTCCATTTACTATTTTCCTTTTAAGCAATATGGTGTTTTACATGCCATATTTTAAAATTGTATGAAGTGAACTCTACGAAATCTTCTCCATTATGATTAATTCCTTCTGATAGTCCTCTTTAGACAGAAATGATCAATTAAAATATCCAATATAAGGAATGGTCCAAGTGAAACCATTGTTCTACTTTGAAGTGAGCCATGGTTGACCTTTTTTCTCCTGCATTCTCTTCCTATTAAAAGATGATAGCAGAGTTTAGTGTGCAACCCTGTAAAAAAAAAAAAAAATCATTTAAATCTGCAGTTGGAGTTATGCATTTTACCCTGGAAATTAAATATTTGGAAGAAATATATTTAAAAAATGGAAGTAAATACCTCCTAGAATATTAAGTATATCATCTGTCAACATATATTGGTTTATTAAATTCCATCCAGAAAATTTTGAATATCTGGGAGCAGAAAGAAAGCCAAGTAGATGATGAATGGTCTAGTATTAGATCTGTTTCAAGTTCTTTGTTCTTTTATATGGGAATGGAGAAATGTGAAAATTTCAAATAAGACTTTCAAGAGATATATTTTAAGAAAGTTGGATTTCTCGACATGTTTCAGCAAATATTCAATTGCATATTAGAGTTGCTAGCATTTGTGTCTAGTCTAATTTATAACAATTACAGGGTTAAACGAGATTCTTTTTAGCACTAAGAAGCTGAAGGACTGCCTGTTTGACTCTTTATCACTAAAGGATTCCTTGTAAACTTAGCCAACAGTAATATTTTTAGGGGAACAATTGAAAGTGGTGTATATATCCTGGAGCCAATTCACATACAACCCAATAAACTGATGGCTACCATTAGTCCAGAAGTGTTCTAATACTCTAATAGGGTATTTTTATGCCATTCTAAGTATTTTACATAAATTACATAAGTGTTTTCTTATGCAGATTTCACCCAGTTCCCTGAAATATCAATTTATTTAATTACACTATACTAACATAATCTATGCATTTCCAAATTTATAACATGCTTTAAATTGCTTAAAGGAAGTAACTTACTTACCTGGAAAGATAATAGTGCCTTGTTATCTCTCAATTATCCACACTACTGGAAAGTAATCTGTCTCAGGATTTCTTTCACTGCCATGATATCGTGGAGGTCAAATACAAAAAGGCCTTAGGATAGCCTCCAGGAAATGAGATTCTCAGGAAGACTCTAGGGATACGGCTTATGAATTCAGTTTCTTATTTTGCACTCGTGGATAAGAATGAGAAGCTAAGAAATTCGATATAAAGTTTTCTCAGTGACCAGAAAGTAACTATGTTTTCAATAGTTCGGGGAATACCGGAGGGGCCACAACTAGACAGCTGTGGCTAGGGATGGCAAAATCTAAAATCAGGGCGATTTGTTTTTACTTTCAGCAAAATATGTGTACTGTCTTGGGTTTAAGGTTTACAAGGTGAATATGATAGACAAGGTACCTGATTTAATAGTCTGAAAGTCTGTTGGTGAGGCTGAAAAAAAAAATATCAAGTAAAAAAAAATTATTTAGGGATAAGTGCTATGAAGACAATAAAATGTAATGATTTTCTGGAGATTGGTTGCAGCTTAGGGACAACTTTAGGTCATGGATCAGCGAAAGGATCATGTGTGGAAACCTACTGAATTAAGATCTTAATGACAAGTCATTGGAAGTTTATCAATAGGTAAGTCATTTGATACCATTTTCATATTAAACATATTATTATGGCTGCTGAGTAGAAAAGGTTGGGAAGGGAAAGAATGAGAGAAGAGAAGGAAATTACCAACCTAACTATTGCAGTGGTCCAAAGAAAATAGCTCATGTATGAAAGGAGTAAGTTGTTTTTATGGGCCTACCAAAAAGTTGGCAGTTCAAACCCACCAGATGCTCCGAGGAAGGAAGATGGGGCAATCAATATTCATAAAGATTTACTGCCTTGGAAACCTAAAAGGGGTCACTATGAGTTGGAATTGACTCGATGGCAGTATTTTTTTTAATTTAAGTGGCACTTGGTCATGATGTTCTCTAGGGATACAGATAAGATAGAGTTAAATGAAAGCTGGTGGGCACACATAGCTGCAGATGAGAAAATAAGGCAGATTATGGAGGCTGTGGAGAGTTACAACTTGAATAGGAGAAACTAATTAACCACAAAGAACTTGATTGTCTATGGCAAAAAACTTGACTTGTCTGTCTAACCTTGGAAGTACAATGGAATCATCTGGATATTAGAAATATCCTGGTTACCTGAGTCAGTCCTACTCCTTTCCCCAAACACACACCTTAAGATTCTGATTTATTTGTTATAGAGTGTTGCCTGAAAAGTGAGATTTTTCAAAACTATCAACATCATTCTAATTCAATGCAACCTCTAAGGACTCTGATCTTGGCTGAACTCAGAATAGCCTCAGCTATGAAGTAATTTTAGGTCATGGAGGAGATGTAGAAAAAAAACAAGGTAAATGTGGATCTGTATAGTGGAAGTCCAAGGAGCACAACCCAAACCAACTCCATTGCCCCTGAGTTGATTCTGACTCATAGTAACCCTATAGGACAGAGTAGAATTGCACCAGAGTGTTTCCAAGTCTATAAATCTTTATGGAAGCAGATTGCCACATCTTTTTCCATCAAAGGGCTGGTGGTTCCTGTGACTCACCTTTTGCTTTGCAGCTGAGCGCTTTAACCAATGCACCACAAAAGCTTCTCAAAGAATACAAAAAAGTGCTTAGACTTGATGTTAAGACAGTTTTCAGATGTCTAATTCTTTAAGTATACCATAACTCTAGACTCAAGCAAATGTTTGGAATTTCTTGAGAAAGATTTCTGCACTTTGAGAGCCTTTACATTTAGGTAAATAATACGTTTAAATTATCTTCTGACCTTTTCAAATTCCCCTTGTACTTAAAAATGCATTTGTAACTACAACACAAAAATTAAATTTCCTATATAAGACATTAGAATCTCTGGTAGCATAGTGCCTAATGCACTTGGCTGCTAACCAGAAGGCTGGCGGTTCAAACCCACCAGCCACTCCTCAGAAGGAAGGTTGAGCAATCTACTTCCGTAGACATACTGCCTGGGAAACCCAAGGAGGGGGTCGTTATGACAGCACATAACAACAACAATATAAGACATTTATGGATGGCATTAAATTTAAAATTAATATTGATTTGTATATACTTAGGTTAGGACTAGCATTGATATAGAAACATTATATTCCGCTACGAGTTGGATCCAACTCCATTGCAGTTGTTGCATTATTGCTGTTGTTAATGTGCCGTCGAGTCGGACCCGACTCATAGCGACCCCTCCTTGAGTTTCCCAGGCGGTATGTCTACGGAAGTATATTGCTCAACCTTCTTCCGAGGAGTGGCTGGTGGGTTTGAACCGCCAGCCTTCTGTCTTTAGCTACTAAAGACTGCTAAAGACAGAAGGCTGGCGGTTCAAACCCACCAGCCACTCCTCGGAAGGGAGATGGGCCAGTCTACTTCCGTAGTGATACCTCCTCCGAAACCCAAGGAAGGGTCCCGATGAGTCGGGTCCGACTCTGCGCAGTGTGTGGTTGTGTTACTACCTATAAAATACCAACTCAATTTGATTTTTCACAGAGCTTAACATATAGTAGAGAAAGTCATAATTTATAGTTTTTTTTCAAATTTATGATTATCATTTTAATCAGTTATAGGGACATTGTTTATTGTGGAAGTTAGAAGTGTTGAAACAAAGATGTCCACATTCTCAATATGAAAGTTAATTTGAAACAATTAAAAATCACACACAATAAATTGCTTTTTAAATAAAATCATTAATGCTTGATGTTAAAATATGGAACTATTGCATTTGTAATTTTCAAGACCATGTAAGTACATGTTAGGATCCTTACCAGCAAATACTTAAATCCTTTTTCTCTTTAATTATTTATGTTTGCTTTTGAGATGAACATTGAATAAATTGGTTAATGATGTTTCCTATATCTGAGTAGTCTGTTTAGGAGTAATCACTATGAAATTGCATTGGTTGGGATGGGATTGAAGACTTCATTTGCTGTGGTTAGATTTCAATTCTGCCATATCTAATTTGGTCTGTTTACCACTTTATAAGGCAACCTTCCTAACAGCACCTCATTCACTCATAAACTTCAGTCCTTGGTCATGTTCTATACACCTTTGTGCACTTGGCATATTTTTAATTCTTAGCACATTTATTTTAGTATTTAATATATTCTGAGGTTCGTTTGATTTTAAAAATCTTAAGAAAAATCTGCAGTAAAGATTTGTGATTTTTAAAATTTCATTTATTATTGTAAGTATGGCTACTCAATTTTATTTTCCACAGTTGACTTTTTAAAAATATATAAATTTTAAAATGCTAATCTGTTTAAAATTCACAGACTATCTATATTATTACCAATTACCCATTCAAAAATTTTAGAGAAAGGAACCCCATGACAATCATGTTGAGCATATTGTCTGATAAATTTTATCCATTAACTATTTCCTCCAACATGTCTTCAGTTCTATTAAAAATAAAGGCAAAAAAACAAATAAAGCATTTAGCCCCATAGAAGAACAGAAGAATAGAAATAAATTGTCATTCCAATACCTCCACTTAAAAGTTTAAACAGTGTAGTAATTGGAGGATAATTTTGTGACTAAGGACTACATTAAAATATAAGTAGTGCAGTGAAAATAAATATATATTTACTATAAAATTTCTATCATGAAATTTATTTAAAAGTTTTTGATCAAAAATCTATTTCTTATTATATTCCACTATTTTTTCTAATTAACCTTTCAATAAAACATTTTTTTTCCTACTCTCTATAAAGAAAATAGGTGAAAGAAGAAACCTAAAATTTTATAACACTATTATCATTTTGGGTACCATCACACAACATAATTTAAAAGTGTCACTATTAAATTAATGTTGGTATAATCATATTTATCTAAAAAATACATTACTCTAGTCAAACAAGGGAGCTCTGGTAGCATAGTGGCTAAGGCACTTGACTGCTAACCAGAAGGCTGGCGGTTCAAACCCACCAGCCACTCCTCGGAAGGAAGGTTGGGCAATCCTACTTCCGTAGTGATACTGCCTCGGAAACCCAAGGAGGGGTCGCTATGAGTCAGGCCGACTCGACGGCAAATAACAACAACAACAACAAGTCAAACAATTGCAATCAAATATGAATGTAGAAAATGTATAGTTTTTTAAGTATGACAGTCTTTTTTAATTCTTATTTTTCTTTTGATGTATGAATTATATAATAAAACAGAAGCTTGAAGGGCTTGAAGGAAGAAATAGCAATGAGCTCCAGGGACAAGATGAGATGAGAAGCTTCTCTTTTTCCATTCTTTTAATTTCAGAGAGAAGAAGTTATACAAAAACTGGATATGGAATTCAAGTCCAGCTTCAGGCCTTGAAGGAGCTCTGGCTGGTACAGTGGTTAAAGCATTCAGCTGTTAACCAAAAGGTTGGCAGTTCCAACCCATCAGCTACTCTGGAGGAGACAGATGAGTTAGTCTGCTTTTGTAAAGATTTACAGTCTTGGAAACACTTTGGGGCAGTTCTACTCTGTCCTACAGAGTCCCTATGAGTCAGAATTGATGCAACAGCAGAGGGTTTAATTTGGTTTTTGTTCAGTCCTTGAGAATAGGAAATAGTGTGGAAACACAGGGTGGTCTGATGTCACTGGAAAACTTATTTTTAATCATAAGCATCTTTCTAGAAATAGAAAGATAATTGTCATCACAGGTGGAAGTGGGATATCTTCCAGGTAGCATCAGCCATGAACCCTAGTGATAAAGAGCACAATATTCCAATAAAGACGTACTCAAGATGTTATACAAATGAGGAGTCCATGAAGAGTTGATGTGTCACTGTGGAAATAATAAGAAATTGTGTATCTCTACTGAGAAATATATCAGACAAGTAAATCTATTACTCAGAAACAGGATAAAACCACTATGACATTAGAATCCCTTCACTCTGTCTTCTAGGTGTTGACTTAATTAGTTTACCAAAGTCTTGTCTCTTTCTGATCACTGCTAATAATATGGATGTTACACAAAAGCTTCATTACATTCCTTTGTGGTATTGAAAAGTTATCACCTAACTGATATCCTGGATTAGATGTATAGTATGTATAGTTTTATCAGGAATCGAGGCATTATTTAGTATTTAATTCCCTTTCCACTCTCCAAGTAAAACCATCCCCATAAAATTTATAACTGTATAGTTGTTGCTGTTAGCTGCCATCAGGTCAGCTCTGAATCATGGTGACCTTAACTATAACAGCACAAAATGTTTCCCTATCCTGCGGCATTTCATGAGTGTCTGCCTTCCAACTTAAAAGAGTTTTGTCTTTCAGCATTATATTGGACAATGCTCTGTCATGATCTACAGGTTTTCATTAGCTGATTCTTTTTTAATTTTTAATTAGGTTCTGAGTGGAAGTTTACAGAGCAAATTGGTTTCCAATCAACAGTTCATACAAATTTTATGTCATGTCATTGACTACAATAGCACAATGTAGCAACACTCTTTCCACTTCCTCCCTGTGTTTCCTGTTTCCTTTGTCCTTCTTTCCTATCCTTTCTTTCCTTCTGAACTTTATCCCTGGGCAAATGTTGCTGTTTTGATCTCATATGGTTGAATGTTCTAAGGACTGCATACTTCTCTGATGTCCTTGCTCATCTTATAGGCCTGGGTATGATTGGCTAAAACTTGAGCCAGAGGGGTGAGTTTAGTTTTAGGCTTAAAGGATGACTAAGGGCCATAGTTTTGGGGTTCCAGTAGTTTCTATCAGATCAGTAAACCTGGTCTTTTTTATGATTTTGAGTTTTGTTCTAAATTTTTCTCATACCCTATCCAGAAGTTTCCATTGTGATTCCTTTCAGAGCAGTCCTTAAGGTAACCAGACACTACCTAGTTCTTCTGGTCTCAAGATTCTTGGAGGGAGATGCAGATGTTCAGTTAGTTCATTGGACTAATGTTTTTCTTGCATTTTTTATTTTCTTCACTCTGTTTTGTTTTGGATGGGGAGAGATCAATTGTCGTACCTTAGATGGCAGCTCCTGAGCTTTTAAGATCCTACTTTTTAAGTTGCTACTCACCAAGGTAGGATGTAGAATATTGTCTTTGTGAACTATTTTATGCCAATTGACCTTGATGTCCCATGAAACTATGGCCCTGAGTCTCAGGTCCAGTGACTCATTCTCTCAAGGTGTTTAGTTACAGCTAAGAATTTTTTTTTTTTTTTAATAACTTTGCCTCTTGTTTCTCCTACTATATTTATGGATATATTTGCAGCATATATAAATTCATATGTAGAAATATCCTCAGTGCAACTTACATATATCTATGGGTATAGTGCTATTCACTTTCCCACATCTGCCCATGCATAGGTTACAGTTATTGTAGGATTATGTTTATAATAGTAACTGACCTTTACTGCCTTTAACTCTTGTGCTCTTCCCAGTGCCTTCCTTTGCCTTAATCCTTTTCTGCTGAATTCTCCCTTATGGTATATTAATTTTCCCTTCAACAAAGTTAATATTAATTATAGATTTATCCTTTCTTACACTTTCACCCTTGTAACGTTCAAAGAGTGTTTCTTCCTATGTGTAAACTTTTGATGACTTTTTATAGTACTAATCTCATACAATATTTTCCCTTCTTTGATTGGCTAATTTTACTCAGTGTATCCTCCAGGTTCGTCCATGTTATGAGGTGTTTCTCAGGTTCAACATTATTCTTTAATATTGCATAATACTTCATTGTGTGCCATAGTACATTTATTCATTCATCTGTTGGTGGGCATTTGTTTTGTCTTTTTGCTGTTGTGAGTGGTGTTGCGATGAACATGGGTGTTGGTAAATCTATTTGTATCATGGCTCTTACTTCTGTAGGATATATATCTGTTGTTGTTGTTGTTATGTGCCATCGAGTCAGACCCAACCCATAGCGACCCCTCCTTGGATTTCCGAGGCAGTATCACTACGAAAGTAGATTGCCACATCTTCTTTCCAAGGAGTGGCTGGTGGATTTGAACCGCCAGCCTTCTGGTTAGCAGTCAAGTGCCTTAGCCACTATGCTAGATATATATCTAGTAGTGGGATTTCTACATCATAAGGTATTTCTATTTCCAGCTTTTTAAGAACTGTCATACCATTTTCCACAGTGGTTGCAGTATTTTACAGTCCCATCAGCAATGTATGACTGATTTTTTGGAAGATGATCACCAAGTGTTTCTTCCTAGTCTGTTTTACTCCGGAAGGTCTACTGAAATCTGTTCACCCTGGCAACCATGCTTGTATACTGGTGACTAAGCTCTCAGAATCATAGAAACATTCAAGCCATCACAGTAGGAAAAGCTGACAGATAGTGATGGTTTTAATGTTATAGCTTTAATTAAAGTCAATAATTTAATAATACAAGCATCTCAGAATCTATGGGAGCTCTGGTAGCATAGTGGCTAAGACACTTGCCTGCTAACCAGACGGCTGGCGGTTCAAACCCACCAGCCACTCCTCAGAAGGAAGGTTGGGCAATCCTACTTCCATAGTGATACTGCCTTGGAAACCCAAGGAGGGGTCGCTATGAGTCGGGTTTGACTCGATTGCACATAACAACAACAACAATGTGTATATACAGGCATTTGACTGCTAACAAGAATGCTGGTGGTTCAAATCCCCCAGCCACTCCTTGGAAGGATGATGGGGCAATCTCATGCTATAGTGATCCTGCCTTGCAAACCCAAGGAGGTGTCTCTTTGAGTTGAAACTGACTCGGTGGGAGTGAGGTTTTTATATATATATTTATTTGTATCTCTATCTATCTATCTATCTATCTATCTATAACAGGAAAATTATACATATATATTGGTTGTTGTTGTTGTTTATGTTATATGCCATCAAGATATGCATACACATACAAGATCAGAGCTCCATATAGATATGTCAGTGGTTCAAACCCACCAGCGGCTCCACAGGAGGAAGATGAGGCAATCTACTTCTATAAAGATTTATAGCCTTGGAAGCCCAAGTGGGGTCCTTATGAGTTGGAATTGACTCAATGGCCATGAGTTCGTTGATTTTATATACATGTATTTAAACATATCTTTAGTCAAAGTTTCTTTCATACAGTATTTCTTGCTGGGATCTGACTCATTCCATACTCTCTCATTTCTACTCTTTTTCCTCACTTGTACCACCTTAAGACATGTAGATGGATTGCTGTTCTAAGTAAAATTGCCCTCTAACCAGTGATCAAGGACATAGATGTAGCTCACAATTCAAGACACTGACTTGTTTATAGCTGCTCATTTAGCTGAACACTGCCATTCAAGTTTAGATGTGATGAAAGTACTACTCTCTTTAGGTTCACATATGACCCTTAGTTAATTACTCATTATATATATACTCATAAAGAGTATCATTTCTTAGTTGAGAGTAAATAAGCCAAAGATATATTGATTAACACTGGATTTGTGTTGATTTCATCTCTCTAATAAGGGTTATTTCTCTTGTTTAAATTAATCTATTTAATGATGATAAAGTTAATTAAAACAAACCAAGGACAACAGGGTACCCTTTGTTTATTATTATGTACTTCTACATTAGAAAATCTCATTAAAACCTGAAAAGGCCTTGTCTCCCATATCAAGTATGAATTCACTTCAAGGATTTCACTTTCATTGCAATAATAATTTCTAATTGTATAATGAAGGAATAAAAAATTATTTCTTCAGTTGAAATACTTGGAGAGTTTATTATAAAGATCCAAATCCATACAATATAAATTTAGTGTTTTTCCAAAGTTGTTTTATAATAATATCTTCATTACAGTCTCAGATTGATTACAGATTTAGGCCCTAATACTAAGTCTAAAGATTTTAGTGTGAGGGCTTGAGAATGCATGTTTGCACTGGGATTATTCTCTTTTTCCAAAAGAAGCACAGAAGCCCCTTAGCTGACTATAAAAGCCATTGTATCTTAGAGATAATGAATTGTTAGATCAAGACACAAGTGATTGCAACAATTTGTTTCTTTCCCAGATGCAGGGCCTTTAAAGGGCAGATACACTTGCTTCTATTTGGAGGTGTACACCCCAAGGCATTCTTCTTTGGAGTCCAAAATGTTTCTCCCATGCTAATGCAATATACTCACCCTATTCATGGGATGGAAGGAGCCCTGGCGGAGTAGTGGTTAAAGCTCACCTGCTAAACAAAAGGTTGGCAGTTTAAACCCACTAGCCCTCCACATGAGAATGATGTGACAGTCTCCTGCTGCAAAGATTACAGCTTAGAAACCCTGTGGTTCTACTCTGTTATATAGCGTTACTGTGAATTGGAATCAACTTAACGGCAATAGGTTTGGTTTGGGTTTTGAGGTCATGAGAAAGCAGCATGTATGGAATGAAACTGTCACCAGGCCAGGCATACTCATTCTATTATTGTTGCTGTTGTTGTTATGTGCCATCGAGTCTGACCCGACTCATAGCGACCCCTCCTTGGGTTTCCGATGCAGTATCACTATGGAAGTAGATTGCCCAACTTTCCTTCCGAGGAGCGGCTGGTGGGTTTGAACTGCCAGCCCTCTGGTTAGCGGAATGATCAAAAACATGGTAGCTGGGATGAAGTAGGTGGGGCTATAGTTTTCCTTCTATAATGGACTATATCTAGAAGGCTGCTTTTAGATTTGTTACCTCATCAGCATTGACAAAAGAATGCTTGCCCAGAGGAAGGAATTCCATATGTTGAAATATCTTTCGCCCACTTCCTATAATAGAGGGACAAATAAACTAGGAAATATGTGTTAGAAAATATAATATTGAGAGAGTTATAGGAAAAAATAGTTTCTCTATTCCCACACAACTTAATGACATAACAGTGATTGAACTAGTATTTTTTGTATATTATTTCCAATGATCAAAAACAAAACAAAAGCGGGGCTCAAACGAAGCCTCCTAGAGGCAGAACTCTCTCTCCACCTCTGCATGAGGAAAACATGTTGCTGAGAAAGAGACACCGAGAGACACAGATTGCTAGGAGAGAGACTGTTGGATTTGCTTCAGGTATCGCCTACTCTAGGAAGGGTTCCTTGACTCCCATTCTTCTCTCCACCAAGGTCTCATCAGTGTAACAAAAGCATGGCACAGAAATGGTTAAGAATTGCTGATCTAGTGATTAAAAACTACCTAAAATAAGAGTACTCAAACCCACTCCCTAGCCCACAGAAAATTCACAGGCCATCTTCTGAAGCCTCCTGATAGACACTGATGAATCCTACAACATTGGCAGCCCTGGTAAATAATTCTCTGTGTGCACATAAACACACATCACCAATAACTGAAGACAAGGGTGTGCCCTCTTGGAGAATGCAGATAGAGATTGCCCATGCAATTGTTGTAGTATAAAGCTGATCAGTTCCTCATTTAAAGGTTGTATAAATCTGGGGTTATTCAAATATCTGATAGAACTCTCAACTGTTCACTAACTTTCTAAAAAAGCCCCTTGCTGCTGTCCCTTTGGGGCCATTAGTAGAGGAAGACAAACAAAAACAAAACAAAACAAAGGCCTATGTGATGTATGCATGTGTGTATATTTTAACCTGTCTCCAAACGTCAGAAAGCAGGCAGGAAACAAGAAGCCTTGTACCTCAAAAAACAAAACAAAACAAAACAAAAATCTGCAAAATAGATGTGTTTTATTTTTAAATGAAGAATTAAAGTTAATTGGTCTTAAGTAATTTATCAAGCCCACACTGCTAGAATTCTACCAGTACTTTGGAAATCCATATTGTCTAGCTATCTCAGCTGGTAAAATGTAGAATATATGGGTTCAAGCTATTGGTACAAATTAGCTGCCATCAGAAATGTTTTACTCATAAACAGAATTGTGCTGTACTTCCTTTCAAACTGCAAGATAATTAACAGTTTGTACGTTAGAAGTGAACTGCCAGGTTTCAAATAACAGGTCTCCTATTATTATTTATTAATAATAATAATGCTGAATATAGTACTCACGGGAGCTCTGGTAGCATAGTGGCTAAGGCACTTGACTGCTAACCAGAAGGCTGGCGGTTCAAACCCACCAGCCACTCCTCGGAAGGAAGGTTGGGCAATCCTACTTCCGTAGTGATACTGCCTCGGAAACCCAAGGAGGGGTTGCTATGAGTCGGGGCCGACTTGACGGCACATAACAACAACAACAACATAGTACTCACAGGTATTGATCTATATGGTTTTTCTCATCAGTTTCCTCTTCTACAGAAATGAGCATATAAGAGAAACTACTATCTTTTTGAATGAGTTAAATGAGGATGCCAATAGAACAAAAAGTACAATACATAACAATAATAATCGATTAATGCATGTGTTAGTATCATATTATCTTGTGATAAAGAAGAATTTATAATAAATAAAAATAAAATAAAGAAAAAAAAATCACTCTTTACTAGCCACCCAATCAAAATCATAGGAAAATTTTTGCTTCCTTTTAAAATACCTCTAGAATACTTCATTTAAAACATTATATTTTAGTATAATTATAATCATCCTCTCATAATACTATTTTGCACCAGTTTGTCAATTAATACTGCTTTCTGAGCATTCTTCATGTTGTTACATAGCCTTCTAAAACAACCGTCTGATGTACTACTCAATATTAGATTGGATAAATATTTTGGCTCAATTCTTGGAATTGTATTTACAGACATTTTAACATTTCATTTTAATATCAAATAAGGCTAAAGGGCTTAATGTATCAATCAAGTGGTTTCTCGATTTAGGTTGTAGTTTTTATTTTACCTTGTATCAATTTGTGGTTATTGGTCATACATCCTCTATCTTTATTTATTTATTTTTAATATTTCTTTTGACACGTAACAAATATTTTTGCAATATTATAGCCTGATTCAGTCATAGAAAGGACAAATGAGACAAAAAGGTTTTTCTTGCTTGAGGATTTTTATTTTCACTTCTACAAACTTTTAGCTTCTGTATTTATTTGTTTTCAATATAAAGGATAATCAGCAAAAAATATTTTCAATGCTTTTCTTTTTAGTAAACTTTACTGAAATTAGGTCATTCATACTTGAGGGGTACCCTCTAGTATTTACACCAATTTTGGCAGCCATGCCTTTAGGCCATTCATCTCACATTTCTGCTGTCCTTTTTAAACTAAGTAAAACTTTATATTGGTTTTCATTATGTTTAGTCTGATTTTTAGCTTTTGGGATTTTATAAAATCACAATTTTTTATTGATTTTACTAGCTATTGTCCCAGTGTCATGTTATTTGCAGATTGAATAGCATATTTCCAATATCCCCAACCGTATTGTTAATAAATGAAGTATACTGATTAGATTGCAACCTTCATTGTCCTCATACCATATTGTTGGACACTAACCAACATTTATTAGTGTTGTAATAAAGATTTCATGGTAGACTATATTAAATACCTTACTAAAATAAAAATATAACAAAATATGTCATGTCTCTGATCTTCCGGTACAGTGTACCATCAAAAAGAAGATCACATTACATTGACCTGATTTTAACAAATGAAACAATGACAGTTTTCAGTAGCCAGAATTTCTTTTTTCAAATATTCACAATCCTATTTATTATTCTTTTAACTTTTTCCCCTTTTATTATTATACCTTACCTCCTCCCAAAATTGATTTGTGGTGAATTTTAAACTATGTCTCTTTATGTAAGTACTAGGAATGTTGCCACAATGATTTGATTCATACAAGGTTTAATCCGGATAGACTTCATAAAGGAAATGAGTCTTGAGGTAAGCTTTAAGGATAAAAAGAAATATGGCTTGCTAAGCTCAGTTGGAAAAATGTATTTCAGGAAGAGTGAATAATACAGGTTCAGTGGAGTCTAGGGATGTGAATCAGTAAATCATCTAGGGATAAACCCTTTCCTTACTGTAATATATATTTTAAGTAAACACTGCAAATTCAGTGTTAGTATTTATCAAAATTTTTATATCAAGAGTAGCAAAATAACAGTAATAACAATTATTTGTTTAAATATGCCAGAAATTAATTATATCATGTATAATTGTTTAAATCACCTCACAAATCAAAAGCTTTTTTTTTTTTTTTTTTTTTTTTTACCTAATTGTTCAAATAGGAACTCTGGTGGCCTAGTGTCTAAGGCATTAAACCCACCAGCCACTCCTTGGAAGACTGGGCAATCTACTTCCACAGAGACACCGCCTTGGAAACCTGAGGGGGGGTCGCTGTGAGTTAGAACCGACTCGATGACAGTGACTTTGGTTTAATTGTTCAGGTGAGGTCTAGGTAGGTTAAATTATTTGTGTGGAGTTACACCAGTGTTAGAGACTTAACCAAAAAACCAAACTCACTGCCATCCAGTCGATTCCAACTCATAGTGACCCCCTTTGGGTCTCTGAGGCAGTGTAAACCTTTACAGAATTAGATTGCCCAGTGTTCCTTCTGCAGAGTGGCTGGGGGGTTTGAACTGTCAACCTTCTGGTTAGCAGTCAAATACCTTAGGCACTATGCCACCAGTCCTCCTTAGCAGTAGAGATTGCTATTGTTGTTATGTGCCATCCAGTCAGACACGACTCACAGACACCCCTCCTTGGGTTTCCGAGGTGTTATCACTACGGAAGTAGATTGCCCAACCTTCCTGCCGAGGAGTGACTGATGGGTTTGAACCGCCAGCTGTCAAGTGCCTTAGGCAATACACCACCAGAGCTCCTAGAAACAGCCGGGTATACCTGGAGGGGAGTGGCTGGTGGGTTTGAACCGCCAGCCTTGCGCTTGTCAGGCAACTGCCTTAGGCGTGAAAACCGGAGAAGCCCACATCCAACTTCCTCCAGAATCCATGTTCTTTCAATAGCACGTGCCTTACAGAAATATCTAGGTACTACCTTCTGAAATAAGATGATGACTTTTCTTGTAGGATGCATTTGTTTTGCTATTTATTTGGGTATAGGTATTGTTTGTTTTTTTCTATACTTGAGGTTTTATTTAATTAAATGTTAACAAAATAGCTTAAACACTGCACTACCAACCTCCTAGAAGAGTATCAATATGGTTAGAACTTAGGGAAAGGATCATAGAATGACAAGACAAATTTTTAAACAAATTAGACAATTTTTGCCTTTGGACACAGTCTAATAACTTTAAGACTATTTTAATATTTGATTGAGGTTGTTTTGTGTATTTCTTTTCTTCCATTTCAAATCAAGGGCACAAGACAATACTTAATCTTTTTATTTTTGGTTCTCAGAACCCTGGATAGAAAGCAAATGCCTTTTTTACATTCCTCCTTTATGTGTGTATCTGTGTGGTTGTATAAGTAATAAAAGATGCGTGTTTCTTACAAATTGGAAAAGAAATCAGTAAAAGCAGACCCTCTTGCCTTTCATATATTCTTCCTTTCTCACAAAACATAAACATTTCCTAAACACATGCCATTTGAACAGGATTATACATGGGAGGGGGCAGATGTTAATATTTTTCTGTAGACATTTTTGTAGTTTTAGCAATTTAGCAGTTTTATATGAAAGAAGCTATTTATTAAGGAATAAAATAAAATAAAGAAGTAGAAGAACTGTCGTTTCTGCTTGTCCTGACTTTGAGTATTTCTCTCCCCCCCAATAAAACCTAACTTTAATATTGGAAAATAATGTAGCTTATTACCTTAAAAAAATGTGTCATAGATGTATTAAATTCTGTGAATTACTAAAAAGGTAAGATTTATCTGACTTTCACTTTCCTTTTAATTCAAATATGTATTTATGGGGCTGCTATATGTCATTTGTTGGCTCTGTACTGTCCGACAGAAAGAGGGACCATTTGTATTGACTATGATGTGAATGGTGTGTCCTGAAATTGTTCAATGTATAAAACCTGTCCAACTGTACAGAAAGGCTTTGTTTATGTACATTTTATATCAATAAAATAAGTTTGCTGATTTTACCTGATGCTTATTTTTTTAAAAATAAGCTGAATTGGAACAGTTGGAGAACCTGAATTAATAACAACATGCCAGTTGTGAATGAACAGGGCTTAGTTTAGCATAATCTTATATATTATTTTATTATTACTTCACATATTAATTCCCAGAAACAATATTACATAAATCTGTAATTATCCTGTATGTACATAGTATACCTTGTGTTTCCTGAATCTTATAATGATCAGCAGTTCTGATTTCTGGATATCAGTGTACACCACAATTTTTTCCTTCCTGGAGTTTATGTACCTTTCCAGGAGAAAATCAACTGGCAAAAAATAAACTACAACTATTCTTCCAATTGAATTTTAAAACTAGTCTGAGTAAACTAACTGACCAGTAATGTGATGAAAATGAAGTTCAGATATATAGATAGGACAGCAAACTCTCCATTACGATGATTCCAAGTGGGTCTCCTATGGAAAATAAAAATAAATGGATTTTAAAATAGATGCTTCCCCACTTGGAAGTTTAGTGAAACACTTGGAAGAAAGTTTACTTCTTATGATGACTTAATATGAGCCAATATGAAAAATTGGAGTAATACTGGAATCAGCCTAAAGAAGCCCTAACTAACATGATTTTCAAGCTCTATGTTTTTCCTATGAACGTGAGAAAGCAAAAGACAGAAACTTAGGTTGCCTGAAAGTTATATGATCCTCGAACTTTCAGGTTTCTTATCTCTAACATGATGTGGTCAATTACATCAGTTCAGCCATATTTTGCTTTCCTTAAGCCAATAACTTATTTTCCTTTTTAAAATTGAAAGTATGTTTTTGATTTTAAGACCAACTTCCCTGGTCCCTAGATTGACTCTTTCCCTGATGATATTTGTTTTAGAAGCCCTGTATTCTCACATGGAGTTTTTGGGTGGTGCAAATGGTTTACTTATTTAACTGCTAACCAAAATATTAGAGGTTCAAGTCCACACAAAGGCAACTCAGAAGAAAGACCTGGTGACCTGCTTATAAAACAGCAGCCATGGAAAGCCATAGGGGCACAGTTCTACCCTAGCACACGTGGGGTCATCATGAGTCAGAACTGGCTCTATAGAAATTGGTAAGTCTGGTATATTCTAACAAGCTCAAAGTCCTTCTTGGTAAACCATTGCTGGTCTGTTGGAAGCTTCCATTTCCAGAAAAGTCTGTCAGCCAAGGAGAATATGGTTATTTCCTCACCTAGGAGAAGCCTGGCCATTTGATAACATTTGGTTGACATTTTCACCACTCTAACAGCCTGGAAGCTTTCTCAATATCCACTCTAACCTGTTGCTGTTTCTGAATCTCATAATTCTTTTTCTTAATATATTACTGTGTTTTCAGAGGTTTAGACAGGAGTTTATGTTCTCATCCAACAATGTCTGTATGAGTTGTTCAGTGACATTGGTTACATTCTTCATAATGTATGAATATTCCCAGTGTTTAGTTATGATTTTTTCGTTCCCATTAATCTTTCTTCCCTGCTACTTTACACTCTTATATTTGTTTTAAATTAATTGTTGACTGTTTGGTGTCATCTAGATGACTATTTTGAAAGAGCACAGTACTTCCATGTGATATTACTTTTTGAGCCAATTTGTTTTTAAGTACAAGGTGATATATGGTTAATTTTGATTCAAGATTTGAAAGTTATCTGTGGGCAGTTTTCTAGGGAACCCTCCAGTCTCAATGAATCCACTGTCTGTTTTGTTGTTGTTGTTTTATTTGTTTGTTTTAGGAATTGGAAGTTCTGTTCCACATTTCTCCAGTTCTATCAGGATCCATCTATTTTGGCCCTGACTGCAATGGTTGGTAGTGGTAGCCACATACCATCTACTTTTTCTGGTCTCAGAGTAGATGAGGCTATGGTTTGTGTAGACTACTTGTTCTATAGACTGTTTTTTTCATGGAGTCTTTGGTGTCCTTTTTCTTTGGCTCCAGAAAAGTAGAAACCATCTAAGAATGTCAGATGGCCATTCGAAAGTTTTTATAAATCCCAGACAGTACTCACCAAACTAGGATGCAGAACGTAACTTTATGAACTATGCTATGCCAGCTGCCTGAGATGTCCCATGAGACTATGGTCCTAATCTTCACACCCAGAAACCCAATCCTATGTGATGTTTGGTTATGCGACTCTAATAATTACTTTTATTAAAAGGAATGTCATCTCTTTCTTGGGATCATCTCTCCTGTGATAACTATAAGATGCCCCATTGTCTAGAATTCATATGAGCCCCCACCTCAAAAAAGGTGCATACCTTGAGCACCACCAAGCTGAGAAGAGATGATTGATATTAATGCTAAGAAGTTCAAAGATGTTCCTCTCCTGATCTCTTGTGCTGCCAACAGTAATAGATTACTGTTAATCCTGTGATAATATTGGCATTAATGAGCTCCAATCATTGCCTCAGCACCAGCAAGTATTTCAGCTCCATCCAGAATCATTATGGAGACATGCTATTTTATATTCAGCTGGGACACTCTACACCAATTAAGTCTACATTTCCAATGTTCAGGTCTTTAAATTCACTTGTCCTCTTACCTGGGAACAACCTGCCTCAAAGAGGTTAGGTGAAGAGATCATCAGTTTCCCCAGAATCACAAACCCAAACTCTCTACTTCCCTCAATCTTTGTCTTGGGGCAGGATATCAGGCACAGGTCTGGTCTCTCATGGGAATCTTGTTTTTAGTGTCATATTTGCCTTCTTATCAATTGAATCTGTATCAAGCTGCGTTGCTCCTGCTATATTGTTCTAACTGTGGATCTTGGGAAGAATGGAAATTAGGGTTTAGCCATTCACTCACTGTGAAAGTCATGCTCTATAGAAGAAAAAAATAAAAAATGGTACTTCAAATAATACCCTGGTACATGAAATTCTAGTAGGAAAAATAAAACATCAGTAATAATCATCTCATTTTACTTTTATCTTCAGTAGTTGGGTGATAATCAAGTTCTTTCACTAAATGGTTTCTCCACACTGGAAACTTCAAGGTTTGAAACATACACATAAAAAAGGAAAAAGGAAAGAAACATTTTAGTTCTAATCCTACTTGCATCCTTGCCTTGATTAGTCTACACTCCATATTGGAATTGGAAAAAAGTGTGACTTTCCCTCACAAACCTTTTTTCAATCCCTCATCCCCACTTTCCTTACAGGCTTTAAGGTATTGTGTGAGGTCCACTTCAATGTTTTCCCTCAGGGGTCTTTCCATTCTGACTGCTGAAAATTTACCCATCGATCCGCTCACCTGTGAGGTCACGTGCATTTCATTTCTGCACACATTCTTCTCCAGGGTGCATCCAAAAAGACCTATCTCTCTACTTGGCTTTATCTTTCAGATGAATCATTTTCATTTCTCTAAAATAAATAAGTAAATAAAATTCCAGCCTAGAAAATGATTGAATAATTTTTAATATTCCGACAAGGCCACACCCTTTCTACCTACAAAGATATGTGATTGAGGTAGGAACAGCTAGCTATGCAATAAGATTTCCACACTCAAATGGATGTTGGGGAAAAATAGCATATTTAAATTATTGTAATTTAAGTTAATTTAATTTTACTAAACACACACAAAGTTCCTCTATAGACTCTGTTTCTGGCTGAAAGTTAGCATCCCCTCTTTTCAAACAGCTCCAGTTTAGGATCTGGAATACAGGTGCTTAATAACATATTCATAAGGACTCTCAAGCCTCTATCTTTGTTATTATAAAATGCTTTTGTTTGCTGTTTGTGCAATACTAAGGCCAATTCACCTGCAGTTTGCAGCACTTGTTATCATCCAAACAGCTCTCAAGAGTATTTTGTAATGCCAAGGAGACAGGCAGAGGGACCGCTAAAATATATTTTAAAAAACAGAACAGAAACTTTCCTCAAACCCACAGCCTAAAAACCAAAAGCAAAGTAAATGTCATTTAAAAAAAAATAAAATAAAATCATGATCTCATTAACAATAATGGCCTAGATAAAGCAGATTGGCAATAGACATTACCTTTTAACTGTTTTCCTTAAATATCTTTTTTTTTCCCTGTGTTCTCTTTCTGTTTTTAATAGAAAGTTTTAAATATGTTTTGTATGAAAGGAGATTATGGTGTTATGATAAGTATATATCTGCTTTATATAGGATCATGAATCTATATAATATATATAGCTTAAACATTGATTTCATTCAATTAAATTTATTGCTATTCTTGTTAGTGTATATTTCAATTATATTAAATTTTCAAAGATGATCATATTGTTTGATATTTTATTCACTATATTTCTTTTCTGTTCTCTCAGATAATTTAGAGATTAGTTCATGAATTAATTAAAATGGATTCAAAGTCACCATTGGCTGATATATATAATTTATTAATTTTTTTTTCTTTCAAGATCTAATTGTGAAACTCCTTGGTTATTTAAGTCACTCAACAAATACTGAGTGTTTGCCAGTTATATACCAGTGGCTAGCCAATCGACTCTGACTCACAGAAATCCCATGTGTGATATTGTGACAGGTACTGGGATGACAGAGGTGAATGAAACATGGTCACTGAACTTGTTGAGCTGATAGTAACAGAGATGAAAGCAGATGTATAAATAGGTACAATTAAGTATTTTAGGTGAAATTATGAAGTACATACAGAATAGATAGGACAAAGGTGTATTCAAGAAAGCTTACATAGTTGTCTTGGCTATCGCTCCAAGACCAGAAAACCAAATTGCTTTTCTAAAAAACTCATTGCCATTGAGTCAGATCCAACTCATAGCCACCCCTCCTTGGGTTTCCAAGGCAGTATCATTATGGAAGTAGATTGCCCAACCTTCCTTTCCGGGAGTGACTGGTGGGTTTGAACCGCCAACCTTCTGATTAGCAGTCAAATGCCTTAGGCACTATGCCACCAGAGTTCTCTAAAACCTAACTCACTGCTGTGGAGTCAATTCAACCCATAGTGAGTAAGGCCATTCTTATGTACCTGCACCCTGAAAAGTGTAGAGTGAAAAAGTATAACACATATGAAGTCCTTCACATAAGACAATTATGAGAATGTGGGAGTCATTTCAAAAGACATCACTTTTGTTGAACAATAGATGGGTCAGGAAGAGCCTTGGGCCCACATAAACAATTTAAACTATGTTGTGGGCAGCAGGGAGACATTAAAGGAATTTAAAGAAGGGATAAAAAGAACAGGATTTTCATTTGAAGAAGGTCATTCTGAAAACTTTGGGGAAAATGTGTTGGAGGTGTAAGACCAAAGACATGAAGCTAGAAAGCTATTAGTAGAGACCAAGTGAGAGGCACTAAACAGCTTTACAAAGTGTGTAACTGTGAAGTGGAATGATAGTTTCACAACACAAGAAGATGGTTTATAGGACCAGTGCATTATCTACTGTTATTGTTGTTATTATTGGAAGCCAATTAATAATTCAAACATTAACTCACACTAATAAAGAGGGACCAGAACCTTGTATTCTCATGACCAAACCGTTCCCTTGCTGCAGAAGAAAGACTGAAGGATAATCAGAGTATTGCTCTGGAGTCAGAATAAAGGGGCTATAATAACAGAAAGTTCAGTAGCTTTAGGTAAGCATAGCCTGATATAACCATATCCAGTAGATTTCTTCTTGCCAAAGGTATCAGAGTACTTCATGTCCTTGTCTAAACCCTCAACTTCAATCTTCAATCGTCATATTAGAAATGGCTTTACCATTGGAGACAGAAAAAAAAGCTGAGGCTTTTGTTTTTCACATAGTATGTGAGTTAGTAACACAAAGATACATCACTTTGGCCCTTTTTTCTGCTTCATTGTTCCTAAATCCATTTTGTGATTGATGTAGGTTTTTTTTTTTTTCCATTTTCTTTAAGTACTTAAATAGTCAACCAGGTTTCAATCAAATGTTTCAAACTTATAGTCTAAATGGTTTGTTAAGGTGGCTTTATATCATATGAATGAAAAACATCCTTCTTCCTTCAAAAAAATGCAAAGATTTTCATAGAAGTATTGTATTTTAAGTTAAGAATCTGGGTGATTTCTATGACCTACTATGTATTCCAGAAGGAAGAGTCACAGATTTTTTCAAATCAAAATTTTAGAAGTAACTTTCCAATGATATATTTGACAACTTTTGCTGAAACTGAGAATACAGAGATATGAGTAGAGTTAGAAGAAAAGATAATGGTTTCAAATACTCTGGAGGAAGATGTATTGTTGAGTGTGGAACTCCTGTGACATGAGAAAGTCATTAACATTTAGGTAGTGGATGAGGGATACAACATTGAATTGGTGAGCAGACGTCAGGGAATCACTTTTCCTCAAAAACACTGGGAATAAATAGTGAAAAGATGGAAGAAGGTCCAGGATAGCGTGTTGTCATAGAAACTAGGGGAGCACAGAGATTCCAAGACAGTAGACTACACTGTCAAATGCTGGAGAAGTCAAGTAAAATCGAAATTGAAGAGTGCTGTGAAAATAATAGTATCATGTTCAGGCACTCATTTGTGAATATTTTTGTTACAGCAGCACTAGGTACCTGAGATATTTACTAACTCCAGGTAGGCTATTTAGCCCAACCAGCTATATTAACAAATTAAAAATGAGACCTTCCACATAGGTAAACCTGCAAGTCCCTCCCTCCCCCAGATAAAACCATTTCTGTTGAGTTTCAAGCTAGACATTAGAGATGGAATTGGCAACTTCAGTTCACTTCATAGAGTATAGTGAACCATCTATGAATAAGATTTTTTTCTGATGACTTTCTCAATCTAAAAACCACATAACTCATATGTAAATAGGCAAACTTTTCCATCACCCTTAGTAATGAAACAACTTTCTTCTGATTCATAAATACTGTATTTAGTGATGTTGTTTAAAGCTGGCTTTATATTTTCAGGAACAAGTTATCCCTATAAAAGCTGATATCTAACACACATAATAAGCAGTTGCAGATGGAGGAACAAAAATAATGCTAGAAATATCTAACATGGAAAAGGAATGCAAAAAGTGGTATCCTGAAGACGTAGACAAAGAAGCACATATTATGACACAAAATGAGTTAGGGCAGCATTTTCAAGTACTTTAGCAAGGAAAGCACTTTTTCCTTTTCCTCCCTAGTGTTCGGATTTGATTCAAATCTGCGTACGGCTTAGTTTCTTCCCTTGGCAGCTCCTCAGTTCTCCTTATGCAGTTTGAATCAGTAATGATGATGCCAGCAAGGATGCGTCTGACATTCTGTGCCCAGACCCTGGTCCACATTCAGCAAATTAAAAGATTCTCTCATCTGGAGTCTGGACTCCCTGTTCCCTGTCTTTTGCACAGCATGGAGGCTGAGACTGAGGCTGGGTTCCTCAGGCTTCTGATTCTACGAGGACAGTCAAAACTGGCTAAGCCACATGATGTTTGACAAAAATTGGCTCAGCGGGAAGTTGCTCTTCACATGTTTTTCAAATGCCCGCCCACGGTTCCCTGAGACAGTTTTGCCTTTGTGTATGGAGGCTGCTGGAGAGCCGGAGGGTTCCATAAACTTCAAAACTCAATTAAATAAAAATGCTTTGATTTAATACACCCTCTCACCCAGACATTTCCGTTTCTTCTGTGAAAGAACTTGACTTGGACCCCACTCAGTTTTTTTTTTTTTTTTTTTTTTTTTTTTTTTTTTTGTTGGTTATCAGAATTGTGCTTGCTAGAGTGTCATGTGAAAAATTTGTTATGATTATGCTCTATAGAAAGAGCTCTGGTGGCACAGTGGTTAAAGCATTTGGCTGCTAACCAAAAAGTTGCTGTTGAAACCAACCATCTGCTCCATAGGAGACAGATTAGGCAGTCTATTTTCATAAAGATTTATAGTCTTGGAAACTTCATGGGGCAGTTCTGCTCTGTCCTTTAAGGTTGCCATGAGTTGGAATCTACTCTGTGGCAGTGGTTTGAAAAAATGCTTGGTCTGAAGATAGAATATTCAAGCAATCTAGGTCATTGTTTTGTTCTTCATAATTTAGCCTGTATCAAGATCTTTCTAGAATGTAGATTTTCCTCACTTATAAGTACCTTCAGCTGCCCTGTCTATCAGAATTCCTTGAGGTTATTACTGCTAACCAATATGGAACACTTCCTGAGGTTTCTCCCATGTTAATGTACAATCTGATCTTCTGTATGATTTTTTATTCTCTTTCTCTTTATGTAATTGTTCACTGAACTGAGATTGGCTTTCTTTGATAATATGTGATGGTGTTTAAGGTCTCTCTGCTATGTCTCTCCTTCAAAACCAATAATTCTTAAGCCAGGATTTTAGTTATTGTTAAAATGCATTTTTAACTTAACAAGAGATAAAAACTAAAAAGCTAGCGTAGCATAAGCATTTTTGTTTGAAGCATCAAGTATCATCACCACGTCTGGTTGATGAACCAATGAAATCCTGTGGTAAAGGTCCCAGGGGAAGCTGTAGGCAAGCAGTTGAAAAACATAAAATTCCAGCTGAGGTAACCTTAATATATCTCCAAATGGCCAGACTCCCTTTGGTGCACTTTGATAAGCACCAGCCTGAAGCCAACAAAGAACCTGGTTTGAGGCTCAGCTGCTGTTAAAAGCAGAGTGAATACATGAAGACTCCACATAGCAGATGGGGACTTGCTGATTGAGAAAGGCTCACCTAGTGTGTGGCTACCTGTTGGAAGACACAGAATTCCTGACACCCCTCATGCAGTGAACCCAGTGAAATCAGATGAAGGGAAGACAGGAGGAGACCTGATTTTTTTAAAAGGAATAGATGGAAGGAAATTATCTGTGAAGCGAAACATTGCATGTGAAAGGAGCTAGGGTCAGTCAAGGATGCTGCTTTACAGGAGCCTGTGGGTTCATATGTCTTTCCAGAATAAAGTAAACATTACCATTATCTCTACACTATGTCAAAGATGAATTTAAAATGCTGACCATGAATGGCCTTTTAATAACAATGCTAGTAGGAAGCCAACATGTTGAATTTGCTTCCTACGGCTGTTACATTGCTACTGTCAGATTAACTTCTGAGTAGCATGTGCATACAGAAGTCAGATTAAAGAGATACATTGTGGATCTCTCCAATTTATACCCATGGGAATTTAGTGTACACGCTTCCTTACCATTGGGACAATATGAACAATTAGCTTAACTTGGATTTTATCATTCTTCCTCAGACTAGTAGATTTTCACTTGCTGAAAAAGAAAATGTAAAATACCAGAAAGGAATCATTCCCTAGGTGCTCCCATCCTTTGTTAGGAGTTGACAGAGGCCTCCAAGTCAAGTCAGGAATCACAATTGCAGGGTAGGTTCTTGCCCAGGGGAGGCAAAGCTGTTCTGGGGACTCCACTCCTCAGAACAAAGGGAGAGGTCCAGGCAGTTGTACTGGAGCCCTTTTGAAGGAGTACGAATCTTAAACTTGAGCAGAATTCTGTATAGAAAGGTGCCAGACAACTGAAGTGCCCTATATTTTACAAGCTCTTTCCTCCTTTCTCCCTGCACTTTTTTTTTTGCAAGTGAGTCTTCTGTGTTTTTCTTTTTTTTTCCCCTCAACTATTTTACCTTCCAAAGCTCTGTTACACGGCTTGTAAAACACTGCTATTCTCTAAAAGATGGGCTTTTCTTTCCCCTATTATAGTGGTAAAGTACTGTCTTCTGGGAAAAATTATAGAGTAGAAGTTTCAGAATAGAAAAAACGGCTTATAAAAAAAAAAAACCCCGATGCCCCTCCTCTTCAAGACTCTGTTACTTTGAGCACTTGGTAGTTTTCACACATAATGAGACAATACTTGTTTTGCTCAGCCCACATCTTAGTGCTTTGGCAAATTCCATTCAGATTTGTGTGTGTGTGTGTGTGTGTGTGTATAGAAGATAATCTTCCCCAGGACTCATAACATACTTTAAAAGTTGCTTAAAGATATGAGAAGTCATGACTTTGAAATAAGAATCATTGTATTTTAGACTTGAACAGTGGAGATGATTTATCCCATTCACTTTATTTTAGAGACGTGGAAACTGAGACCAAAGCTTAATTATGTGACTGAATAAAAATCATACCTTATATAGGTGGGATAACTCTAGTAGTGTAGTACCTAAGGCACTTGACTGCTAAACAGAAGACTGGCAGTTCAAACCCACCAGCCACTTCTCAGAAGGAAGGTTGGGCAATCTACTTCCATAGAGATACTGCCTCAGAAACTCAAGGAGAAGTTGCTAGGAGTTGGGTCCAACTCGATGGCACATAACAACAACTACAAACCAGGACAGGGATCCAAATCTTATGTTAATCTCCTTACATCAAGTTGTCCCAATGAATATAATTCCTAAATGTGCTGGACAGGCCTGTTCTCGAGTCACATTACCAAGGGCACATCTGCTTTTGGGTCACACAGCAAACTCCTCTCATTGAATACAGGGGAGGATCATAGAATTTATACATATATATATAATATATATCTATATATATATATATTTATTTTTAGTGAAAATATACACAACAAAATATACACCAATATCATAATTTCTAGAAGTATGATAAACTAATATTGATTACATTTTTTCAGGTTGTACAATCATTCTTACTATCCTTTTCCAAATTATCCTACCATCATTAACATAAACTCACTCTCCCCTAAGCTTCTCATCTAACCTTTTGAGGTACTATTATCAATTTGATCACATGTTGCTGTTAGGTGCTGTCGAGTTGGTTCCAACTCAAAGCAACCCTAAATACAACAGAATCAAACACTGCCATATCCTAAGCCATTCTCAAAATGGTTGCTATATTTCAACCTATTGCTTCAGCCACTGTGTCAATCCATCTCACTGACCATCTACTTTACCAAGCATGGTGTCCTTGTCCAGGAACTGGTCCCTCCTGGTAACATGTCAAAAGTGTGTAAGATGAAGTTTTGTCATCTTTGCTTCTCAGGAGCCTTCTTGCTATACTTTTTCCAAAACAGATTTGTTCATTCTTCTGGAAGTCCACGTATTCTTCACCAATATCATAGTTCAAAGTCATCAGTTCTTCTTCAATCTTCCTTATGCATTGTCCAGCTTTCACATGCATATGAAATGATTATAAATATGAAGGCTTTGGTCAGGTGCACCTTAGTGTTCAAAGTTACATCTTTGCTCTTAAACACTTTAAAGGGGACTTTTACAGCATATTTACCCAGTGCAGTACCTCATCTGATTTCTTGATTGTTGTTTCCATGGATGTTGATTGTAGATGCAATTAAAATGAAATCCCTGACAGCTTCAAAGTTTTCTCCATTTATTGTGATAATGCTTATTGGTCCAGTTGTGAGGATTTTTGTTTTCTTTATGTTGAGGTGTAATCCATACAAAAGGCAATAGCCATTAATTTTCATCAGTAAGTGCTTCAAGTCCTCTTCTCTTTATGAAAGCAAGGTCATGTCATGTGCATATCATAAATTGTTAATGAGTCTTCCTCCAAAGCCGATGCTGTTTTCTTCTTCATATAGTTCAGCTTTCCTTATTTTAAACCATGAAGAATCCCCTTATTCTGTCTGAACAACTGTCTACTGGTCTATACCTTCCTCATGAGCACAATTTTGGAATTCCCACTCTTTACAATGTAACTCATACTTCTTATAATCCACACAGTCAAATGCCTTGGCACTGTCAATAAACATAGGTCAACATCTTTCAGCTGCAATCCATCAGGTATCAGCAATGTTATCCTTCATTTCACATCCTTTTCTGAGTCCAGTTTAAATTTCTTGCAGTTCCCTGTTGATGTACTGCTGAAACTATTTTTTAATTATCTTCAGCATTATTTTAATGAGTGTGATATTAATGATACCATTCAATAATTTCTGCATTCTCCCAATAGAGCCTGGTGGAACCACTGAGACTATGGCCCCTAGCTGCCCTTCAGGTCTGGAATTGAACGCACACCTGTGGCTTCCAGCCAAACAATACACAGGCATATGAGTTGAACATTTACCTGAGGTAGATATACTCCTTGGAGAGAACAAGCATGAGAGAAAGAAGGGCT
>NW_006921610.1:21114043-21116178 GCF_000298275.1 Orycteropus afer afer
GACTTCTTCTTACCATTGGTTCTTGATCATATGGTACCTCCTGAAATGGTTAAATATCAACCAATTATTTTTGGTACAGTGACTCTGTGTATTCCTTTCATCTTCTTTTGATACTTCCTACATAATTCAATATTTTCTCGATTGAATCCTTCAGTATTGGAACTCAAGCCTTGAATTTTTTCTTCAGTTCTTTCAGCCTGAGAAACACTGAACATGTTCTTGCCATTAGTTTTCTAATTCCATCTTTTGCATATTTCTCTATAATGCTTTACTTTTTCTTATTGGGCTGCCCTTTGAAATCTTCTGTTCAGCCCTTTTACTTTATTTTTTCTATAGCTTTCCCTATTCTATATTCAAGAGTAAGTTTCAGAGTTTCTTCTGAAAATCATTTGGGCAACTTATTTCCCTGTGTGTGATGATCCTCACCTTTGAAAAGCAGAAAGTAAAACCTACTGCTCCAAGCCTGTTGGAACATGAAACGGTCAACGTAGTGTAGCTCACAGGTTATCCACCTATTATCAGTTATTACCTTTCTATAAACTATAAGGTTGTTTTTTTTTTTTTTTTTAATCCTGATTTCTTTTGAGACTTCCTCTTCATAACAACAAACTTTAGCCTATTTAATTCTCCTTGTGTGTTAGTGGCAGTTCAGAGCCCTTTTCCCCATTCTTTGTCAGTTGAAGGTTTTTAAAGTTAGTTTAAACTTGTTGTTGTTATGTGCCCTTGAGTCGGACCTGACTCACAATGACCCCTCCTTGGGTTTCTGAGGCAGTATCACTATGGAAGTAGATTGTCCAAACTTCCTTTCTGAGGAGTGGTTGGTGGGTTTGAACCACCAGTCTTCTGCTTAGCAGTCAAGTGCCTTAGGCACTATGCTACCAGAGTTCTTAGTTTAAACTATGCACTATTTATTATCGAATTCTAGATCACACATACTGATGTAAAATCAGAGGGAAATTTACACTATATGCTAATTTTTCAAAACAACACCTCATTCTTCAAATCATTTTCATACATTATTACTCTCCATTTTCAATTTGTTAAGCAGACAAGAAATTGCAACCAGTTCCACTTTCAATCAATTCTATGAACAACATTTTATGAGTTATCCTATCACTGTTTTCTTTAACTATTTTCTTCAAAACCACTAATTCTGTTATTCACCTGGGGGAAAAAAGCTATTGAATAGACTGGATGGATTTATTTTTCATAAGCAGCTGTACCTTATTGCTTTTGATTCTAATATCCTCTCAATAGTTACACAGATTTTCTTTCATAAAATGTATTCATTAATATAGTAAGGATTAATGGTACTGAAGGAGCAATTTCCAGACTTGCTCTTTTAATGATGTTTGAAATGGATTACCATGTTTGGCTTCACATATTGCACTATAATTTCAAGAATAATGAATAGAATTTCCAAAGAAATCAACTGTCATGGCACTAGAAAGTGTATTGCAAGAAACTTGAGATTTATCCTGCTTCCTTATTCCAAAATCAATAATCAAGGTAAGTAAAAATTAAATAAATAAATTAAATAAATTGCTGTTATAATCACAATTAACAATTTAATTAATGTATTTCAGGTATGTGTATATATGTTGATATATAAACTCCCTGCCCTCAAGTTGATCCCAAGTCATAGTGACTCCTCCTTGGGTTTCTGAGCCTGTATCACTATGGAAGTATATTGCCCAATCTTCCTTCCAAGGAGTGGTTGATGGATTTGAACTGCCAGCTTTCTGGTTAGCAGTCAATAGCTATTTAAAATAGCAATGGGATCATACTATACATGCATTTGTACCAATATTTTTCTAATAATATATCATGAATATATCCCCATGATATATTCATATTTTTCCATGACATGATTTTCAGTGGCTCTGCAGTATTCTTTTATATTTGTTGTTGTTGTTGTTAAGTGCCGTCGAGTTGTTTCCGACTCATAGCGACCCCATGCACAGCAGAACGAAACACTGCCCGATCCCTCTCCAGCCCCACAATCCCTGCTATACTTGAGCCCATCATCACAGCCACCGTGTCAATCCATCTCGTTGAAGGCCTCCCCCTCTTTCGTTGACTCTCCACCCTACCAAACATGACATCCTTCTCCAGGGAATGGTCCCTTCTTACAA
>NW_006921610.1:21117081-21118681 GCF_000298275.1 Orycteropus afer afer
AAAAAAAAAAAAAAAAAAAACTATTGAATAGACTGGATAGATTTATTTTTCATAAGCAACTGTACCTTATGATATACCCTATCATGTGAACCAAACAGCCTATCTATATTACCTGTATTCAAATTTGTAATCTAAAAGAATTTTTTTCTTCTTTATCAAATTCCCATTTTAGGTAAGATAATTCAAAATTCTTTATAGTTACTTACTGAATGCTTCACAAATCACTACATTTCAATAATTTTTGGTGAACATTCAGTCTGGATCTGTGACACTTCTGAAATGCCTACCATTTTTTAATAAATCAAAACAAACCCACTATCTTCAAGGCGATTCCAGTCATAAGGACCCTGTAAGACAGGGTACAACTGCCCCATAGGTTTCCCAGGCTACAACTCTTTACAGAAGCTAATTGCCTCATCTTTCTCCTGGGGAGTAGCTGGTAGATTCTAACCACTGACCTTTTGGTTAGCAGCTGAATGCTTTAACCAGTCAGCATTTCACACTGAATTGATTACTACTTAAACAATAATCAATCTAATGATGCAGCAATATTTAAGATTTCTCTTAATATATTAAAACACTAACTTTATTTCTGAAAGAGTGACTTATAGTTAACAACAAATATTCAATTAAATCCTAAGAGAAAAAAAAAAAAAAAAACAATAATATGAAATGTCATAGAATTTGAGCTGTTTTTTACAAGCGGTGTCAATTCTCAGTTATCTCTACTAATGCGAATAAAAGGTTCATTCATGTTATTGTTGTTAGTTGCTTTGAGTTGATTTAGACTCAAAGCGACCTATGTGGCAGAGTAAAACTTTACAACAGGGTTTTCTAGGCTCTCCTACTTCCGTAGTGATACTGCCTCGGAAACCCAAGGAGAGGTCGCTATGAGTCGGGGCCGATTCGAAGGCATGTAACAACAACAACAACAATCTTGACAGCGACATATCTGAATTTTTTTCTCCCATGGAGTCACTCAAAAACCAAGTCAAACTCACTGCCATCGGGTTTATTCCAACTCATAGCCACCCCCTTTGGGTTTCTGAGGTGGTAAATTGTCCAGCCTTCCTTCTGTGCCGTGGCTGGTGGGTTTGAACCACCAACCTTCAGGTTAGCAGTAAGATGCCTTAGGCACTATGCCATAATGCCAGTCTTTCTTTTAACACCCAACTGCTTAGTCATTGTACCACCAGTGCTCTTAGGGTAGCTCATAAAGTTCAATAATTCCCAATTTCATGTAGGTATTTAGAAAAGAATTTTTCAGTGTACATGTTAAGTGTCCATCATTATATTTTCTTAATCTAAATTTAACTGAATTTTAATTTTTATAACTGATGATTAAGAGGCACAAAGTGTGTATGGAATAAAAGAGTTTCTATTGCTATGGATTATTGACCTGTATTCCTAAATACATATAGCTATCTAAAACCTACTGCCCTCAAGTCAGGTATGACTCATAGCGACCCCTTCTTGGGTTTCCGAGGCGCTATCACTACAGAAGTAGATTGCCCAACCTTCCTTCTGAGGAGCAGCTGGTGGGTTTGAACTGCCAGCCTTCTGGTTAGCAGTCAAGTGCCTTAGGCACTGTGCTACCAGA
>NW_006921610.1:21118781-21124531 GCF_000298275.1 Orycteropus afer afer
CTTCTGGTTAGCAGTCAAGTGCCTTAGGCACTGTGCTACCAGAGCTCCCTTATAGCTATCTATAATAAGGTTAATTAATATCTAAAAATTTTAAGGTTAATTAATATTTTAAATTTTTATTTTAATTCAAATTAGTTTTAATGTAAAACAAAGTATTTCTAGATGTGAAAGGAATAAATATGTATTTTTCAAAAACATACATAAAAATTCAGGGTACTGTAATTCTAATGATTTACAAGGCAAAATTTAAGTTAAACTGGACTCTTTTATTTTTGCTTATCATTCTTTTTTTGTTTCCCAAGAACAAAAATTTATTTTCTTACAGTTCAGGAGGCTAGAAGTCCAAATCTGCATTTCAGCCATGTCAGTTCCTTCTGTGAGCCTCTTTCTTAGTTCTGGTATCTGCCAGGATCCCTGGCATTCCTTCTTGAAGACAATCCCCACATGTTTTCTGTCTTCTCCTGTATGTGTATATTTGGATCATTCTGGTCTTTGTATTTATGTTTATTTATTTATTTATTGTACTTTGGGTGCAAATTTACAGACCAGAATTCTTTTTACATTCAACAGTTTGTGTACATTTGGTTTCACTTCTCAATTACCATCCCCAGCCCTAACCCACTCTCCACCTGCTATCTGTCCAGATTCCCTCCATGTGAATGCCATGGGGCACCAGAGGGGCCCAATTGCTCCAAGGGTTATATCTCTGTAGAGTAAGAGGGTGCATTGCCCTGGGTTGGGTGTTCTGCATATAAGTCTTCCCACTGTTGAGCTGAGAGTCAGTCTTAGGAGTGAGTCCTATCCCAGGCCCAAAGTGTATCCCAGGGCCATAGTCTTGGGGGTCCCACCAGACTCCATCTGACCACTAATTCTGGTCATTATTATGTTTTTGAATTCTGTTCCAAGTTTTTCCACCCACTCTATCCAGGATCTCTAGTTTTAATCCCTTCCCAAGTGGTTGGCATTAGTAGCTGGGCACCATCTAGTTCTTCTGGTCTCAAGGTCCATCATATCATCAGCTCACACTCACTCCTCTTGTGTCAGATCCAACTCATAGCGATCCCTCCTTGAGTTTCCCAGGCAGTAACACTACAGAGGTAGATTGCCCAACCTTCCTTCCGAGGAGTGGCTGGTGGGTTTGAACTGCCAGCCTTCTGGTTAGCAGTCAAATGCATTAGGCACTACTTGCCACCAAAGCTTCCACCACATGTGTTGTTGTTGTTGTTATGTGCCATCGAGTCAGACCTGACTCATAGCGACCCCTCCTTGGGTTTCCAAGGCAGTATCACTACGGAAGTAGATTGCCCCATCTTCCTTCCAAGGAGTGACTGGTGGGTATGAACCGCCAGCCTTCTGGTTAGCAGTCAAGTGCCTTAGCCACTATGCTACCAGAGCTCCCATATCCTAGGGCTGATTATTTCCAAATTCCCTTGGTTTTCTTCACTCGTCTTGGCTTCAGACAAGAGGTGACCATTAGCTGTGTGTTAGATGGTCATTGGAAAGCTTTTGAGACCCCAGTCAGTACTACTTATCATTTTTTGTTCCTCCTCCCTCTGCTGGTATTTAATGAAGTGAAGACAAACCAAAGA
Source organism: Orycteropus afer afer (assembly GCF_000298275.1). NCBI lineage: Eukaryota > Metazoa > Chordata > Mammalia > Tubulidentata > Orycteropodidae > Orycteropus > Orycteropus afer. The sequence continues at coordinate 21,120,371 of NW_006921610.1, forward strand.
ATCTGAGACAGAATGGTGTACTTGGATAAAGTGACCTTGATTATAATCCTGTAAATTTGAGTTTTCTAAGTTATGATTTCTTTAATTGAATAAAGTTTTTTGGTCCTTTGCTTGAAATTAGAGTACTTTTCTCCCAGGATTGGAATTCCTGTTTAGGAACTCATTAGTAATACTTTAGCATAGTTTCCTGTTCAAGGATACATTTTGTTTTGGGTCTTTTTTAAAAAAGTGTTTTTTATTAAGCAATTACTGTATTAATGCTTAGCATTATCAAATGCCATTAACAGAATATTTTTTATAGCTCAGATATCAAAACCTTATGGAAAATAGATATCGAACCTTAGTCCTCATTAGTTATTAAACTTTATCCATTATTTCTTCATGCAAACATTCCTTTACCTTCATTTCTAAGAAAAGCAAACTCACACCAATCCCCTAACATAAGTTGTGCAACACTTGATCCTGCTTTATCCAGGACACTATATCAGATGTCAAAGTCCCCTCCCTCTTCTACTTCAACTTTTAACTTCTTTAAAAGGGAGCAAGGTTAATTTGAATGAGCATTTTCACTTAGCCATTGGCACTCATTAGCATCCCCCCATTTCCCTTGCCATTCTTTTCTGCCCTTAACTTTCTGTGCCCTTAAGGGGAAATGTTCTCTCTTAAATAAAAAATGGTTGGAAGGAAAGGTCAACTACATTGGCGACACTTAATAACCCTGAACAATATGACTATTTCCCAGACAGAACTTTCTCTCCACTTGACTGATCCTCATCCTTTCTACTGCTATAACATTTCATCTATTTCTGTCTTAAGTTTTCACATTCCTTTTTTTCTTACATATTTAAGGATAAAATATCTCCACAGGTCTTTGTTGTCTTGAGATGAATACACTTGCTGAGGCAATGTGGGAAACAAACAAACAAAACAAAACTGCACGGGTAATCTTTTCCACAGACCTTAGGGCAAAGACAGTCTTAGAGTGTCATCCTTAGAGGTCAGGTTGTGAATTTGGTTCAAGTTTGCTTGGCATCATTTAGCTCTATATGGATTTCAGAAATTATCATATTCATTATTATTTGTGTTGGTGTTTTCTTATATAATATTGGCACTAGATCAATTTTGAAGAACTATTGCATTCATGAATAAATGAATGCCTTGTTATTCTCATCTTTTTTTTTTTTTTTGCTTCTAAGTTGTACATCTCTTTCAAATATAAAAATAATAATAATAATAACTCACAGATTCTTTACTTGCATACTTTTGCTAAGTATTATAAGGTTTTAGAAATTATACCAAATCATAACTTCCAAAAAGTAACTTCCAAAATTGGAGCACATCACATTTCTAAATAAAGATAGAATGTGATTTTATCACAAATGCTAAGGGAAGTTATTACTTATATGTAGTATGTTTTTTGCAAGTATGCATCTGTGGATTGACTTGGGGGTGGGAAGAATTTTTGAGATAAAGGCTACCAAATTTCATAAAACTGAAGTCTTATCTTGAAATATGATTAGCTCAGTTTCCACAATTTGATAAATCATCAAGGTACAGATTTAATTTTTTTTCTTATCTGGTAAAGAGCTTATCAATATCATATCTTTCCAGTAATCATCTGACTTTGCTCTTTCTTTTTGCCTTTCTGGGAAACATGAGGATTGGCCATAACTGGAAGCATTATAAAGTAAGATAAACTTACTGTCTCACTTGGTCTGATTACTGTTGACATTTTTGGTAAGTTTTAAGTAGATGGTGTGAGAATATGTAATGGTTCTTTTTTTCTTCTAGTGCTCATTTGTATTTTAGGAGCTTTTTTTGTTTTTTGAAAGACCTGGAGATGCTAATGTGAGGAGTGACATTAGTTCATGAAATACAATTATCGGAAAAAATGGTTTCTTCTGCAGAATAATTAAAGAAATTTATCAATTACTATCAATGCATCTTTCTGGAACCCATTTAAACAATACTACTGCTAATGAAGTGAAAGCTTTAAATAAAAAAGAAAGGCAAGGCCACAATTTATAGAAAAGCAGTAACATATAGTGACTTCTCAAACAGTATTCAATCTATGTTCTCTTGGTCACTGAGGTTTTCAATAAAACCAAACTGCTTTCAAAACCAAACCCACCGCCATCAAGTCGACTCCAACTCATAGCAAGGCCCATGGGGTTTCCAAGGCGATAAATCTTTACAGAAGTAAACTGCCCAGTCTTTAAATATTTCATTTTATTTGGGATATTTTTAATATCTGATCCTGAAGACTTACTTATTTAGTATATAGCTATACGTTCATGAAACCAAAGACTAAACCATGATCCATAGTAAACTATGTATTTTTCTTTCAACTACTAGCCGCTCCGTGGAAGGAAGACTGGGCAATCAACTTCCATAAATATTTACCGCCTCAGAAACCCAAAAGGGGTCACTATGAGTCGGAATTGACTCAATGGCAGTGAGTCCTCCCCCCAGTATTTTAATAGTTCCACTGATTGATTTTTTAAAAGAAACAACAGAGTAGTAAAAGAGCCAAATGACTTTCATTGGATTTCACCATAAAAAATGGTCAATAAACATATGAAAAGATACTGTCAACCTTATTGATTATCACAAGAATTATACTAAAGCACTAAACCATGATGATTGTTTTGTTGTTGTTGTTTTGTTTGTGTTTTTTAACCTCCCTTTGCTTAACTAGATTGGGAGAAGTGCTACTGATGATAATAGCTGAAGTCCAACAACTATTTTGGAAAGCATTCCGGGAATCCCTATAAAAATTATAAATACACAAAATATCTGACCCACTTTGTGTAAGCTCTACTATATAAACAAAAATACGAGTAGACAAGAATTTATATGTACCAAGTTTATGTACTGTTTGAAGAAACATAGTAATCTACACAGTGGATATTTTAGGGGAAGAAAACCAAAACAAACTCACTGCCATCAAGTTGATTCTGACTCATAGTAACCCCCATTGGGTTTCCAAGACAGTAAATCTTTATGGAAGTAGATTGCCCTAGCTTCCTTCCACAGAGCACCTGGTGGCTTTGAAACACCACACGATGGATATTATGTAGCTATTAAAAAAAAAAAAAAAAAAAGATTTTAATCAGCATCTACTTATGTAGAGGGATATGCCCATGATTTAAAACAGCAAGGCTGTAATACCAAAAACAATAAATGACACTCCTATATAGGTGAATATGTCCATATATTTCTATATGGACATGGAGAAATTGGTGAAATGAAAGGTTAACTCAAGATATTGGATGAGAGAACAGGCAATGGAGAGAAAAAAGTGAGAGGAATTATTAAATTTTGCTTAATACGTTTATAAAATTGTTTTATCAGTTATGATGAGCATGTATTATTCTAAATTGAAGATTGTACAGATCACTAATAAATAAATGAACACACACACATATACATAAACAGAGGAATAATCAGCTGAGTATAATCACTCTGTAAAAATATGTCCTGAGTTAGGTGGACACAAAGATGTTTAATTGTAGGATTTTAAGAAAGGGAGTGAGACCCTGCAGCCTGCCACTTCTTCGAGAGAAGCACAATGTTTCAGGAATTGGAAAACTGTGGTTTCAACATCCTATAATAGATTAAATTTTACTTGAAGATTAGAGGGGAAATCTTTTTTATAAACCAAAACCATGGATTCTGCTGGGCCCTGGACCACTACTAGGCCCTGTTGCTGGTCTGCAGGAGGAGGTGGATGGGGAAATATTCAGGATACATGTATCAACATTTTTTCACAATTTTTTACATCAAGAAAAAATAATGCCCTTAGGTCAGTTCTGCCTTTTCATAAGTGTCACCAGATAATTTATGTTTAAGAAACGTAAACTAACAGGCATGTGAGTTGAACATTTACCTCAAGTAGACAGACACATGCCGTGGAGAGAACAATCATGGGAGAAGGAAGGGATGCTTATGCACAGGGAGACAGCTCAGGGGGCAGGAGAGTATGGAGGAATGGACACTGGGAAGTGGTAACTATGGGGAGGAAGTGGGAGGGGAGCTATTGCATTGTGGTAAACTGTGGTCAATGACGTGAGACAAAGTATATGTGAACTGCTGTATGGAAAGTGAATTTGCTCTGTAAATCTTTACCCAAATCACAATAAAAAAAATTTTTTTTAAAAA
>NW_006921610.1:21133791-21147300 GCF_000298275.1 Orycteropus afer afer
ATCTTCTGTGTCTGTGTTAATTGGTTTCTCTTTTCTTTGTTGAAGAGGGTCTGTGCAATCCTTCTGCCTAGTCCGCCATCTTGCCCCACCTCCCCCAAATATTATATTTCATCATGGTCCCCTAACTTCCCGAAGAGGAAAGGGGTGGTTCACCTAGAATTTTATCTTTGAAATATTACTAACAAACATCAGGCCTCAGTGTGGGGCTAAGGGGAGTGAATCTGACACCTAAAGATAGATACCAGCAGGGAGAGGAATGGAGAAAACCGTGGTCCTCTTGCTTGTCCAAAGGACATATTCCTGACAAACACAAATAACACATTTCACTGTATGCCAAAGCTCTACCTAAAGTGATCAAATGGAAGCCAGAGATTAATTTTGTTCTATATTCCTAGTACTTATTTTGAAAGTTTATAATATAATAGAAATATCTCATATTTACTCATTAACAAAATTAACCTCTTAGATTTTTTTCCAACAGTTTTCTACATTTCCCCCTAAAGAAGGTAGACAAATAGTTGCATTTCCTTGTTCTATAACAAATTGACAGGTTACACAACGTTTCTTCAATTCCTGCCATGGTCCAATTCCTCTATTCCTCCATTGGAGGGTAAGTAGTACTCAGACTAATGTTTTGAATGCCAGTAAGGATACCGTTTCTCTTATTTCTGACCCTTTCACACCATTGTGCAGCAGATACAATATGGTGGTGGCATTTTAGACATTATCATTTCATGACTCTGTGCTTTTGATTTTAATATCTTGGTCATTAATATGGACTTAAAACATTTTTATCGATCCCCAACAGTGAAAAATAAATCTTTGCAAATTTTGGAAGTGGTATGGGTAAGCATGGTCATTCCCAGATAAAATCTTAGTTCTAGGACAAAGATACTATACAGGAGGAGTTTGAGTAAAAGCTTTGTGTGTGTGTGTGTGTGTGTGCGCGTATGTATACATAGTGTCATACATTAGGCAGAACACTTAAATATATGATTCTATACCTAAGAAAGATTGTTTAACCTGTCACCAAAGGGATACAAAAACAGGAAAGAAGAACAAGAGAGGCCACAAAAAATACCAGTTAGTCTGAGGTCTAGTGAGGAAAAGAGAAAATTGGTTGCTGGCAATTTGTAAGTTTGCTATCAGGGAAATATCATCTCTCTCTTTACACTGGAAAGCTACAGCAGTGGCTAAAATGTCTCGCTTTCATCTAACCACCTCCTTTCCTGCATACCTGGACTCAGGATTTATAAGTTCTGATAATTACTTATACCAGCTCCTCTCCAACCTTTTAGCTATGGTTCAGTGGCTGTATGATTCTCTATGCATCATAGCCCTAAAAGGGATAACACCATCATAAACTGCCCATCTTCTTCCATCTCAGCTACACTTAGATTGCTCTTAAGAAGGGCTGAAAATTATTGTTTCCCATGTCCTGAAGAAGGAAATAGATAATTATACACCTTTGTTTTAACCTTGTGGTGGGTGGTTGTCGGTGGTCATCGAGCCCCGAAAATCTGATTGCAACCTCATGTGTTACTGTTCCATAGAAGTTTTTTTTTTTTTTTTTTTGGCTATAATCTCAGTGGAAGCAGATCCAGGCCTATCTTTCACATTAGCCCTGGGCGAGTTCTAACCACCTACCTTTAGATTAGCAGTTAGTCTAAACCACTTGCATTACTTAACTTTAACATGAGTCATGATGATACCCTTTCCTTGAAACTTTTTCCTATTTCAACAATGAAATTGATTATCATTAGTTGCAGTATTAGTAAGATTATAGTATTTTGCTTATAATTAGTTAGTTTACAAATATGCAAGATGAGGATAGAATTGAATATATCTGCCCCATGATTTAGGATGGATGTGTTGATCTGCATTTCCTTTAAGAGAGAGCAGCCCCACTCAGCCCTTAACCAAGGTGACAGTTGGCTTTAGCCAACTCTCTTACAAAGAGTCTCAGATTAAATTGTATTGACATTTATCCTATACCTTTGAACTTCAGGAAAATAAAAATGGAATCAAGTCAGGTTAAATAAGTATAAATGAGAAGATATTGCTGAGAACTGCATGTGTACCTAAACACCTAAACCCAAATTAAACACAAGCAACTCAGAATTGCAACCCCACCTGTGAATCATGCTGGGGGAGAAAATACAGAGGGTTTATTTAGAAAGTCTTGGCAGTAGGCAAGTAGGGGAAAAAAGCTTCAAAGTTGCTAATTTATTTTGCTAAGAAGTTCATCAAGGCTAGTAGACACAGGAAGGATTTCAGACTCATAAAGTGGCTCACAATCAATTGCAGAGCTAGACATATTAGTCTAGAATCAAACGTTATTGCTTTTAGTCAGTGAACATAGCTGAGCACAGCATGCGATAGGAAGACTGCAGGTTCCCAAAGGTGTTTGGCTTTCCAGCTTTTCTTAGCTTTGCAAATGGCAAAAACATATGTAGACCAGAGGCCTTCCTCTGAAGTAAGTTCCTGTTAGGTGATCATCTGAAATTGCAACTAAAACTTGTTGTTGTTGTTATTTGCCGTCGAGTCGGCCCCGACTCATAGCGACCCCTCCTTGGGTTTCCGAGGCAGTATCACTACGGAAGTAGGATTGCCCAACCTTCCTTCCGAGGAGTGGCTGGTGGGTTTGAACCTCCAGCCTTCTGGTTAGCAGTCAAGTGCCTTAGCCACTATGCTACCAGAGCTCCAACTAAAACTTAGTTGATGAAATAATTTATTTTCCACCTAATCCCTACTGAAAATCTTGCTTTCATTACTTTAAATGATATATTTTAAATCACCAAGCAGTGGTATTGATAATTGAAGTTTGAGAACTAAAACAAGAGTCATTTCTCTAACAAAACAAAAACAATCACTTTGCAAATGCAATTTTTATTAAAACACTAGTATCTGTGACTCTCAAGTGTGAAATAAAGTAGAATGCTTGCTATGGCATAAAAATACCTGTTCTCCAAATTACAGGACTTGAGCACTACAATTTTGCTGCTGAGGCTGTTGAACATTTCAAGGAGTGCTTCCAATCCCCTTTATAGTTCTGTGTTGAATGCAAAAGCACTTTTCTAGTGCAAGTGTGATCTTCAAAGTGTTAAAAACACTGGTTAGCTTTTGCAAACTTATGGAGAGCCTTGTAAGCTTTGGCTTTCATGATTCTGTGTCCTACCCTTCAGACGTGTGTGCTTTACCTGCACTGGTTAAAGAATCCTTGTATAATTTTAACCCAGATCTCCATTGCTGAAGGTGGGATGCAAAGTTCTACCTGAAGCCAAGTTCCCTGTCTTGGGCTATAAAACAAAATGGTCCCTGGCTAGCTCCATAGTTCTATAAATTGCACAAAGGTAAACCTCGGGCACTGTACTCACTACTAAAGGAGCTCTGGTAGCCTAGTGCCTAAGGCATTTGAGCGCTAACCAGAAGGCTGTTCAAACTCACAAGACAATCCTCAGAAGGAAGGTTGGGCAATCTACTTCTGTAGTGATACTGCCTGAGAAACCCAAGGAAGGGTTGCTATGAATCTGTCATTGTAGGTGTGCTATTCTAGCAACCAAGAAGCTTTGAGGGTGCAGTGGTTAAAGCATTTGGCTCCTAACTGAAAGGTCAGTGGATCAAACCCACTAGCCACTCCACCAGAGAAAGACAATGTAGTCTGCTTCCATAAAGATTAAGTCTTGGAAACCATATGAGGCAGTTCTACTCTGTCCTATAGGGTCACTATGAATCAGAATCAACTCAATGGAGTGAGGTTTGGGTTATTTTGGGAACCATAGTATGTGACATGATAACTAGTTCTTTATTTCAGTATAAATCTGAGGTAGGCCTTTTTCTTATAAGTGAAAAAACAATAAACATTGCTAACTTAGATGTTCATTTTGAGTATAACAATAATAGTACTTCTGAAAGTATCTACTTATCAACTTTGGCCAATATTAAAAAGAGACTGATTCCAGAAACAAACTTCAGTAATATTAGTCCACTATCATTGATCTCTCTGAGTTTATTAGTGAGCAAACGCATGAAAGTAAAAATGAAAACAAAATCGGCATACACAAATATCATAATCAAAAAGCTTTTGCTGTTATGGCATTATTATCTCTTCTGCTTAAGCTTGTTGGGCTTCTCACTTCTCTTCTAAGTCAAAATAAAAAATGAGGTGATCAGTGTGTTTTACATCTGAATCCATCCCATAATTCTGCATATTTCCATTTTGATTCTCATTTAGAAAAATAAATCTTTATTCCATCCCCCATTAATATTTTGGCTGGTGTGGGTTCTGCCCTACCTTGACTGCCTGAAAGTTGTGTTCACTTTCCTCTGTTTGAACTCTGATCCTTGCTCAAAATTCAACTTCCTGCCAGGTCATGGGTTTCTAACACTCTGCCTACCCAACTTGCCTGAAGCCTGAAGCTAAAAATCAGAAATTCTTTGAAGAAAGAAAAGTATAAATAAATAGGTATGTTCACATCAAAGAGAGGAGGAATTGGCAAAGCAAAAGCCATTTCACCTTTTATCTGAACTTTCAAATCTAAATAAATACTCCAAACACAAAATAAACTACATAGAGTACCTTTACTTCAATAATATCTTTCTTTAGAAAATTGAGACAAAGGAAACTTATGTATTAAGTGAGTACATTGTTTTCTGAGTATTAATGACCATTAGCAAGAACATTCATCTATCCATCCTTTCATCTATCCATCCTTTCATCTATGTACCCAACAGATATTTGATAAAAATAACATCTGATATGTTATTTCATTTTGTGCTTTGAAATATGAGTTAAACTTAAATCTGGAAAACAAAGATTACATAACTAATATAGCTGTGAACACTGAGAGTTGAGCTGTTTTTAGTCTAAATTTTACTTCCCTCTGCCATAACCTTAATTTCTCATGATTCCTTAAGTTCACAGGCAGTTATAGCCCCTTACCCCCATTCCGCCCACCAAAAAAGGGAAGGATACTGCAGTATACATCATTGTTGCTCTTCTAGTGTGCCTTCGAGTCGGCCTGACTCATAGAAAACCTTCCTTGGCTTTCTGAAGCAGTATCACTATGGAAGTAGATTGCCCGACCGTCCTTCAGAGGAGTGGCTGGTGGGTTTGAACCACCAGCCTTCTGGTTAGCAGTCAAGTGCCTTAGGCACTACACTGAAGTATATGTCAGGGGTTGGAAATAGATGGTACATAGCACTCGTGTAACATATATCACTGTCTAATGTTAAAGATTAAAAATAAGATGAAATCAACATTCCTGAATAAATCCAGCAAGTTTGGGTACCAAACACTACAGTTTATAATGCTAAAATGAAAAAGATGATATGCACAGAAAATCAATTAATTGATCACTTGATTGATCTTCAAGTATGGAATAAAGCAAATACTTGAGGTCATAAAAATATTTTCACCTAGTGATCTATAAGAATTCAAATGATATTAGAATGTTATGTAATGCATTTGAAATAAATGTTCTTTTTATTCTGTTTCTATTGTGTGACATCTCATTCTATTCTATTTAGATTCAAATGTTATTTGGGTGGTTTTATTCCAGCAATTTGGCAATTTACAAAGTAATAACATAATTCATTTTAACTAATAACTGCTCACAAAAGACTTTCTACATTAGAGTTGAATTTTATTGAATTTGCATCTAGTCTGACATTAACACTGCTGTTTAACAGATACAGCATTTATTATGGCATATTATATTCATTTCCTTTAGTATTAGCCCCACTGTCTCTTCAAATTTACTTTGGAAAAGTATTTAAGGAAGTATTCACTTGGATAAAATGTAGACTTATTGCATTAAGAGCTTTACCACTGACTTAAAACTACATTTTAAAATATACACAAACCCAGCAATGAGTTGTCTACTTTGCAAACAGATCTTTGAGTATTGAGAAAATTTAAAAACAATGAAAAGATGTGTTGGGTTAAATTCAAACTTTTTTTGCGAACTATCATTTCTCTGTTTAGAAAGATTTTTTAAAAGATTAATAGTAAAAAAAGAAAAAGAAAAAGATAAATAAACAAAAAAGAAAAACAAACTCAGTGCCATTGGGTAGGTTCTGACTCATGGCGACCTCCATTGGATTTCCAAGGCATAAATCTTATTACAAATAAGAGTCATGTATTAAGTGAAGTAGATTACCTCATCTTCCTTCTGCAGAGTAGCTGGTGGGTTTGAACTTCCAAGTTTCTAGTTAGCAATCAAATGCATTAGGCACTACGCTACCAGAGTTCCTTTAAAGGTTAACAGCAGGATGTATTTTTTATGTCTAATGCAAAGGGACTAGAATGATATATATCTAATGGATTTGATACTATAATACCTCAGAATATGTAATAATAATGCCTTACATTTACCAAGTACGTACTATGGACATGACACTCTGTTAGGTGTTTTATATATATTCAATAATTTAATTACGATAGCACAATGAGATAGGTACCATTGTTTTGCACAATTTTACAAATTAGAGAAATGAAATATAAGGAAAGGCCAATGCTGGCTTTCTCAGGATAACACAGCCAATTCTTTGTGCTGAATATATGACCTATATTTGAGCTAGGTCATACATATTTAAAAAGTAACTGGACCTGTGATACTTTGAAATATCAATTTATTGAGCTAAAAAGTTATTATTTTAGCATAGTGTCCACCTATATAATTCTCATGAATCTTAAATTATCTTTCTATACTTTTCTGAGTTATAACTGGCATTTCATTGGAAATTATTGTTCCCAAAAAGTAAAAGTTGCTCATCACACTAATTATAACAAATTGGAAATAAACACCATTCATATGTATTTGATTTTCACATGAATTTGGCAGTCCTTTTTAGGTGGATGAGATTGGCAAACTTATATATTATATTAATTTAAAGGAGCTAATTACAGTCCATTTTTCCCACAGACTCACAAAGTGTGTGGTAGTGTGAGTGTGTATATCTGTGCATGTGTGTGTGAGTGAAAGAGAAAGAGAAGTGGGGAGAGAGAAAAACTCTTACTATTGATTTGTACCTTTGATCTTTAAAGATAAATTAAAATATAAGTACTCTTGAGACAGGCAAATTTGGCTTAAATTTGGCATTAAGCTGTTGGTGATCGTGGGTTCCTCCTAAGCAGTATAATTTGACTGGAGTAAAGTTTTACTGAACAAAACTTCCTAGGGTATCTGGCTGGGAAGATCTGAAGTAAAATCAGAAAACTACCAATAGGATGTAAGTGCCTGGGACAGTCAGAACCTATGAATATCACTAACAACTTTTGTGGATTTTATGTTACTATCTAATTGTAACATGTATCTAAAAGTTTAAGACTACAGGGACATTTTATTTGAAAGCTTCAGAGTGTCTCAGGAAGAACAGCTGTGTTTCTGGAATTGGGAAACTGCAATTAGCTGAGGGAGCTACTTTCTCCCTCTGGATCTTGCTCTCATTCTACTCTCCCTCTTGTTCTCTGGCTCTCTCCCTCTCTTTCTCCACAGGGTAGCCCCTTTGTGCTTCTCTCTGCAATTCTGCTTCTTCTTCCTTATTCTGTCATTTTGTTTTCTGTGCTTCTGTACTTTTGACAACCAAATGTAACTAGCAAAATTCATTATTTTTGTAGTTAAGTTACTTAATGTCTTTGAGTCCCAGCTTCTTTTTTGTTTGGTGAGAATTTGGTTGGATACTGGGTCAAGTGTATGTTACTGATCGAGTCAACTATAGCTGAGGTGGCAGACAGGTATATTACAAAATGTCTGCCGGGAGTAAGGTGGCCACCTAATAATGTTGCAAGTATAATTAGCCATTGTGATTAATGCCTGGATCAAATCACAAGAATGAGAGAGAGATGCAAGAGTAATTGACAGACAAGGTAATTGTGGCAGGGACAATCACTGAAATTAGCTCGGCATACATAATATATAAACTGTAAATTCACAGATTATTCCCAGAACTTTAATGAGATCTAATGACACAAAATTGATGTAGTAAAGCAAACAATTTTTCTAACTTTGCTTATGGTTTGTTGATATAGAGTATAAAAGAGGGATTCTAAGGTCATGCCACTCTTACCTTTGCAGAACTCTCTGGTTAATCTAGATGATTTTCTGGTAGCCGTAATCAAAGATGGCTTTAAGATGAATTCTACATCCTCAGCAAAATGTATTTGTGGTTTTAAGGCTGACCTGGAGGGTCCTTTTGCTGTATTTTATTTTTCCTTTGCATCTGAATCTATGACTAAATAGCTTTCAGTTAAGCTGCATTCTGGAAACCATGAGTACCTTACTCTCTGGTACAGCTCTTTCTGTAATATTCAAAATGGCTCTTGCTCTAGCTGTTTTAGAAAAAAAATATTTTAAAACTTATGGCTGAAAAGAGGAGAAAAACTAATCCTGAATTTGTTCATGGCTTCATGACTAGAAACCCACAGAATTCTATAATTTACTGTGAGAACCACAGGGTAGCTGTTCTTTGTTATTTAATCATTGGCAGTGTTTTGTCAAGAGAAATAAAGTACTGTCTAGGGTTTTTTGTCAGAATATTCCTTCCTCAGTGATCCCAATAAAGAATCAGCATCTATCCCTCCAAGTATATTTAATAGGCAATGTTAAAGGAGAGTTTAAAAAAAAAAAAAAAAACTGGTCTGAGAGTAAAGAATAAGAAAATATCCAATATGCTAAAGAGGAAAAAAACCTTATTCAAAACTGTCAAGTTGCCAATGTTTGCCTTCTCATTCTAGCCACCTCATGTTCTTGTCCTCCTGGACCCTTACCCCCACCTGTCGTATACTGTGGGAGTTCTCTGCTTCTTACTCCAGTCTACATTCCATCTGAGGTATCAAATCTCTCTCAGAAAAAGTTGTGATAATCACAATGACACACTCCTATCTTACTAATAATAGTCTTACTGCTTTTTTTCCATCTAGTACATTTCAAAGGGCAGTCAAATTTTAACTAATCAATAAAACTCAGTTTTGGGATCCAGTACATACTATAAGGTGTTGTTAGCACTTTCTTGGCATCTTCACAAAAATATATCCCAACCCATTTGAAACTAAAGACATAATTGGGTTTGAGAACAATCTGTTCCAAAACACATTCTCCTAAAGGATTATTTTACATCAGTTTCTAAAGATTATATATTGATTGAAAACAAAAGACAAAATAAATTGTTGTATTGCATCTGCTACAGCTCATGGTGACACAAATATGTCAGGGTAGAACTGTATACCATACATTTTTTCAATGACTGTTGCCTTCTGAAAGCAGATTATCAGGCCATTCTTTCATGCAGCTTTGAATTGATTTGAACCACCAACTTTTCAGTTAATAGCTGAGTGCTTAACAGTTTGCTTCATGCAAGGACTCCTATATGTTGGTAATGTTGTTGTTGTTGTTATGTGCCGTCGAGTCGGACCCGACTCATAGCGACCTCTCTCCTTGGGTTTCCAGGCAGTATCACTACAGCAGTGGATTGCCCCATCTTCCTTCCGAGGAGTGGCTGATTGGTTTGAACCTCCAGCCTTCTGGTTAGCAGTCAAATGACTTAGGCACTGCACTACCAGAGCTCCTTATGTTGGTAAACTGGTCATTAAAACTATGATGAAAAGACATTAGAAGAAGCAGTGTAGAAAAATGAAATTAAAGCACCACCAGGAGGAGTGGTTGAAATTTAGAAAAAGGAGGCCAAAAATTACTTTTTTAATTATTATTTTTAATGTGCTTCCAGCAGCCATGAGTGAGAACTTACCCTTCCTTAAGACATGCTATCATTCCTGCAGCTGGAACCTAAATCTTAAAAAAAAACATTAGATTTTGAATTGACTCCAACTCATGGCAACCCTATATGTGTCAGAGTAGAATCGATATTTCAAAAGTAGATTGCCAAGACTTTCTTTTGAAGTGCCACTAGGTGGACTCTAACCATCAACTTTTCAGGTAACTTGAGCTTTGTCAAAAGTAAGCTTCAAGAAAAGATAATGATTTCAAAACTGGTATCCTGAAGAGATCTTTGTTGTACTGCTGTTCCTATGATATCATCAATAAAAGAAGGCATCAGAGAAGCTCAGGGCTAGTACTTTTTACAAAAATATAACATTTTGAATGGGATGGTTGTTTATTCTGGGAAATCTTAACAGAAAAATGTGAAAAAAGAAATTATCAGATAAACCTTTTTTCTTGTTTATCTCCCCCATTTTCTTAGCTTTAGAGTTCTGAAAGTTGACAAAACTAACATACGAATTAGATGACACTTTTCAATATTTCTGATTGTTGATTGAAGCAGCACAAAGACTGCTATGAATACAAAAAAAAAAAAAAAAATACTTCCTGGCAAACATTGAAATGTTTTCATTTTCTGTTATTGAGAATATTTTTAGTGCCCAGATTCAACACCTACAACAATGTCTATAACTTTGTTGACTTTTAATAAATACCTATTGTTGAGTGAATGAGTCAGGTTGTCTCCTGGGCTTCCATGGCATTTTTGTGCCTGCTTCTATTATAGCATGCACTGTATTGCATAATTATGATTTTACATGCTTGTCACCTCAACTAGACTGCACACTCAGTTAATTTCTGTACCCGTAGAGCGTAATGAATAATTATTTCTTGACCAGATGACAAAAAGAATGCATATTTTCAATAGTAGTGCTGACACAACTAGCTGTCCAAGACCCCATGTGTGCAGTTTTTGCACAGATGCCTCCAAAAACTTGCCATAATACTTTTCTGATGCCTGGACTCTCCTAAAACAGAGCACCTCTAACCTGCTTAAGGTTCAATTGGAACTGTTATCAAGGAGCAAATATTTTGAGAAATATTTTTGTATAATACAACAATATAAAACCACAATATGCATAGACAGTTGATATCAGGTTTTTTCTAGGAATAGATTTTGATGACTGAATTGGAGTTGCTGAGAATAGTAGATCTTTGTGTGCCTAGTTATTGGGTGCACAGAATTAGAAGTAGGTAGGAGAAACCCTTGTTAAATCTTGGTCTTTGCCTATTTTACAGTCATTGTAGGAGTTACTCAAGGTAAAGCTTAGTGGTAATACGCATTATTGAATAACAAACAAAACTGTCACCAACCCTAGACTATAAAGGTTTAGTCTGTATATTTACATTCATTAATGTGAGTACACTTAAATGCGCTGATTTTTCTAACTATAGTATATATTGAGGAAACTGTAATCTATGGATTTTTCATGTTTGATTTGTCACGTATTTCTTTTGTAGTCTGTATATTGGTAATTTATGTATTGATAAAAAAATGGGAAAGGAAGAAGGAATTCAAAGTAAATTTGTTCAGTAGATAGTTTAGATGACAAAAGATCTGATGGTAAAGGACATATATTGCCTAAGATAGAAACTAGAAATTGCCAGTAAAATCCATTATTACGGGTCTTAAGCAGTAACTGAAATCAAATATTAGTGTAATTTATAAATATATTAAATTTAGAGGTGATTATTAATATATGTTCCTTAATTTTCAAGATTATGCATATTGTGCATAATGCATGATTTTGGGGGGCTGAATGAGATATTATGAAAATTATACATATGATGATATAATATCAAAAAATTGGTAATCATATTTATAAAAACCAAACTCACTGGTGTCAATCGATTCAACTCATAGTGACCCCACCTTGGGTTTCCTAGGCTGTATGTCTATGGAAGAGACTGTCCAATCTTCCTTCCCCGGAGTGGCTGGAGGGTTTGAACCACCAGCCTTCTGCTTAGCAGTCAAATGCCTTAGGCACTACACCACCAGAGCTCATAATCATATTTATGTGTCCTTAATATTTCATTGTTTTCTATATTTGAATGCTTTTCCTCTCTATATATTCACTCCAGAGTTCACCTATAATGATTTTCAGTAAGAAATGGAGGCACAAGAAATTTAATTACTGGTTTTGTCCAGTCTGCCAAATGACTTGGAAGCAAATTGGTGCATGAGAAGCCCATCACTCTTGGAATCAAGGGTTGTGGGATTTAGTCTGTTGTGGTCATTGCTTAATGGATGTTAGAAAATATATCATTTAATTGAGCTCATGAAATGTTTCCTGAGGGCTTACTACATAACTTGCATAGTGCTAAGCACTGAAGATATGAAGATGAGTGAAACAGTCTCCCTTCTCTTCCTTACACTGTGGGATCTTAAAGAATGCAGGCATTTTACATGGTGAAGGAGATAATCCAATCAAAGACATGCAAGAGTAAAGTCATAAAGACTTGAAAGTGCCCTAATGTCCCTCGGTTTGGCAGTAAAATAAGCATCCCACTGAGAATGAGATATGGCATACATTAGAAAAGACCAATTTTGGATTAGTGTGATAGTATGCGGTCTTTAGCATCATTCTAAACATTTTGGGTTTTATTCATAAAAGTTTACCTAAATTTAAGTATAGATTTAAAGGGTGGAAACATACATATTTCTTCATAAATATTTGTCATGATCTATTTAATTTAAACATTTTTTTTTCTATATCAAATGGTGATATTGTATCCATTCTCAAAAAAGTCACTGCAGTTGAGTAGGATCTGACTCTTAGTGACCCTCCTTGAGTTTCTGAGGTGGTATCACTACAGAAGTAGATTGCCCAACCTTCCTTCTGAGCAGTGGCTGCTGGGTTTGAACTGCCAGCCTTCTGGTTAGCGGTCAAATACCTTATGCACTATGCTACCAGAGCTCCCCGTTGAATCCCTTACTACTAAGTTAAATGGAAAAATATATGTTGGAATATATTATAATAGGCCTCAAATGCCATACAATAGGGTTTGAGTAGCCAAAAAGTATTTTTTGAGGACTCAGGTGTCATGACAAGCTCAAGGGAACAGTGGTAAACATGGAGGGATATTTAGAACATGGAGTCTTTGGAATAGAATAGACGCACCTTCCAGTCCTGGTCCTAATTACTAGCTGTATATGATTAGAAGGAACATTTCAGTTATTTAAAACTTCATATTTCATCTGTAAAAAAAAAAAAAGAGAGAGAGAGCAGAGCAGCTGAATAGATCAGTATTACCTGTCATGGTAGTTCTTTTTTTCTTTTTTTCTTGGGAGACTAACTATGGGAATGAAGGTAATCAAAGGAAGGTGCTTTTCATAAGTACATTGACACCATTTGTTAAGAAATGGATTTTAGAGGTGAACACAATTTATTAGGATCTATTTATATGTGAAGGTAGAGTGATCTAACTTCTAAATTAGTTCAGGACTCAGGAGGTCCTGACTTTTGGTGATGAAACTGGGAAAGTCCCTGGTAAAGTAGGATGAGTCTCTCATCCAATGTGAAGGCCTTTCCTCCCATAAACCCAGTGAGGTAGTATTACTACCTTCTCCACAGATGACGAAATTGAAGTTCAAAGACAAAGTCACTTGCACAAAGTCAACAGCTAAAAAATAGCAGCAATTGGATTTCAAACCTAAGTTTCTCTCATCGTAGAGAGACAGTAAAGTGTTTAAATACAAGGTTAGAATAATCAACCATGGGAGATCAGAAGC
>NW_006921610.1:21147635-21149968 GCF_000298275.1 Orycteropus afer afer
TGGCGGTTCAAACCCACCAGCCACTCTTCGGAAGGAAGATGGGGCAATCTACTTCCATAGTGATACTGCCTTGGAAACCCAAGAAGGGGTCGCTATGAGTTGGGTCTGACTTGATGGCACATAACGACAACAACAACAAATCATTATAAGGTATATGGTGTTAATAGTGTTATTTAGAGAGGAGCTCTGATAGCATAGTGCCTAAGGCATTTGACTGCTAACCAGAAGGCTGGGGGTTCAAACCCACCAGCCACTCCTGGGAAGGAAGGTTGGGCAATCTACTTCTGTAGTGATACGGCCTCAGAAGCCCAAGGAGGAGTAGCTATGATTTGGATCCGACTCCACAGCAGTGTGTTGCATTTTTGCATTAGCGTTATTTAACATCTATGCCTCAGTTGTCCTTCTAAAATGGGCTTAATAATGTTCTCATAATTTGTTAGAAGAATTAAATGAAAATGTCCAATAAGAAACTGGAAATGTGAATTTGGAGCTTATAGGAGCAACCAGAAATAGAGATACAGCCCACTATGTCAGGTGACAGCGTCATGGCAAGACGCATGTGGTGAGAAGGTGGTTACTGCCAGGACACCACCGATGTCAGGAAGAAAGTATCAATTAGATGCTATCAGGCATCTGGCCTAAGATGACTGCTAAGCTTATTTTTAACAAGGGAGATAAAGTGCAAACTCAATATTCATTGTACAGGTTACACAGTGCCTAAGGGAATGAGAAGTAGGGTTGCAACTGGATAACATTGGGAACACAAAGCAATCGAACTGACATGGCTCTCTAAGGACCTTAAGAAAAGTTTAAAGCCTAAATTTCAAATTCAAGAACCTGGAGGTTTTTATATGTTACCTTGAATAGAATGGACTAGATAATAAAAGTATATGCACTTCTTTGATGATTCGGAAAGCACTTGCAAATATTGCTGTGTTTCAAGTTGGTCTTTTAAACCTTACAAGTTTGGAGGTTCTGGTTAATAAAGCATTTTACCTGATACCATATTGAAAACAGAAAGGCTAATATATGAAACAGAATAGAAATGCTATGGCATAAAATCCCAGTGCATCATGACACTGCAAGTACTTTAAAAAATATTCCTGATTTAAGCATTAATGCAAATAATTCACTGAGACACATTATATTACTTAACAATCCCTTGAGTTCACCATTTTTTATTTTTTCTCATTAAAATGGACTACTTACTTAGCTTACTTTTAATTGTGCCTGAGTTTTTGCCATTAAGGAATATGTAAAATTTCTCATCAGAATCACTGGGGAGCTGGGAGGTTTCAAGAAATCAGCAAAATATGTTGTTGTTGTTGTTATGTGCCATGGAGTCGGACCCGACTCATAGCGACCTCTCCTTGGGTTTCCGAGGCAGTGTCACTACGAAAGTAGATTGCCCAACCTTCCTTCCGAGGAGTGGCTGGTGGGTTTGAACCGCCAGCCTTCTGGTTAGCTGTCAAGTGCCTTAGGCACTATGCTACCAGAGCTCCCCAGCAAAATATAGAGGAGAAAATTGTTAAAAAGAAGAATGAGAGTTCCAAATTCAAACATTCTTTGTAATGAGAGATTTTCTTATAGCGAAGTCTATCAAGATGGCTTAAGGATAATACTTTGGGAAAATTGAGTTCCTATCTGAAACCAACATAGGCAGCTGATTTACAAAATGTGCAAGGCAAGTTAGGCCAACAGCCGCCTTCCTCTGCACCTGGGTTTCTGTCACAAAGATCCTCAGAAATACCATTTTGGAAGGTGTTAAGCTCAAGGTGTGTGATTAAGGATGAAATGACTCTAGTTGATTTTGATGGCTGTAGGATTCATTTCAGAAAGCTCAAGACAGGGACTAGTGTGTGGGCTTTGAATGAAAGGACTTCAAAATTAAAAATAGTATCCCTCAAAAACTCAGAATAAGTCGGCAACCTGAAGTGCATTGGCATAGTTCCATAATGGTTTTCTCTCAGTATTAGGAGTAATGCAAGTCGTTGCTGAGTCGAATGATGTTCCTGTGAAAGCTTTTAATTTCATAAGAAAGTGAATTACCCATAATCATTGTGATATTAATACATAAAAACGGACTAACATGAGCCATAGATTAACCATTTCTTTTTAATTTAACACCCTGGAGAGGAAAAGCAGGTAACGATGTTTTATCACCAAACAGCAAATACAGATTTATCTTTTGTAATGTAGCTGTTTTGAAACAGCATGCAAAATCTTCAACCAAGAGTTTCCTCATTAAACTTGTGCATTTTACAATATGCTGTTCTGTCTCTAGGTTGGATAATGGTAACTGGTTATTTATACTCTTCTAAGGCACTTGACTG
>NW_006921610.1:21150553-21151837 GCF_000298275.1 Orycteropus afer afer
GGCTCAAGCAGCTTCCTTTGAACCTTCCATCACTCTCTCTGCAGCCCCACAATCAGCACCTTAGTTTGAGCCTCAATACCTCCCACCTGGGTTAGAACAGTAACTTCCAAAGTGGACATTTTTCTTCTCATTTTTCCTCCCCAATAATCCATCTTACAAACAATTGCCTGGAAAAATCTGCCTAAAACCTTCCTGAGCTTGTTAATGCTTCTGCTCAAAAACCTTCAGTGAATTATAAATGTCTCAGCTGGCAATCAGAGGTATACAAGGCAATTCCAAACTGCTGCAGACATTAGCAACCTACAACGAGGAACAGCAATCTTTGGTAAGCATATTTTTTTGACCCATACAATGTTTTTATATTTGTTGAAAATAGTTGCTCATATTTAAAAATCAGAAGATACCTCAATTTCAAAAAGTACATACTCTAGCAACATTGGAACCCCATTCTTATAGCACAATAATCATAACTGAAAGGTGCCTGTCTCTTTTCATCAGGTTATACCAACAACAACAATAAAACTCACTGCCATCGAGTTAATTCCAACTCATTGCCATCTTATAGGACAGAGTAAAACAGTCCTATAGGGCATCCAAGGCAGTAAATCATTACTGAAGCAGACTGTGACATCTTTCTCCTTCAGAGAGGCTGGTGGGTTTGAACCTTCTACCTTTTGGTTAGGAGCTGTATGCTTTTGTGCTACCATAGCTCCTTTAATCAGAATATAAAACCAGAACCAAACTCACTGCCATCCAGGTGATTCTGACTCATAGTTACCTCCTTTGAGTTTCCAGTGCTGTATATCTTTACAGAAGTAAATTGCCTCTACTTCTCTACACAGAGAAGCTGATGGGTTTGAACCACTGAGCTTTTGGTTAGCAATCAAATGCCTTACCCACAACCTCAGAGTTCCTTTTCAGTCAGAGTATAGGCCCTGCAATTTGCCAGAATACCTACATGTATCTGGTTCCTTCACTCATTTACTTCATCTGCCTGTGTTATAGTTTGGAGCCATTGTTTTATATTCTTATCTTTCAAAGAGTTCTACTTAATCCATATTTATCTATGCATACTCATCACTATCCCCATGCCATTTTACCCATCTTACTCCCTAAAATTCTCTTCTTATTTTAACACATCTTCCAAGTTCTTCTGCTTAAAGAATATTCCCCTGCTTCTTCTATCTCGGGACCGTGCCTCCATTGTTGTTGTTGTTGTTAAGTGCCGTCGAGTCGTTTCCGACTCATAGCGACCCCATGCACAGCAGAACGAAACACTGCCCA
>NW_006921610.1:21155872-21164537 GCF_000298275.1 Orycteropus afer afer
AAGACCTGGTCCCTCTCGGTAGGGTAACAAGGGAACGTGTTCAGTGCAGATCATTGAGTAAGCACAAGCCCGCCTTGTTTCAGTACCTATGCCTCCATAGAGTTTTTATAAAATAGCACTGTAAGATGAGGTCCTGATGTTGGAAGACACTCAAAACAGGACAGGAGAAGAGCTGCCTCCGCAAACAGAGTTGACTTTAATGACAGAGATGAAGTAAAGCTTTCAGGACCTTCATCTGCTGATGAGATATGATGCAAGATGAGAAGAAACAGCTGTAAATATCCATTAGTAATTGGAACGTGAGATCTATGAAGTATGTATAAACACCATTCTAAAACTCACCACCACAGAGTCGGATCTAACTCCTACAGACCCTTCTTGTGTTTCTGAGGCAGTATCTCTACAGCAGTAAATTCCCTGGTCTTCCTTCTGAGGAGTGGCTGGTTGGTTTGAAGTAGCAGCCTTCTGGTTAGCAGTCAAATGCCTTAGGCACTATGCCACCAGAGCTCCTTCATATACATTTAAAAATAAATAAACTCACTGTCATCAAGTCGATTCATTGCGACCCTTCCTTCCCTTCCTTGAGTTTCTGAGGCACCGGAAACCCAAGGAGGGGTCGCTATGAGTCGGGTCCAACTCGATGGCATATAACAACAACAACAGAAAAGAGGAAAAGAGTGAGAGAAAAAAAGTGAATATCACTATGGGGAGGGTGCAGGTAAACTGAAATCTTTGTTATTGCTAGAGGGTAAATATGCAAAAGAATTGAATAGGAAAGAGAGGCTGAAACAGATGCTTGTATACCAATGTTCATTACAATATTATTCACAATAGAGAAAATGTGGAGACAACCCAAGTGTCCATCTCAGATAAATGTATAAACAAAATGTGGTATATACCTACAATAATATATTACTCACCCATAAACACAAATGAAATTTTGATACATGCTAAAACACAGAAGAACCTTGAAAAGATTGTGCTACGTGAAATAAGTCAGACACAAAAGAACAAATATTATATAATGCCATTTATATAAAAAATCTAGAATAGGAAACTGTATAGGTACTAAATTAGATTAGTGGTTACCAGGGGCTGAGGAACAAGGAGGATAGGGAGTTTTTACTTAATTAGTACTAAGATCCTGTTTGGAGTGATGAAGAGGTTTTGGAAATAGATAGCAGTGATGGTTGCAGACATGGTGAATATAATTAATGACACTGAATTTTATGTACATTTAAAAGTGGTTCAGATGGCAAATTTTATATATATATATATATCCACAATAAAATTTAAAGGAAATACCATAAATAGAACCAAACTATCTTTTTATTTATGTATTTATTTTTAAATTATTGTAGCAGCTTTTGTGTCTGGCATTACTGAAAACTAATGAGGCTTTTAGGTTTCTACCTCAGCATAATTTTCTCAATAAACCTTCCCTGATCTCTGGATTTGTTAGGCCCATTTGCTGCAGATTGTCTTGACATTTTTCAGAGTTCTTATCATTCCTTGCTATCCTTTGTTTAATTGTCCAAACTCCCTTCTAGACAGGAAGATGTATAAGAATAGGGTCTTCATTTGTCTTGTCTATCACTGCTTTTCAGGACCTGGAAACTCTAGTCCTTAAGTGAGTGAAAAGTACCCCTTAATGCACTCTTTAAGTGAATTAAAAGTATCCTGAAAAGTTTGAATGTAGTTGGGAATGTAGGCACAAAGTCAGAATGCTTTTATGTAGCCAATGACCTGTAAACATATGTCTAGATAACTATTATCTGTCTTGTAGGGAGTAAATTATGACCGCTCTATCTAACACTTGGTGTTGTACATATTAGGAAGGAGCCCTGAGAGTGGTCACACACTTGGCTGCTAACTTAAAGGTCAGTGGTTCAAATGCAACAAAAAGTCCTGACAACCTGCTTCTGCAGAGGTTACAGCCTAGGAAACTCTATAGGGCAGGTCTACTTAACAATAGCTCTGTCATACAGGGAAACTGAAAGTCAGAGTAGATTTCACACAACAACAAAGTAACTTAGAAATGGAGGTGATAGTGAAAAACGTGACAAGGGTAGAAGGACCATGAGAAGAAACATGGTATCATCTTAATAACCATCAATTAAATTATGTAACAGAGCTGGGTGACATACTCTCCCTTTTGCTGAAGGCCATGGCGTTTGCTATCTACTCTTGTCAGTGATAACACAAAGATCAGTGTTACCTAGTACAGAAACTTATGGTGTCACATGGATCTCTTCTTGTACCAGGCCATACAGGATACTTAATAATATTTGTTATCAATTTTAATCATAGATAGAATAAATAATATGTAATAAATATTATAGTAAATTTCTTAAATGTAATATTTCTTAGATTACATGAATACTCACAAAAATTATTTTGTAAATCATTCTACATTGAATTACTTTATTCATTACAAATTTATTAGTAACAGAATTATTATTAATATTATTTTCTCCTTCTTTTATTCTAATTACTAATTCATTTCCCCAAAAGTTACTGATATAGTTTAAAAATACTAGCTACCACAATATTATAGCTAAAATATCAGAAAACATGACAAAATCACAGACCATAAAAGCACTGGCTGCAACAATATGTGCTTGTAACATGTGAAGAGGGAATGATGTGATGCAAAGAGTCACGGTAATAAGTTAATAATGACAGCTCTGACCAACATACATTAGAAGGTTCAGAAAGTAATTAGAATATAGTTTTAGCCTTATAAATATATTGATACCTGTAATCTGGGTTTACGAAAATGTTTTTGTTATTACAACGAACTACAGGGATATTTTAATAAAACATAATAAATTTCTGCTGCAACACTGCACAAAAATTTTGTAGACATTCGTTTTGGTGTGACTCATTGTCATCTACTGCCATTCTTAGGGATGCCACTAAATCTTCTATTGGAGATGTCATATTTAAGTGCCCGGAACAAATGATGGGAGCTCTGGTGGCATAGTGCCTAAGGCTACAGGTTCAAACCCACCAGCCAGTCCTCAGAAGGAAGGTTGGGCAATCTACTTTGGTAGTGATACTGCCTTGGAAACCCAAGGAGGGGTCACTATGAGTCAGATCTGACTCTGCGGCTGTGATTTTTTTTTTTTTTTTTTTTAACAGATACACCAAAAGTATGGCTACAGGCAGCATTATCAGTGAGGCTTAAGGGATGTGGGAAGGAACAGGGTATGTAAGTCCCACATTGCATTGCCCGTTTTGCTACTATTTTTTGTGGAAAACATCCTATTTTACTGTTTGTTTTCAAGTTTCATTTTCTATCATTACTTTGTAACACTTTTTCAGTTAGTCTAATTTTTTTTTTCTGGAATAAATATTCTTCCCTACATATATTTCAAATGTAACATGAAAGTAACAAATGCCATATTTACCACTCGTTCCAGATCATTAACAGAGAGAATAAATTAGATTGAACCTAACAGCAACCCTGTTGAGATTCCGGTGAGACAGGAATCCTGTATTGATGCAGTGCTTTACAGTGCTTTATGATCCTTAGTTTACAGACCATTAGCTAATAGTTCAGGTGATATATGTTCATTTTTAAGTTAAAGTGTGAGAGGTGACAAATTTCATGCTGATTAGTGTTTATGTTTGTATCATTAAAAGGGAGTAGAAAATAAATGGCTGATTTTTTATTATTTATTATTATTATTATTCACTATATTATTGCTATTTTTGAGAGAATGAGCTATTGAAAATAAAACAAAACAAGGTGGCTTAAAATGACAGTATTAAGCAAAAAGAAGAAAAAGTCTACTTTATGTGTAATGTTTAAATATGTATGATAAATTTACATATATATATATACATATATATAAGGGGTCGCTATGAGTTGAGGCCGACTCGACAGCAAACAACAACAACAACATATATTTTATGTTTTCTGATTTCAGTTCTACAACACATTTTCTAAATATTATTTACTATTTCCTGAATATATATTTTTTGTTTCTGTTGTCTCTTACCACTGGAAAAGCATTAATTTCTATCTTGGAATATATCATTCAAATGTGACAATAGTTACCCATATGTTCTCTCAGTCAGTTGTCAGTAAACTGAGTTATACATATTTAGTTCCTTAATTTTCCCTTACAATTGAATATCCCCAGCTGCTTAATCATTGTAATGGCTCCTCCAATTTGTCTGCTAAGAAATGGTGGTGAGAAAATTGATATATCTTAATTATCTTGCTTCTGAAATTTCAAAATTCAAGATTCAATTTTGACTGTGTACGGCTATATATATTTTTGGTGAGGTTTCCGCTGTTCAGAATTTTTCAGTTGCCCCTCCCCCATTTAGTGCTCTAAATGTTGAACCGAGATTTATACACTTACTCCTTGCTTACCATTTCATTATCTGACATTTCACCTTTATGACAATAGTGAAAAATCTATTTTGTGCACTAATGACCTATGCTGGCAGTAATGAACTTCAAGGTGTAATGTGAGAGTAACACTGGCAGTGATGGTTAAAGTTATGTGTCAACGTGTGGGGAGGGGCATGAGTCACAATGGTTTGGCAGTTACATAATGATACAGTATCATCTATTTTGTGATCTGATGTGGTCCTCCTCCAGTTTTGCATGACACTGATTTTCACATAATGACCTGGTTTTTGGAATCTAACTGTGTTGATAAGTGAGGAGTGGGTGTAATGCAAAGATGAAAATTTTATTTAAGGACAATATAACAATATATTTAAAGCAAGAAAATAGCATACATTTCATATA
The DNA here is from genome assembly GCF_000298275.1 of Orycteropus afer afer. NCBI lineage: Eukaryota > Metazoa > Chordata > Mammalia > Tubulidentata > Orycteropodidae > Orycteropus > Orycteropus afer. The sequence goes on from NW_006921610.1 coordinate 21,160,644, forward strand.
TGATTGCAGAATTATCTCTTTTATCTTGGGATTATAGATAACATTCAATTTCTCTTTTTAACATGACTACCTGATGATTTCATATAATTCTTTCATATGATTACCTTATTAATCATTTATATTCATATCTTTAATATTAAAACAAGAACCTTATATTTTATTTGAATTCATTTTGATAATATTATACCTCTTATTCTAGATCAATTTATGGAGTAAGTTATCTATTCTCAGGATTGCATTGAGTCTATTAAACATTTTTAAAAAGAGAGAGGAAGAAGAAATTTATAAAGTTGTATCAAGAACATTTATGCAAATGGACCTTGAGTTGCACTCTCTAATTAAAACAAACAAACAAAGAAAAACAGATTACATCAATGGGCATTTGTGAATTTATAAAGAACAAGATATGTACAAAATTATATTTTCACAAGGTGCAAGTACTAGTAGTTCAAGAAGAACTAAGCAGATTGCAATCTTATTTATTCTTTCAGTTCATAAACAGAATGCTCATCCATAGACTGGCAGTTACTTTATTTGTAATATAAAATAGTTGCAAGAATATACAGGCCGCAGCCATATTTTTCCTAGAGTTTGCCTGTTAAAAATGGAACAATTTTTACAATGTTTTCAACATACCTTGACCTTGGGCTTTTGTATTTGTTATTATTTAGGACTTGAAACTATTTTCTTTCCTTTTTTAACATTACAGCATCATTACAACTATCAAGTGGATATATATGTGTGTGTGTGTGTGTGTGTGTGTGTGTGTGGTGTAGATGATTGAGAAGGCGACCATTCTTTAAACCAGCTATTATTTATAATAAGATCCGGGTAAAGTCAGACAGAGTTGGTTTAAATCACAGCTCCACCACATATTAAGAGAATGATAATGGAATTATACAACCTCTAAGCCTTAATTTCCTGGTTTTCAAATTGGAGGAAAAAAATGTCTACCTCACAATTTGTTGTTAACATTAATGTGTACTAAACATTTACAGTATCTGATGATACTGTAGTATGACTACTACTAGTGTATTGCAGTGACCTTTTAACTGGGCAGAGTTGTAAGATAGCAGAATAAAATTTATCTTTCACATGCTTCTTCAAAAATTTGATAAATTTACCCAATAAAGCATCAGAAGGAAGCCAGGTTATTTTTAGTGAGTATGCACCACCTCAAATGACAGCATGGGAACTAAACTTGCAAAATTATGTTAAATGGTAAATAGAACAGTTATGATTCATTATACTCAGTAGGGATACAGATGAGGGGAGAAAAATCCTGTATCAGGAAAAACAAACTACACCAAAAAGAGATCTCACAGTTCATTGGGGACAATTTAAATAACCAAACTTTATTTCTTCAAGTGTTACAGCATGGAAAAGTTAGAGTAATGCTATTTAATTATTTAATTTGTTGAAAAGAGACATAGGGAATTTAAAAAAAAAAAAAAAAGCACAGCAAAGATGAGTGTGCAGAACAAGGCATGTAAGAAATTATTCCATAAGAAAAATAAAAGGCAGAGATGGGAAGTAATTATCGGTAGGAAAGTGACAACAGCAAAGAAATGAGATGCTTTTCTCCTCCATTGTTATTTAATACGTCCTTTCCTGTTCAAATTTTGTGAGAATTATATCTTTATGTTCATTGTGGTTTCTAAAGAACACCACTTGTTCCCTAAAGAAGTCTAAAGAAGAAGATCATGCTGTTTTTGTTTGTCTTTTAGGAACAATTCAATGATAATGAGTCCACATTTTTCAGGATGCAGTTTAAGGGATTTCCACATCATGGGTACTCAGCATAAGAGTTAAAAGAATAAGGTCGAACTGCATGATTTCAAACCCTCGATCTATCACTAACTAGCCATGGAATCTAATTTTCTACATTTGTAACATAAGGATAAGAATTTGAGCTGAGTTAGTGACTTGTTTACAAAAGGCTCTCAGAACAGAGCCTGGTACAGATATAGATATACAAGTTATGCTTAGTACAGTATAGTGGGGTTTGTTGGGTAGGCTCACTTCCAGTCCCCTGGGCACATGGTGCACATCTCAGCCGACCTTACTCATTATCCTCTTGCCCCCTCCCTATTCTTCTGAGTTCTGCTTCTCCCCAAGCCCAGCCACTTCTACTCTGAGAACCAGGTATTGAAATAACAAGACTCACAAGAACTATGGAGGTTGGAAATGAGCAATATGTCATTCTGTAGATGAAATATCCAAAGGTCAAAGAGGAAAGGAAGAGGAAAGAGAGAGAAAAATAGCAGAACTTGTACTTCTTAGGAATTTACATATTTTAACCATGTATGTTACTTATCATTCTCATAATGCTCTGACAAACTACAGAGAGTTTGGACATGTATTTGGGGTAGCACAGAAGAATGAGAGGAAGGCACAGTGAATCTAAAATCGCAGGCTAGTTTAGAAAGAGAAATTGCTAAAACCCTTTGGGATTATGTTATTTAGGTAAAAATATAGCATAGTGGCTAAGACACTTGCCTGCTAACCAGACGGCTGGCGGTTCAAACCCACCAGCCACTCCTCGGAAGGAAGGTTGGGCAATCCTACTTCCGTAGTGATACTGCCTCGGAAACCCAAGGAGGGATCGCTATGAGTCGGGTTTGACTCCATGGCACATAACAACAACAACATAATTAGGGAAGAAATTCAAATGGACAAACTATGCAAGAAGCAATTTAATTTGCTTTTCTATAGACAGCCACTCCTGGGAAGGAAGGTTGGGCAATCTATTTCTGTAGTGATAAGGCCTCAGAAACCCAAGGAAGAGTCCTATGAGTCAGATCCCACTCAAGGGCAATGAGGTTTTTTTTTTTTTTTTTTTTTTTAATAGAAAGCTAAATCCAACACTCCTAGAAAACTTACATTTTTATTTGCTATCCACCACCCCCAAAAAGTTTAATTTTCATTTGAATGTTTGAGGTACAGCCGGTTCATGAAGGTTCTGAATAAGAAATTCTAGATTATACACTCTTTGCAAAAACCATTATCCTCCTTGAGACAGTGGAGGCTGGTAGTGACCCCATATACAACAGAATGAAACAGTGCCCAGTAATCTGCCATCCTCACCATCATCATTGTTAAATATTGATAAATGTTATTACTTAAAAGAATATCCTGTTTTGTAATGTATAGCATTAATTAATGTTTAGTGACTTTGGGAATGGTCATAGATTAAAAGAAGCTTGAAATAAATGATCTGTGATAACCTCTAGCCAAGTCTTCTCAGAGTTGCCAGAAAACTAATTCCCACATTGAGATGTCCTTTCTCAGAATTGAGTAAACAGATATTTCTGGAGCACCTATTATGCACAAGGAAAAATACCAATTGCTGAAGAAACAATGTGAAGTAGGACAAGTTCACTTACCCTACTTTTAAGGAGTTCATTATTTAATGAGCAGTTAAACGAAACCCACTGATGTAGAGTCGTATCCGACTCAAAGTGACCCATCCTTGGGTTTCCGAGGCGGTATCACTACAGAAGTAGATCGTCCAAACTTCCCTTCAAGGAGTGGCTGGTAGGTTTGAACTGGCAACCTTCTGGTTAGCAGTTAAATGCCTTAGGCACTACAGAGACATGAAAAGGGCAACAAAAATACTTTTAGGTTGTTTCATGAATGTGCTAACTATGCAATAGCAAAGGAACTCTGTACTTGGTTAAATGTTCTGCTGTCACCTTCTTCAATTAGGATTCCCTCATTTTAATTTTACACTGCACCCCACAAATTACATAGTTTGTTCTCTGTACTCAGGTGAGTACTATGTTGTTGTTGTTGTTGTTATTTGCCATCCAGTCAGGCCCAGACTCATAGTGACCCCTCCTTGGGGTTCCAAGGCAGTATCACTACAGAAGTAGGATTGCCCAACCTTCCTTC
>NW_006921610.1:21164722-21166185 GCF_000298275.1 Orycteropus afer afer
ATGTTAGAGATAAACCACGCCATCTTGCGTGGCTCTTCTGGGTTCTTCTTCATTCCCTGCTGCCCCACCCAAGGTTATAAGTCAGTTAAAGGAAGCTTCCTGCAAGGCAATTTTAAAAGGCAACATAGCTTCTGATAGGTTAAGACCCCTTCCCCCAGCTCTGATGTACAACTTCCTAACCCAGGTCTGCTCGCTCTCTTCTTCCTCTTTCTTCTTCCTCTCTCCTCTTCTCTTCTTCCTCTTTCTTTCTTCTTCTCTTCTTCTTCTCCTCTTCTTCCTCTTCTTCTTCCTCCTTTTCTTCTTCTGTCCTTCCTTGGCGCAGGCGCCCTTTTGCCTCTTTAATAAAATCTCCTGTTGGGTATTAAAAAAAAAAAAAAAAAGGTAGTCTATGAAGGGACTGACTCTCAGAGAAGTTCTCTTGGTAATCAGTGACAAAATTAAACTGAGTGATGAATAGGAGAAAACTGATAGAGAGAAAGGGAACAGTTTATATAAAGGGTCTGTAGTGAGGAAGAACATTGAGAATTCATAGTAGTATAATGTACCTTAATTGTTGAGTGAAAGGGAAAGAAAAGTTAGAGATGAAGGAGGGCCCAGATCATAGAGAACCTAATAAGTCTTGACATAGATAATCTACCCTGATTGGATTGAAGTTACCGGGTGATTTTATGTGGGAGAGTGACTGGATCAAATATATTTTTTTAGAAAAATGATTCTACTTGCTATGTTCAACTAAAAAGAAAAAATCAGTGCAACAGAGAGACTAGTTAGATGGCACTCACATTACTCTAATCAATAAAGTAGTACCATAGGTATGATAGAAGACATATACAATTCATATGACTTGCTGGTTGACACAGTTTTTGCAAGAAGGGATGTTGGAGTCAGGAATAATGACCATGTTTTTAGTTGGTAAAATGAGTAGATATTCTTTGTGCTTGATAAGATACCAACTGCAGGACACAGAGCAAGTTTATGTACAATCTCATGATTTTCATGTTATAAATGCTGAATTGAAGTTGTCTATATGATGCTCACATGACAAGGTCCTGGAAAATTGGTATAAAAGATTTTAGAGTGCAGAAGACACTGAGGTTGAAGATGGAATTTGGGAGTATACAGTATCATGTGAGTAGAAAAGTTTGTCCAGAGTCCAAAATCAAAACTAAAATTAGGAACAACCAGACATACAACCATTTCAAAAAACACCATAATCAAGAGCATCAAATGTCAAGAGATTAAGTACTGAAATTCTTCTGAGTACATTTAGTCAGTACCATGTAGTATTAAAAAAAAAAAAAACTGCCATGGAGTCGGGTCCAACTCATACAGACCCCTCCTTGGTTTTCCAAGGTGGTATCACTACAGAAGTAGATTGCCCAACCTTCCTTCTGAAAAGTGGCTGGTGGGTTTGAACCGCCAGCCTTCTGGTTAATAGTCAAATGCCTTAGGCACTATGGCCC
>NW_006921610.1:21166986-21178786 GCF_000298275.1 Orycteropus afer afer
TGAATGAAACTGCTAGAAAGGGTTTGTTTATTCTTGTTTAATGAGTAAATGTTGCTCTAAAATTTAATATTTTACGTCACAATTTGACATTAATTCAATACCAGAGTTTAGTTTCAAAATTAGAGTTCTACCAGTCTTAGGCTTAAAATTAATTATGCGATTTAAAAAGATAAGAATAAAATCCCTATTTATTGCTGACAGCTACCCATCTCTATACTACTTGTATTATTGTATTTTTTAGTTTACTTGAGATTTATTCCTATTTTCTTCAATCATCTTTCATAAAAACTAGATTCTGAAATTAACATAAAAACTCTTACTGAAAAAAAATAGAATCCCTTATAACCAATTTATTTGGACTTTACATCACATCTATAGAAGTATATTTATAATCCCTTTTCTGGATTTAGATTATTACTCCTTGTAAAAATACAATTAACTTGAACATATGGGGCACTTGTACCACAGCATGGACTAAAAAATCCAAAAGGATGTAATTAATTGGAATACCAAGAAACAGCATGCTTGTACAAGTGTTGTAAAATTCAACATAATAATTTCAGCCTTGTTCATGTTCTAAATATTTGAAAGATGAAAATGACTGAAAAAAACAGTTGGAATTCAAACTTTTGCCTTCAAGCAATGTATTGCAATTCATTGATATAGTAATTCTCATAAACACATAAATGTATAAATAAGAAAGAATGCAACTAATGACAGAAATTTCATTTTTCTTAGTGCATTATTATGTTTACATTCTGAAAAATTTGTAATCATTTTAAAATTTAAGTCTTCCAAGAGTTGACAAGAGTAGATAAAGACTTTTAATACCTCTCTATTTTATATTCATTGTAAATATCAGAAATTCTATGGAAAATTTATATTTCATTCAGTGTTTTTAAAATAAATGCAAAGATGGTATGTTCAAAGCTGATTTAAAAATAAGTCATACAAGTGGTGTGTATATTTTATTGCTAAAATAAACATTTATGAGGAGTGAAAACTCTGGTGGTTTAAAATTTAAAGATATGCTAAATTAAACAACCTTTCTGAAAGCATGTGTTATAAATTATTATGAAAAAAATTACATTTCTCACATAAATTTGAACCATTCACAAACTAAAAAGGGAAGAACATCACCTCTTATCTCATTTTAAATTAGAGTTTTGACTTTTGAACTATTTAATGTTATTGTGAGCTTTTTCTTTAAATCATATTCTTTACACAAACTACAAAAGTAAGCAATAGTGATACTTATCAAAAAGAATGGAAAGACGGGAACTAATTGAGAGATTTAGCATCAACACCCAAAAATGAGTTGAATTCCTCTACACCAGCAAAAACATTACTGAAGAAGGAATAAGGAATTCAATACCATTTACAATAGCTACCAAAAGAATAAAATACTTGGGAATAAATTTTACCAGGGACACAAAAGACCTCTACAAAGAAAACTATAAAAAACTACTTCAAGAAACAATAAGAGAACTACATAAATGGAAGGACATACTATGCTCGTGGATAGGAAGATTGAACATTGTGAAAATTTCAGTTCTACTCAAAGCAATCTATACATTCAATGCAATCCCAATCCAGATCCCATCAACATCGCAGCACTATTTAGAATAGCCAAAAGATGGAAACAACCTAGGTGTCTATCAACTGAGGAATGGATATCCAACTATGGTACATACACACAATGGAATACTATACAACACTAAAGAATAATGTAGATTGAATCTGCAAAACACAGCATAATGTGGATGAACTTGGAGGACATTATGTTGAGTGAAATAACTCAATCACAAAAGGACACATATTGTATTAGTCCATTATTGTAATAGTCAAGGAAACATTTATCTATGGAAGGTCATTTTCTTTGTTGGTTACCAGGGGTAGGAGGGGAGGGGAAGGAATACTGTTAGATAGATAGAGATAAGTTTTGATTTGGGTGAAGAAAAGGGCAATGTACCAAATGTGAGGGATCAATATAGTGACATTGAGGAAGAGAAAGACATAGAGAGGTAGTGGGAAGTACAGACAACAAAGATGAACCCTTTTGCAAATATAGCATGGCGTGCTCAGTGAAGGCAAACACAGGTATATGGGTAGATAGATGGGTGGACAGGCTGAAATATTAGGTATGCATATGAAGTGAAGAGTGCACCAAAGAACATGTATAGGGTTGGCAGACAGTGGCCCAATAGCCTTATGTGTATGATCTGAATTTCCAGGTGTATAATGGGGCTGACAAGGGGCAAGATTGTAGTCACTGGTTGGCCACAGCCAGCTACCCAGAGAGACCGAGTAGTTGAATCTGTGGGCTCAGGACCATAGTCACAGAGGATATCAAGTTCAATTGGCATAACATCTACACAAAGCATTGTTCCACCTTCTACTCTGACGAGTAGTGACTGAGATCTTAAAAGCTTGCAAGCTGTCATCTAAATGCAACGATGGGCCTCTCCTCATCCAGAGCCAAGAAGAATGAAGAAAACCATAATTCATGGAAACAATTAGTCCTAGGGACTGGTACACCATCCAATCTGCAGCCTATACAACTATAAGACCAGAAGAAATAGATGGTGCTCAGCTACTACTGTCAACCACTTGGAAGAGGATCTTTGTAGGAGATCCTGGATAGACAGAGGAACAATGTGGAACAAAAAAAATCATTTGGAAAAAAAAAAAAAAAAAGCGGGGAACAGGTTTGCTGGCCTGATCAAGCCTGGTGGAACCACTGAGACTATGGCCCCTAGCTGCCCTTCAGGTCTGGAATTAAACGCACACCTGTGGCTTCCAGCCCAACAATAGACAGACATTCTAGTTGAGCATTCACCTGAGGTAGATACACTCCTTAGAGAGAACAAGCAAGAGAGAAAGAAGGGCTGCTAAGGCACAGGGAGATAGCTCAAGGGGCAGGAGTGCGTGGAGGGATGGACACAGGGAAGAGGTGACTATCAGGAGGAAGTGGGAGGGGAGATATTGCATTGTGCTAAATTGTGGTCAGTGTCATGAGACAAAGTATATGTGATCTGCTGTATGGAAAGTGTATTTACTCTGTAAATTTTCACCCAAATCACAATTTAAAAAAAAAGAATGAAAAGAATACAATCATATATGTGTTTATGATTGATGAACATAGATTGTATTCAGTCTTATCTAGATATGCAGAATACAAGTGTTTTTGTGTAGCTGTGTGATTAAGTGAACACAGGGTGGACTTTTGAGACATACTAAACAGAATTGGAATGTGGGATCTGCTTCTCACTAGCTTATCTGTCTTGGATAAATTACATTTCCTTTCTGATTTTTCTGTCTATAAATGGAATGCAGCCCTGGCTACATTGTACTATGAGAAATAGTGATGATATATGCAAAGTACTAAGACACTAATATATTATGGATTTTATTTGTTTGTGCAAAAGTGGCTTCAAAGGCCAAAACAGACAGTTGCAAATAATAAGGGAAAGCAGTATTTCTAATTCCTGGTTATTAGAAAAGGAAAGTTCTTAGGAAAAACTTAAGTGACAAAGAAGGCAAGACAGTACTTTCATTTCCAGTATCTGCAGTAGATTCTGATTCCATCATTTTTAGTTGAGAACAAACAGTCAAGGGAGAAGGAATCAGGAATAATCAGCATGCCAGACATGGTCGTGAAATGTTTGTTACTGGGTAATGGTGTGGGTAAGGAGAGTTGTAGATTAAAAATTTATTAATAATTTATAATTTTAGTAGATTAGTACTTTAATATTACCTATCCATTTTAGGTAAGGGAGGGAGAGATATTTGATAGCCACGTTTCCTCCCCTACGGCCTCTCAATTGTCATTTTCTTGATGCATATACATATAACCTTGTATATTGAAAAGTTTTAGAAAGTCAAATAGCTAACAAAAAGTCAATATATAGAAATAATTGTGTTTTCTGGACTCAGACTATATGGGTTAAAATTCTGAGAATGCTGCTTACCAGTTGTTTGACTTTCCATATGTTATTTAATGCTTTTGTGCCTCAGTTTTCTTAAAAAACCAGGATACGTGCTTCACTTTTGCAATTATTGTAAAGATTAGATAATGACTTCTGACCTCAGGTTGCTTGAGTTCAAATAACTATAGCAATATTTGCTATTTATCTGATTTTGTTAACATTATTTAACATATAAACCAAAATAGACAAACTCATTGCCATTGAGTTGCTTCTGAATCACAGCGACCCATCCTTGGATTTCCGAGGCGATATCTCTACAGAAGTACATTGACCAATCTTCCTTCCAAGAAGTAGCTCATGAGTTTGAACTGCCAGCCTTCTGGTTAGCAGTTAAATGCCTTTGGCACTGTGCTACTAGAGCTCCCATCATTAAATACTAGCTGTTATTAATATAAACATGTAGATAGAATATACCTTATGGGAATGAAGTATATGGGTGAGAATATGTAGGTCTGTGTGTTATGTTCACACGCATATGTAAATGTATGAAATTAAACTATTTGGGTTAAAAAAAATGACTGGCAAATATCTAAATTCATAAGTAAAATGTATCACAGTATTTCTTTGGAGAACTTGCCTAAACAGAGTACCCAACAATCTCTATTTAAAAAATGTCTAAATAGTAGACATTTAGTAATGATACTTTAACTATCTGAACCACATATTGTATGTATGGCTAGGCAAATCCTAAATCAAAGGTTTTACTACTGAAGATTAATTAGTAGAATTGATCATTTCAAGCTGTTTTTGACTCTGCAGAATTGGTGAAATACTTTACATGGAAAACATTTCTCGGCCTATTTCTCAAGGGCAGAGGTGAAATCATATTTTAAGAAATGAAATGGAAACATTGAGCAAGAGAAGTTTGCTACAAACCTGTGGTCCCTTTACTCCTCTACTTCAAAGAAACAAGAAAATAATTATGAATTTCATTGGTAGAGGGGAAAGAGTCATAGAGTACTGAGAAATTATGAAAGTGCAAAATATCTTAATCCTTTTTCCACTGAAAATGATATGATGAAGGCATTCCTATAAAGTAAATTGAATAAAAATGTAGTAGAATTATCTTTTTCATACATTTTGGAACTATTCATCCATTAAAATCAGGTTAAAAATACTATTCAACTTACTAACTTCACAAAATTGTTGAGAAGTTTAATAGGCTAATAATTGTAAAATCAGTTTTTCAGTAAGAGCAGATAATTTATTAATTTATTCTTGATTGCCTTGGATTAGGGTATATGGTTATGTCCCAAATATGAAATCCTCAGTATGACAAAATAGGAGTGAAGTCCAAACTTGAGTTTTGTTGAGTGTGTTCCCCCATTTGTTCATAATATATTGGAACAATACAAACATTGGAACAAGTAGAGTTCGTTTTCATTTAATCAGATGCAAAGTGTGGGTTTTCATCATTTTCACAATAAGCACTTCATCTATATTTTGAAAATATGGTTTGTCTTTGATGATGGCAGAATGCTCTTTCTCTCAGGATTAGAGAAAAACAAGTAACATGGAGGATAATCTGTGTCTTAACTATTGTGACCTATTGGTTACCACTACCTTGGACATTTAAAGCCATGAGAATTTTATTAAAGCTCCCTATAAAATACTGAAAATATTATTTGCATTGTATGCCACTGTTAGAATTAGCAATAAAATACATAAAAAGGACAGCAATCTTTGGGATATAGAGTTAGTCTTCAGTATATATACATATTTAAAAATTGCCATCAACTTGAATTCTGATCCAAAGCAACCCTATAAGAAAAATTATAACTACCTGTAGGGTTTCCATGGCTGTAAACCTTTATGGAAGCAAATGGCAATATTTTTCTGCTGTGGAGTGGCTGGTAGGTTCAAACTACCCAAATTTCAGTTGGCTATTGAATGCCTTTACCACTGCACTACCAGGGCTCCTGTTCAATATATATGGGCATTTGACAGCTAACTAGAATGTCAGCAGTTCAAACCCACCAGTGACTCCATGGGAGGAAAATGAGGCAATATATTTCTGATTTACAGCTTTGAGAACCCAATAAATAATTATAACTATTAAAACCGGATTATGCAAAACACTGAGCTGCCAGAGGACTGGGCAGTATTTCACTCTGTTGTACCTAGAGTCTCTATGAGTCAGAGACACCTTGATGACACCTAACTGCAGTAAAAACAAGCTTCCACCTATTCACACAATAACATGGCATATGACATACATTCATGCTATCAATTAAAGAGAATTTTAATGAGTTTTTGAGATTTATTGTGAAATAGTAGTTAAGATAGTTTGGGTTCTGAAAGGCAGATATGGGACATCATTACTACAACAGATTATTGAAAAACATATATAGTTATAATGAAAACTCTTTGCATAATGGTTCAGAGATACATAAAGTGAACATGATTTAAAAAAAAAAAAAAAATCAAAATTCTGGTGATTCTCTCTGGACCCTAGGTATAACTGAATCATTTTGTGTTTATTTTCCCACAAGGAAATTTTTGATCCTTAGCTGAGAACTTGTTTGTGTAGATAAATTTTATGTACTTTACTGTTTTTCTACACTATTCTAGGTGAAGTATACCATATCTCATGTCTGTCAATAACTGAAAATAATAATCATCAAGGAATTTAGAATCAAGCAAAAGCACATTGTATTCGTTTCCTGTTTCTGTGGGCTAAAATCAAGGTGTCAACAGATTAATTCATTCTGGAGGACCCAGCGAAGAATCTAGTCCCATCTCTTCAAGCTTCTAGAGGCTGCCAGCATTCCTTGGCTTACAGCCACATCCCTCCAATCTCTGCTCCCATGATCACATTACCTTCTCATTCCTGCATCTCTCTTATAAGGACCCTTATGGTTACATTGTTGTCACTTGGATAATCCAGAATAGTCTCCCTATCACAAGATCCTTAATTTAATCAAATCTACTCCTTTTGCCATGTAAGATAATATTCACAGATTCAAAGGATTAGGCTATGGACATCTTTGGTAGGACCATCATTTAGCCTTCTAATTAATGTTCACCCATAGTTCCCAAAATTTTGTTCATCTATATGCAAAATACATTCACCCCATGCCAACATCTGCAAAATACTTAATTTATTACAGCATCTGCTAAATGTCCAAAATATCATCTCAATATCATCATATCAACAACTCTAAATCATTTAAAAATCTCTCCATCAGTGAACCCTTGAAACTAGAAATTAAGTTATGTGTTCCCAAAATACAGTGATGGGAAAGGTATAGGAAAAATTTGTAAGCACTTCTGTTTATTAAAGGAGAAAATAAAATTTAAAGAAGGAGTTACTATTCTAAGCAATTTATAAATCCTGCTAGATAAACACCATTAGGTTTTAAGGACTGAGAATGAGTCTCCGGCTCTTGCCTCTAACATCTGCGTTCATAGCTCCACTCTGCATCATCCTTTTTCTGGAAAGGTAGCACATATTTGCCGCCCAGTAGTTTTATCAGCTTTTTTTCTGCCTAGTGAATTTGGAGTATCTTCTAGCCTCCTTTCATTTATCCTAGCTCTGTCTCATTAGTTCCAGCTGGCATTATTTCTGCTGACAAAACATCTTCAAGAACTTTATGGGTTGCCCATGTATGTAACAGGGATTCACTCCATTAGATAAGAGGGTCCTCCATAGATCTTTCCTGGCTAATTCTATAGCTATTATTGGCTTCTGCTGTGATGGTGTAGAGGATCTATAATTTGCATGCCTAATTTCTTCTGAGAGTTCTTCTCTATGTGATTAAATGCTTTGAACTTTTGGTTCCTTTGCAGCAGTTGCAAAAGGTTATACAACTGCACTGTTGGCTTTCTCTCCAGAATATGCTTTTATGACATTGAGTCTTCTCATTTTAGCATTTTTTGCAATCTATGTAGACTAAGAATTTTCTAAGCTATCAAGTCTTTTTTGTTTGTTTAATAATTAATTCATCCATTTTTCTTTCCTCTACTATTTTACTATAAGCTATAAGAAGAAATTAGGCTTACCTTCAACTCTTTGCTTGGAAATCTCCTCAGCTAAATATCCAAGTTCATTGCTGACAAAATATATTTTCATATAACTATAAGATGCAATTCAGCTAAGTTTCTGCTACTATATGATAAGAATGCACTTTCCTCCAATTTTCAATAACATATTCCTCATTTTCTCCTAATCTCTCACTCCTGTCCGCATTTTACTAACAATCTATTAATAGCAATCTAGTTCTTTTTGATCAGGCTTCTCAGAAAAATTCTTTCAGCCCTGTTCATTAGCCAATTCCAAAACCACCTCAACATATTTATGAATTTGCTACATCAGTACTACACTTTCAGACACCAAAATCTGTGTTAGTATCCTGTTGTCAGGGGTTAAAATCAAGGTATTGACAGGGCTGGTTCTTTTTGGAGGCATCGGGGAAGAATCTATTCTTTGTCTTTTCCAGTTTCTGAAGGCTCCCAGAATTTTAAGCTTTTGGGTTTATCACACATACAGGATGAACAAACCCGCATAAGCTTCATATACTCGTTTACCTCAGAAATGAGTAAATAGTCAGTACCAAAGTGGAAATTTGTTGCAAAAAAGGACCAAACCAAACCAACAGAAGGGAAACCAGCTCAAACCAACCAACCAACCAACAATAACAGCAAAAACCTACCAACCACTGTAAAGGTGAAATCTTCCAATATTCTAGTAATATATCTTGTATAAGAAAGCAGTCTCTAGATACGAGCACATTCATATGACTTCTTATTTAAAACAGTCTAATGTTGTCCTCAGGTGTAGATAAGCTTCTCTTCTATTACATGTCCATCCCATTAAGTGTATTTTCCAATCAACTGAGTTATTTTCCTATCCCGTAACCACTAGGCAAGTGGATGTGAATTATGCTTACCATTTTAAAAGAACATGTACATTTCAAAAGTTTCCTAATTATTTCGTGTTCTTCCAGCATTGGCTTGAGCATGGTTATGTGAAGGTTGAGAGAAGGTTCTGTACTTGTTCAGCAGAGGTCTATTTTGTGAAAGGAAATATTATTAGCGGTGAACCAAAATAGAACCTCTGTATTAATGGAGTATTAAGTTATTTTTTTCATACTTCATTTAATCTCTGAATGTCAGGTCAATTGTTACTATTACATATAAACAGGGTAATTACAAAGCCAATTGCTTAATGCTCTCCTAGGATTCTTGTTTTGCTTTTGATTTTCCTGACATCTTCCCTCATTTTTCTAAAACTGTTCTGCCAGATTAAATAGTGCTTTTAAGCAATACTTGTTAACAAAAATGTGGGCTAAAAGAGTGAAGATACTATTGTGTTTTTTTCCCTTTCATTCCAACTTCATCTATCTCCATTCCAGTTCATACCATCTCCATTTTGTTTCAGGGAATTATATCCCCAAACTTCAAGGAGCACATAGTTCTATCAAAGCACCAAATTGAACACATACCACCTTTTTATTTTCTTCCTTGCTTCACTCTGGTTTTCACTTCTATCCAGTTTTGCTTCTAAATTTTGTCTGTCTCTGAACTTGAAAGGAAGTAACCTAGTTAAAGGAATCTAGCATTGAGAGTACAAAGACAGTGATGTCAAAGCGAGGCTGTTAATCTTCCAGACAGCCTGGCCACATTGGAGACATTTTTCATTGTGTAGCTGAAAATTGGAAAGAGCTGTGAGTTTACTTGAATTCTTCTTTTCCAAATTCTATTGAACTGAATTAGAGGAGCAGGCTTAAAATAGTAGAATTTTGAAGATAGTTTAATTTAATCCTCTGTTTCTGTAGATGAGGAAACCCAGAGGAATTCAGGGACTTCCTCAGCATAGTGCCAAGGCTGGAATTTGAGCTTAATGACTTAATTGAGTGTCCTTTTCTCTTCTGCCACATCTCACATTTTTAGTCCAATTAAGAATAAAACAAACTTTGTTCTGATTCCTTACCTTGCTGTCTTGGATTCTTTCTTCTCCAATTTTTACATTTAGGAAATCCAAATGTCAGGTTTAACAAATTAAATAATTTAGTGGGAACTCTCAATGCTTTAATAAAACACACATAAAATACTAGGAGACAGTCAAGGTGAATATTGAGGGATAAAACAATAAGTTAGAAAAATCCAGGTTTCTGTATGCATAATTTTGGAAAACTCTAGGGTTAATTTGTTGTTTTCTTACTAACTACCTTCTTGAAATTGCATATTTAGTCCCTTTGAGGCTTATTGATTTGAATATTTAAAAATTGACCAGGAAAGTTCACAATAAATTTAAACAACTATATATTATAAGATTGTAATAAATTCATCCTTTATCTTAGATGAGTTTGTGTCTGGTGTGAAATATAATGCATTATTTTCTTATAGTTAGGCTCAATATTTTAATACTTGAATAAAAATCACAATAAGCAAAGATACCATTCCAATATTTCCAGGACTGAGAGTAAACTTAATTCAAATAAATGTAAACACCTGCTACCTGCATTCATTTTATGAACAATTTGGCAAATTGGAAACACTGTAGATTAAAACATAACCATACAATTCCCGGTAAATATTGGTAACTTTTCTCTACTATGCTCTCAGCCCTCTTCTCTGCAAGTACTTTTTATAGCTTCTCTACCATGCTCAAATAAAAATCTTTCCATTTTGACACTTTCGTTTTCATGGATGTGTCTTAAACTTCCAGTTTGTCATACAGTTCAAAGAAAAAAATCTGTTTCCTGCATCAGACCTGTGCTGTCTTTCCATCTTGTGTTACAGTTAAGTGTCTGTCCCATCACAACTATAATTTTCATCCATTTTCACTCTCTTCTCAGGGACTTTGTTTTGCTGTTTACCTCTTTTATTTCCTGGACTTTCAGTGTCTATCTCCCATTATTATCTACACATACACTTCCATTAAAAAAAAAAAAAGAAAGAAAAGAATAACTTCTGTCTTGACCTCACAAATTCTTCAAATATCTTTAATGTTCCCCTTTCTTTTGTAATATCAGTTTTTCAAAGTGTTTGTTGCAAATAGTTGCTACCCAATCCTAGTCATAATTTTTTTTTGTAAAAAAAAATGTAAAAATGTAAAATGTAAAAAAGTTTGAAATATTATGAAATACAAATGTACAAATATAGGGAATAATGTATCAATCATGTGTCCTACACCTGGACTTAAATAGTGTTGATATTTTGCCATATTTGCTTTGGATTTCAAGGAAATACTATATCACGTATACCATTAAAGTACGCTTCACTTAACTTCCCTTCCTCTGTTCTCGAGTTTTATTATTATTTTAAAGTAGGTATGTATCTTTTCCCGCAGTATTTTGGTAATACTTTTTTCTATCCACAAATGATATTTAGTGTAATTCCATATGCTTTAAACTTACAAATATTATATCAAAGTATGGGAGTTCTGGAGGTTCCTTGGTTAAGCATTCATCTGCTGATTAAAAGGTCACTGATTTAAACCCACCAATAGCTCCTTGGGAGAAAAGACTTGGCAAAATTCTGTAAAGATTACAACCTAAGAACTCTATGGGGGCCGTTCTACTCTGTTGAGTAACATTGGTTTGAGTCAGAGTTGAGTCAATGGCACACAGCAACAACATATCAAAGTATCAGTCCCTTTTGTACATTGTGCTGATACATGTAGATCTCGTTCATTTTTATAAACTTCTGGTAGAATAGTGGCTAAGGCACTTTACTAACCAGAAGGCTGGCAGTTCAAACTCACCAGGCACTCCTCGGGAGGAAGGTTGGGCAATTTACTTCCGTAGTGATACTGCCTCGGAAACCCAAGGAGGGGTCGCTATGAGTCGGGTCCGACTCAACCGCAC
>NW_006921610.1:21184766-21187499 GCF_000298275.1 Orycteropus afer afer
CCGAAGACCTGGTCCCTCTCGGTAGGGTAACAAGGGAACGTGTTCAGTGCAGATCAGTGAGTAAGCACAAGCCCGCCTTGTTTCAGTACCTATGCTTAAACTGCCCCCTGGCTGAACACTCTTCTCTTTGGCCGATGTTGATGATAGGCCTTGCATAATAGTGCCTAAACTTGACTTCCTGCCTTTTGCATCCTGAGTTTTCCTCTTACTCTGCTGTTCCAGACACACTGAGTATCTTACTTTTCTCTAAATGCCAAACTACTTGTGGCCTCAGGTCAGTGAACTCACTAGTTTCTCTATAAGAAGAAATCTTCTCTTCTTTTCCTAACTAACTCATACCCGTATTCTTGATATTTCAGCAGAAATGTCACTTCTTCAGGAAGCTATTCCTTGTCTTTCCTGCCTAAATTAAATAGTCTATTGTCTATCCATGGCATTATTTAAATTTTCTTGAAAATACTTAGCACAATTTTAATGATACTGTTATTTACAGTTATTTTATAATTATTTTGTTAGTGTATTTTTCATGAATAGTCTATGATTATATAAAAGCAAGGCACTTATCTCTAGTAGTTTTGCATTTCTAGATTCTAGAATATTGTGTGACCTATACTTGGCACTTAATTAGTATTTATCTATTCCATTAATTGCTGAATCTACTGCTAGTTGTAACTCCAGAAGAGCTTTTAATCCTATTGGTACAAAATTAAAAAGAAATACAAAATTGAAAACTAAAATGTGAGCCATCGTTACTAGGAATACTCTAAGGGAAAGTTTCATAACCTCACTAGCCATTCGTTTCCTCATTATTAAATGAAAGGTTTAACCTAGATCAGTCTAAGATCCTTTTCGCTCTAAAATTAAACAATTCTAAATGCTGGCTTAGGAAGAAAGAGAAATCAATGTACTCCCATGTAGTCAAGAAAACTTCATAAATAAATTTTAGATTATAGAGGTTATAATAGATGGAAAAGAAACAAAACTTAACATAGGTATTCTGAGATAATGAGATGAACAAGCTGCTTGAAATAAAGGACTATTTTTGTCTCTAATGGGAGGTTACTCAAATGAAGCAATTTTTTAAGATACCTTGAATGAGAACAAGGTTTTGCAAATAATATTGTGGGTAGACACAACTGACTGTAGGATTGTGAGAAGTGGACTAATATGATTGCAGGCTATTTTAAATATAAAGTTCTTGTTGTTGTTATGTGCCAATAGCGACCACTCCTTGGGTTTCCGAGGCAGTATCACTAGGGAAGTAAATTGTCCCATCTTCCTTCCAAGGAGTGCTCTACTCAATTCAATTAACAAATACGATTTTTGATTATGTGCTCTGACCTGCTACATATTAGAGATAAAAACATGGCCTTGCCCCATGGAGATCAAAATAATGTGGATGAAAGTCTTAAAAATGGGTAATTAGAACAACATGTAACAAAGAGAATGTATAAAATGAGAAGGTACATACATAACCCCCTAAAATTTTGTTTTTATAAGTATATTACCAAAAAAACACAGTTTAGGGTTATGGAAAGATCATGTTTAATGTGTATACCCTTGGCAGAAACATGATTAATTCTTAAAATACAGCAATTTCAGGGACATGCAGGTGTAAATTCCAGACTGTTTATAACCTTGGTAACTATCTCTTTGCATCACCTCTCTGAGCCCCAGTTTCTTAATGTGTTTAAAAAAATACAATCAATGTAAGGTTTGGAAGCATAGATGTCACTAATTTTGAAAAACAGATCAATGTAAAATAGAGTCTAAGTATCCAATTAAAGTGCATCAGTGAGGAAATGGTGCAAATGTTAATCAAAGGTGCAATTTCATTCCCATTTTGAAAAAAGAGAAGTCAGCTTTCTAATTTGTACTGAAATAAATATACATACTTAGATGAATTTTAAATAATTGTTATTATTTGAATAATCTGTATGAGTCAGACATTATTTTTAAATGCACCACATGTATTCTACATCCCTATGATTAGATACTGCCATTAGTCCTATTTTGCATAAAAATAACTGAAACACTAGGAGTTAAAGTAGCTTGTGTACAAACATGTTATGGGATTTGGTTCCTTGGTTTAGAGGTTTAGGGTCATGTTTTCATGGGACATCACACTTAATTGGCCTAGTAACACTTCTGCTTAATGTTTCTCTTCTGTTTCCTAGTTCTTTGCATAGCGTTGGGGTCTTAAAAGCTTGCAAGCAGCTCTCTACAGTACAATAATTGTTTTTTTTATTCACCAAGAGCAACAGAGGAAGAAGAGGCAGGGATAGGAGGAGCATATGGAATGTGTGGCATAGGTTTAACAGCAGACTGTTGAAAAAAAAAAAGGGAAATAAAATTCAGAAGTGATGAAATGCTGAATGCTGATACAGACTAGAAATGTAGCTAAATGACTCATTACATTTATGGCATGAGTCTTCAAGTCTATTGACCTATTGGAATTAGAATGTCATGCTTCATAGCTATCATTTCAACCTCAGTCTGTGGTTGCTGTTATGTGTGTGTGTCTGTGTATATGTGTAGATGAAGCCCGGGTGGCACTAGCCTAAAGGTTAGTAATTTGAATGAACCCCCTTAGTGTCTCCACAAAAGAAAAGAAAGGCCTGTTGATTTGCTTTCATAGACCTTACACACAAGAAAACTCTGGAGAAGTTTTGTCTTATAACACATGGGGCTGACATGATTCAATGGCAACCAGTAACAACTATATATATATAT
>NW_006921610.1:21187599-21189417 GCF_000298275.1 Orycteropus afer afer
GACGAACTAATTTGCACTCCATCATTCTGAATATTTTCAGTTACTCCTCATCTTTAACACTACTTCTTTTAATCAGACTTTCAGATTTTTGCTTGAGGGACATGAAATTGTTCCTGAAATTATTAACTATTGCTGCATAACCAATTGCCCCAAAACTTAAAGGCTTAAAGTAGTAAATAATTATCTGATAGTATCTGCTGATTATGAATGCATGGTTTACTTGAGTATCACTGACTCAAGTTCTGTCACAGATCTTAATCATGGTTTTAGGTGGGAATGTGGTCTCATCTTAAGGCACAAGTGCAGAAGATTCACTTCTAAGCTTACTCAGGAGGCTATTATCAGGATTCAGTTCCTTGGGTGCTGTTGTACTGAGGGCCCCAAATGCTCACTAGTTGTAGGCCAGAGACTTGTCAGTTTTTTGGCACATGGAGTTTTTCATAGGTCAGCTTACAGCATGGCAGCTGGTTTTACGTCCAGCAAATAAAAGAGTTGGAGTAAGCAAGATGTATGTCACAGTCTTTTTGTTACCTAATCTCAGAAAGAGATATCTCATCACTTTTCTTATATTTTATTCTTTAGAAGGAGGACATTGGGCTCAGGACACAATGTGGGGTAAGGGATTCCACAAAAGCTTGAATAATAGGACACAGGGGTCATTGAAGGCCATGTTATAGGCTGTTTACCACAATACTTCATTGTAATGTAAAGTCTCATTTTCTTGATAAATTGTTAGACATTATTTGATATGTTTTTGGTTTTTAGGATTTCCCATGTGTGAATTACCAATTTATATATATATATTTTCCCTGAAGTGTATGTGTGTGTGTATATATATATATATATATATATTCTCAGTATGTAGATATTGTTTATATATTCTGAATACTAATTATTGGTCAGTTTTATGATTTGCATGTAATTTATCCTGCAGCCCACTTTTATTGACTATCTTTTCCCATTCAATTCCCATATCCCACCACCAAATCTGGTGTTATAAAGTCATTTATTTTCATATTTTTAAATGCAATCGACAATTTTTGGATGACAGTATTCAATAGAGAGGAGCAGTTTCATTCATTTATCTTAAAAATATTATTTTGAGTCCAACTCTTTGCCAGGTATACCAATTATTTTTTTTCTTTCATGACACTATCATATATTGGCTTTGTACTTTCCAATGGGACTGCTTTTTGGTGGATTCTTTCATTGTTTTCCCTTCTACCTTAAAATGGTTTTCTTTTGACCTTAAAATGTGTCAATCTATGAGAATTATTCCTGAGTCTCTTCTCCATCTTGACTTCCTTCAGCCCTATGGGTTTATATTTAATATGCCACCAATCCTCAAATTTGTATCTCTGGAACCATATTATCAATTTTATACATAACTTATTTACTTGGATTTCTGATAGGTGTCTTAAACTTAATAGGCTTAAATCTAATTGCCTATCCTTGCTTTTTGGTTGTATGAAAAAAAAAAATCATCTTTCATCCAGTTGATAATACAATAACCACAGGAATCATCTAAGGCACTGCATTGTGAATATCTCTTTGTTTTTGTTCAAGTATTTAAATATTGTGCCTAACTTTAAGAAAACAATGCACTGTGTTTTACATCAAGCAGTGTACTTCAAACTGTGTATGTCCTACCTACTAACATCTCTGCTGTTACCACTATCTTTCCATCTCTACAGATATACTAGTCAAGTTGCTTTCTTGTCTCTCCAGGGCTACAGTATGGCCTCTCACTTTTATGTTTGTTGTTTCCCCACTTCTGTTTTATACATAAAATCTATAGCAGGGTTTTTTTTTTTTTTT
>NW_006921610.1:21193287-21212335 GCF_000298275.1 Orycteropus afer afer
TATATATATATGCTGTTATATATAGATATATAATTTCCAATAATATAAAACTGTAAAGTATGTATTATTTTCTCCTTAATTTAGATTAAGAAGCAAAAAGATGTTAGTTCTTTTATGAATTCTTTCATTTAACAAATATTTACTGGATGCTTCCTGTGTAGAACTAAAAGAGTAAAAAGACATGTATACCCCCTGCTCTCATAGAGGGAAAAAAATCTAGTATTAAATAGCCTGTTTTTGTTACTTGCCATAATATGGGCTCTAACCAACAATGACCCAATGTACCTGAGCCATAGGCATGATTGTTGGCATGTTCAAGTCCATTGTTTTGTTGTAGTTTCAGTGCCCGCCAACCTAGGGATTTAATCGTTCAATATTATATTGGTCAATATTCTATTGTGATCTGGAATGTATTTTGTTAATTTTTTGAAAATAGATTGCCAAGCCTTTCTTTGTAGTCTGTCTTAGTAACTCCGGTGCAACCTGCCACCCATGGGTGTCCCTGCTGGTATTTGAAATTTTCATGGCATAGCTTCCAGTATCATAGCAGCAAACAAGCCATGACAGTACAACAAACAACTGACAGATGGGTGATGGATGAAATAAGAAATACACTAAAATATGAATGTGGTGAAGAGGAAGTAAAGACTTTTTTACTTAGAAATAGAAGGATCTACTTAGAAGTGAAACTGAGATCTGAACACAGGTTTACCTGGCCTTAAAGTCTGTGCCCTTTTAAAAATACCATGTCACCTTTGTTTCCAGAGGAAAGGTGTCTCCAATTGTGGTGTGCTTTTCTTCAAGGCCAAGACCATTTTCTGGTGGTACGGGGGGGGGGGGGGGCTTTGTTTTTTAAAAAGTTCATATTTATTTTAAATTCTATTTAAGTCAAGTGGTATTGTTTTCCATTATATTCTATTTTTAAAGGCACACATTTTAGGAAAAATAATGATGTAATTTAAAGAAACATACTTGACTGCTAACCAGAAGGCTGGTGGTTCAGACCCACCAGTCACTCCTTGGAAGGAAGATGGAGCAATCTACTTTTGTAGTGATACTGCCTCGGAAACCCAAGGAGGGGTCGCTATGAGTCGGGGCCTACTTGATGGCACATAACAACAACAACAACATAATTAAAATCAGAAGCATGAGTGACTTATGTTGTTACGTGCCTTCTAGTAGGACCTGACTCATATCAACCCCTCCTTGGGTTTCCGAGGCAGTATCACTACAGAAGTAGATTGCCCCATCTTCCTTCCGGCTTGTGGGTTTGAACCACCAGTCTTCTGATTAGCAGTCAAGTGCCTTAGCCACTATGCTACCAGAGCTCCCATATAATATAATATATAAGAATATAATATATTATAGAATATAATATATAAGAATATATATGGAATATATATCATATAAGAATATGATGGAAATCCTGATTGAAGTTTGGAAATGTTTCTGGTCATGCCAGTTCTGAATATGCTTAGGCTTGTTCTTATCCCTATTATTGCTTGTTTCTGAGTCCCAAATAGGACCTCTAGTATTGACCTACTAAGCATTTGGTAAGTACAGTACGGTAGTTCATTAAAATGTAAAGTGTGTTAAGTGTTTTGGAAACATACAGGGGTATATGTAAATAATGAAGAACAATGAGAAGCAATCTCTTTCCCGCAGGAATTTTGCTTCTCTAATAGTTTGAACCTTATTCATAGTCATGAATCTAGCTAGGAAACACTCATCTTTAAAAAAAAAAAATGGGTTGAGGGCAGCAGTGTGAGACTTCAAATGACATCAAAGGATAAGAATGTAATCAGAGAATGCTACTGTATTTAATGAAAGAAACTGTACCAGGGTTAAATCGTTTCAGTGTATACCCCTAATTGTATCATGTGGCACATTAGAATATTTTTCCTAGAGTTTGTCCTTCTGGAATTTTGTAAGTCAGGACCAAATCTGTTCCAGTGACAGAAACCTGACTAACACTAGTTTCTGCAAAAGAAGCAATAGAGTTTTCTCCAGTGCTTTCAGTCGAAAAAGCATCTCCACTAAAGATTCTGATTGGGTGACACACCTGTTTTCTGGACCAATCCCACAGGCCAGGTATGATTTGTTTCAGCCTGGATCATTAGTAGGATAGACAAGTTGAAAAAGGCTGACATTAGTAGAATGTAATGAGAGTGTTTTGGTAGATTTTTTTTTTTAAAGGTCTCTTGAATTCAGCATATAAACTAACTTAAAAGGATGGAGTGGACAGAAAAACATGAAATTTGCCACCATGAGGAGGCCTCTTGTGTGAGTAAAACTTTTGACTGCTAACCAGAAAGGCAGCAGTTCAAACCTACAAGCTGCTCTGTGGGAGGAAGATGAGGCAGTCTACTTCTGCAAAGATTTGGAAACCCAATGTGGGTCACTGTGAGTCAGAATCAATTTGTTGGCAGTGGGGTGTTTTTTTTTTTTTTTTTGTCTTGTGTTGTTATCTTCTTATTGAGCTGTCTGGGTGGCACACCTGGTTTGTACTTGGCTACCAACCAAAACAATCATAATTCAAAACTATCCAGTGGGCCCAATGGAAAAAAGGTCTGGTGAGCTGCTTCTATAAAGACTACAGCCAAGAAAACCCAAGGGAACCCAGTTCTACTCTGTAACACATGGATTTGCCATGAGTTGGGATCAACTCCAGTGCAGTGGGTTTTGTTTTGTTTTGCTGTATTGTGATGTAACCCCCACTCTTCTCACACTGGCCTTCCTCAGATCATGCCAGACTATATTGTCTACGAAAGCTTATACCCGTTCCAGCCTATCATACCTTTCTCTCAAACACTAACAAATGCTTCTGTGTTTTGAAATACTCTTCTTTTTATTCCAGCATATCATTCTCAGTGGAATTTTCTCCTCAGGCAACCTCTTCTGGTCGCTGCTATTAATTTCTCTTTCACTCCTTTACTTCTTAAATAGGAATGTCTTCAAGGCCTTTGTTTATAATCCTCTTATTTTCTTATTCAGCACTCTCTTTAACTAATAATATAATTAAAATCGGAAGGAAGGTTGGGCAATCCTACTTCCGTAATGATACTGCCTCAGAAACCCAAGGAGGGGTCGCTATGAGTCGGGGCCTACTTGATGGCACATAACAACAACAACAACATAATTAAAATCAGAAGCATGAGCGACTTATGTGATTGTTTTTTACTTTGTTTTAAGTGAGTACTCCCAACAAGGCAGGCACCGTGATAAGCAACAAAGAAAGTAATTTGACTATTTCTATTCCTGGCTTTGAATGCCACCTATATGCTGATGACCCCTAAGTGTGACCTCTGAGATCTAGTCTATACTAGCAATTAGTTGACTTTTCTCTCTAGGTGGTCCACTTCAAGCTCAAGTAGTCTCAAACCAAACACTTCTAAATTCTGCTTTGCACTTGTTTTTCCTGTTCACTAATAATCAGTAACCATGAGTTGAAATGGACTCCATGGCAGTAGATAACAACCAGTGTTGTCTGCTGGGTCATTTAAACTATAAGCCATTTTTTTAATTTTCCTTCTTCCTCATTGGCCACGGCCCATTGATTCTATCTCCAAAATATTCTTTATCTTCTAATTTATACCCTATGCCTTTGTTCTAGTAGAAATACAAACCAAAATGTGTATTTGTGAATAAAATTTTATTGGACTACAGCAATGCTCACTTGTTGTTGTTATGTGCCATGGACTTGGACCTGACTCATAGCGACCCCTCCTTGGGTTTCCGAGGCAGCATCGCTACGGAAGTAGATTTCCCAACCTTCCTTCCGAGGAGTGGCTGGTGGGTTTGAACCGTCAGCCTTCTTGCTAGCAGTCAAGTACCTTAGGCACTATGCTACCAAAGCTCCTAATGCTCACTTATTTACACTTTTGAACATGTTTTCTATGGTTGCTTTTATGATACAATAACAGAGATGAGTAGATACAACAGAGAACCTATGCCCAGCAAAGCCTAGAATATTTACTATATGACCCTTGACAGAAAGTTATCTGACTCCTACTCTAGCATAAAGATTTAATGCCTATTTTTGTTATCCAGTGCTGCGCTAACAAGAATATACCACAAATGGGATGCTTGAACTAACAGGAGTTTATTCTCTAATAATTCGGAGCCTTTAAGTCCTCATTCGAAGTACCAGGCTTTAGGGGCTGGATGAAAGCCCCTCAACCTTGGGCTTCAGGTGCTGGCTGCCGAGACTGACAAATCCAAGGTTGACTTGTAAAAAGGCACAGTCCTGATGTTACCAAACCATATGGCAGGCCATGAATTCAAGTTCATTGAAAGTCTTAAGGTCAGCAGAGCATGGCTGAACAATGGCACAGCTACATGCCATGTCATTCAAGCATGTCATAAGCTAGAGACCATTCTCAAAGCTGCTTCTTTTATACAGGAAGCAGACCACATACCCAAAGCAGCTACTCAGCTGCTCCGATAGATTCCACCATGGAGTTAATTACCAATCTCACCATGGGGAATAACTACATTCAGCTGCCCAGCCACTCAACCAGGCCCAGCCAAGTTGACACACAAACTTAACCACCACAATGCCTTTCAATTGTGGTGTTGGAGA
Organism: Orycteropus afer afer; assembly: GCF_000298275.1. Lineage (NCBI taxonomy): Eukaryota > Metazoa > Chordata > Mammalia > Tubulidentata > Orycteropodidae > Orycteropus > Orycteropus afer. The sequence goes on from NW_006921610.1 coordinate 21,197,870, forward strand.
AGATTATTAAATATACCGTAATCTGTCAGAAGGATGCGTAAATCTCTCTTGGAAGACTACAGCCAGAATGCTGCCTAGAAGCAAGAATGGCGAGACTTCTTCTCTCTTACTTTGGACATGTTATCAGAAGGGACCAGTCCCTGGAGAAGAACATCATGCTTGGTAAAGAAGAGAGTTAGAAAAAAGAGGAACACACTCAATGAGAAGGAATGACACAGTGGATGCAATAATGGGCTCACACATAGTAACAATAGTGAGGATAATGCAGGACCTGGTGCTGTTTCACTCTGTTGTACATGGGGTCACTATAGATTGGAAATGACTCAATGTACCTAACAACAGCAACATCTCTTATCTGGACTAATGCCAGTGAGGCTATATCTGGTCTCTTAGTGTCCATTCACCTTGGCAACAATCTCTCTTCCACATCTACCATCATTCATCTTTGCAAACTCAATCTTAATTGTATTATAGCTCCAGTTTCAAAACAAATAATTGTAAGCCTTTTAGCACTGCTCATTACCTAGTTGAAAGAGCTAGCCGTTGCCTCTATTATCAAATGCTGCATAACAAACTACTCCAGAATTCAGTGACTTTTTGAGTTGACTGGGCAGTTGTTATGTGGGTCTCACTTGGAGCCACTTGTATAGTTGCATTAATCTCTTTTCTAAGATGAGAGCTGGGGCAGCTGGTGTACTGAGATGGCTAGTCCTCTCTGTCCATTTTCAAGGAGACTAGGATGGGCTTCTTATGTTGATGCTAGATTCTAAAAGGCAGGCTCTAGTACACATGCAATTATCAGGTCTCTTCTTATATTGCACTTCTTGGTGTCCCAATGGCCAAAACAAGCCTGGTAGCCAAACCCAGAATTGATATGTGAGGTGAATATAAAGAGTGCAGTAAAGAAGGTGTGACTTACCGGAAGCCAGCAATGTCTGCCTGTTATATTCATTTAGATTACCTTCAAGCTCTTTTACAATCTGACCTCAGATTCAATTCCTTTGAATTGACTTTGGAAAACTGATCGTTTCAATTCCTTTCCTGATTCACCTCACCAAGCTTCTCTTATTTAAGATTCATTAGCCCTATTTGAACTAATGTAATAATGGATGACCCCAAGGAAGTTCACTGTTAGGCAAACACAGAATCCAGTCTCTGGACACCAACATTTGATAATAAGAGAGTAGCATTTTTTTATGTACCACTAGGTAAGGAGCACTAGTTAAGACTACAATTTTCAGTATGGATTACACCTCAACGTAAATAGAACAAAAGTCCTCACAACTGGACAATAAACATCATGATGAATGGAAAAAGATTGAAGTTGCTAAAGATTTCATTATACATAGATCCACAATCAACACTCATGAAAGCAGCAGTCAAGAAATAAAATGATGTATTACATTACATTGGGCAAATTGGCTGCAAGGGACTTCTTTAAAGTTTTAAGGAGCAAAGATATCACTTGCCTAACCCAAGCCATGATTTTGCTAACACCCCATATGTATGTGAAATCTGGACAATGAATAAGGAAGACTGAAGAAGAATTGATGTCTTTGAGTTGTGGTGTTGAATACTGAAAATACTAGACTGACAGAAGAATGAACATATGTGACTGGGAAGAAGTGTAGCTGGAATGCTCCTTGGAAGCAAGAATGGCCAGACTTTGTCATGTTGTCTGAAGGGACCTGCCCCTAGAGAAGTAGAGAGTCAATGAAAAAGAAGACCCTGAGATGGACCAGGACAAGGAAATGTTTTATTCTGTTGTATGCAAGGTCACTATGAGTCAAAGCCTACTCAATGGCACCTAACAATAACAGCAGGGAAGAGCCAGGCAAAATCCTCCTCAGATCTGACTCCCCAGAGTGAGTTACAGCTTTACAGGATTTGAAATGGAAAGTGATAAATATTTATTGAAATTCTAAGAGTTCAACTGCATAATGATTTTTAGGGTGTGCAAGTGTGCACGCAGTGGTCATAAATTGCATGTTCTAAAAATGGCAGCCTTAGCATGATTGACTGGAATCTTCTGCATGTGCTCTGCAGGCCAAATCTGGTAGGAACTGGCATACACTTATTGTTTTCTGTTTGCAACTGCTGGTTCTGAAAAAGAAATAAAGGAAGAAACTTACTATTGCAAGAGCTGTGGGGGTCAGGTTACACTAAGTCCCTGAACATGTCATGCATTTCTTAAATCATGATTTTATTCTTTTTTCCTTGAATTTCTTTCTATTCCCCAACTGCTTCCCACAAATCATGCCTGCCAAATTCTAAGAATTCTTCAAAATATACTTCAGATATCCTCTGTTCTGTGAGTCCTTTCCTGGATCTTCAGGCTAAATTAGTGTCTCTTGACAAGTGCCTAACTGCTCCTAGCTACCATGAAAGTTATCACCTTGTGCTGTCTTTCTGTTAATGTGTCCCCCACTACCTTCTGAGTCTGTCTTGGTTTTATTCATTTATTTATTTACTTAATGGATGTTCAAAAGCTAAGTGACATCATCTCTTTTAAGACATCACAAGCTCCATCAGTGACAAGGGACAGGAAGTGCAATGTGGATGTGAGTACTATGAATCCTTGAACCTCCTAAAGACAGTATAAAAAGCATGCAAATTTCTCCTACAAAGTAATTTTTATTAATCTTGGATTTTTTTATCTTTCTATTAGAGGGTATAATACATGGTGGTGACAGAGGGTAAAATTCTGAGCTTTATTTCAAATCACAGGAAACAGACATGAGGGCAAAAGCATTTGCACATAAAATGGAATGGGATTATGAGCTTATTCAAGCTGGGGAAAGAGGTTTTATCTGTGATATTGCCCTAGAACTGAGAAAAATAAAGGTGATTTCTTGTTAAGCAACATGGACATTGGGAAAGTATGATTTTTATAAGGCCAAATATATTAATATATTAAGTGTCAGCAGATAGATTAAACTTAGAAAATGTTGTTCAGCGCTTTCTGTAGTGTATGGCAATAACACAGTGCCTCAGGGGTGAAAAAAAAAGTATACTGCATGCACAAATACACACATACAATTCTAAAAATATTTTCTTTAACTTATAAAGTTCAGCAAGGAAAGAACAATTATACACATATAAGCATGACAGATGGTTTAATTTGACTAACTAATGCCACAATAGGATAGGACTTGTAAAGAGAGCAAAGAGGTATTGATATGAGTTAAGAATTAGTTAATGGCTATAATTCTACACATCTTCCCTTAAGACATGAAAATTATCATAAAAATCACATAAGTTATAGTAAATTGGCTAAATGATAACTAGATCAAATAATATATGATATTTATATGTCAATAATTGACTTGAACTAAGTAAGAGTTGAGGTCCTTGGGGAGTGAAAATGGTTAATACACTTCGCTAAGATCCAAAAGGTTAAAGGTTCGAGTCTACCCAGTGATGTCTTTCTTCTGGAAAGTGCTGGCAATCTACTTCTATACAGTCAGCCATGGAAAACTCTATGGAGCACAGTTCTACTGTAACACAATGGAGCTGCCATGACTCAGAATCAACTCAGGTGCAGCTGTTTTAAGTAATAGTTGTCCATTCAGGAAGTGCATGCTCTTCCCAGCCTCCTCAGCAGCATACTCTGTTATATTATGCAGAGTTGTATCATGTATATATAGTACATATGCCCTGCTTTATGTTATCTACTTATCTCTTGTTAAGCAAGTGTTAGCAAGTCTTGAAATGTTTCATTTTATGTTTGTTTTAAGGAAAGACTAACCCATGTGGCGATATTGACATTGACATATTCTCTAATGTTGAAATATTTGCAGATATAGTTCCTTTTTCAATTACCTATGATTGTCTCCAATGTTGTAAGTTCAGGATATCAGAACTTCTGGCTGAGAAGTTGTTTGTTGATCACTTTGAGAACTTTTTTTTTTTTTTTTTAATGGTACCCATTTTATTTTCCTTCTCATTAAAGTAAATAATTTATTTGACCTGCTGTTTGAGTTTCATGTAAAAATAGCATCACACCAGAGGAAGTATATTAGCATTTGGGCATGAATATATTTTAGTTTCTGTACTGGATTGAAGGAGGTTTCTAGGCAGATTTGTGGATGAGGGAACATTTTGGAAGATCATTTAAAGTCCTTTCAGTTCACAGCAGATGGGGGGATGCTCAGATGGTAATATGTGAGAGGGTGTTTTTCTGTATAAGTAGAACATTTATTTGAATAAAGGAGGATGTTTTCGTTAATATAGTTTCAGAAAGACTTACTGAATTCTTTATTACTAGAACATTTATGGTCTTTTTAAAGCTATAGACAGATGATATGCCCAGAAATACACAAACAAAACACACATGTATACATGCTACAGATAATTCTTACATTCACCAAAATTAACACTACTTTTATACAGTCATCATGCAGCAATATCCAAGTTGGACTCATAATGTCTTTAAAGGTTGGCCTTTGTTTCAGCTTGAATTAATTAGTTGTAAATTACAGAAAAGGGAGACATACAATTGAAGCAATGATGAAAGGCTTTTATTAACAATAGTATAAATAACTTAACAGAGGTCACTGGAATTTGGTTAATTTGAAATCTAATAGATCATGGTACCTATAGAATAGAATTCATTTGATGGCAATTGCTGTTCATAATAGGAACTCTTTATGAAAATTGGATATCTGAGTAAAACTACACTGATACCAAGAATAAAATTTATTTGATCCATAAGACAGACTTCATCAAGAATTAAAAGTTCAATCTTGAGAAATCTACATTAGAAAATAAATTATGGATGGTCTTTCAAGATTGAATTTATTATCTTGTTATGTATACTGGAACATTTCCTTTGGTCATTTACCACTTTCTCTGTAAATCTTAGAACTTTAGATACAAGTGTTTTATATATTTAATTAAAATGTAACTTATGTTTATTTTAGTTAAGTAACAACAACAACAAAAAAAACAGTGTATCAAAATCATTTTGGGCCTCAAAGAACTTCCTGCTAGAAAGTAGAACTACAAAATAATGTCCTTTTAAAATTCTCTTTAAGGCAGTGGTTACACAGAAAAGATGATGAAACCAAACTAAACTCACTGCCATGGAGTCGGATACCACTCACAGTGACCCCTCCTTGGGTTTCCGAGGCAGTATCACTATGGAAGTAGATTGTCCAATCTTCCTTCCGAGGAGTGGCTGGTAGATTGGAACCACCAGCCTTCTGGTTACCAGTCAAATGCCTAGGCACTGGGTTTTAATTTCTCTGTCCCTAAAAGATTTAGAAATCCTGATTAATTTAATATTAAAATTTGTAATACTCATATAAATTGGTTTCTTCATACATTGTAATACTTCATACATGTGCTGATTTATATATACTCTTAAGTCCTCCTTCTACTACCCCTATATAATTTAAATTATGTATCAATTGGATCTATCTAAGTATGCAGCAAAGGGTCAGACACATACTAGATACTCAAAAGAAAATTGCCAATATGCAATGTCTCTATAATGTGTGTTTTATATACATGTATATGGCATTTATAAAGTTCTTAGCTCATATAAACATTAATCATTAGGTTATTACTGCAATATGAACAATTTTGAATTGTCATTTATAAGCAAACAAACGTTTAAACCAGGGCCATTAAACAATTATACCACTGTGCACACAATGCAATTTGGTACGTATTGAGTGATAAAAGTATTCTTTATTTAGCAACACTTAAGTCAATAACAGAGGTATAATGAAAAATGCTCTCTTTGAAATGCAAACCTTGATTATTTCTAACATCATAATAACCTGGTGTTCATGTTTCCATATTGAGGTGTGCATGCTTAAACACTGCCCAGGAATAATTTTAGTATTTAGTAACTATTATAATGCTTTTAGACAGTAGATCAGAAATAGAAAAAAAAAAAAACATAATGTCCCATAATGGATTCTTTCATATGACAAGAAATTGAACAAAGTGATATATCAGTGTCTTTCAACATGAAGAACCTAAGAGAGGTTTGGGAAGAACGATTATTAGTTTCATAATTTGAATGATGCTGACATTACTGCTAAAAACTGCTGTTTAATTTACAAGGGAGGTAGCATCATGTCATTTTTAAGAGCAGGGCTTTTGAAGGTAGTCTCCTGGTTTCTGTTCCTAACTCTTCACTGTACTAGCTATATGACTTTAAATAAGTCACTTTACTACTTCTCTCCCCTTTGCTTCTTTATATATCATATGGATAAAAATAATACCTACCTCACAAGTTTATTATAATAATATTAAGAGTAAATATATGCAAACTATTTAGGACAATTCCTGGCACTTAGTAAACTCTATGTAAGTGTATCAATCTTTTGAAAAATAAGTCTTTTTGTAATGATATATCAATTTAAATAAAATCCACATCCATCCTCAGAACTGTCAATTTGTGTACACACTACATTAGAAATACATTTCCTAAAGCAAAATAATTGAAATTTAAGAGGATATAACTGTGTTCCTCTACGCAAATCATTTAACTTCATTTCCTCCAGCTACAAAATGGCAAAATTGTTCTAGATGGTTTCTAAGAATCTTTTCAGCTTTTTTTTTTAAATCTCACTTCATAGATTCCTTCTATGACATTCAAACAGAATATTTTATGCTGAACATAGACCAATGAAATTAAAAACAAATGTTAGTAATTTATTATAATTCTTAATAAAAAAACATTAAAGGGTTACATGCTCACATGTATCTTTATTTTCTTATATTGCAATGTCCATGGAAGGGAGCACTATATCACATCAATTAATTAGGTGTAAATCTGTACTCAACTATATATTGGGTATAGATTTGGATAGTCATTACAGTTATGCAAATTGTCAGTTTTCCACTTATTTTGATATTGTCAAAGAGGGTTCTATAAAACTCAAATGGAAGTTTATTTTACCTATAAACATCATTTCTCTTCTTTATTATTCCAACAACATGTATACTTTAATGGGAGTAGAAGACATTAAGTCTTGTATAAGTCTATTTGTTTGTCTTTTGTTTGGTATAAAATGGCCTGAATATAAAGTCATTCAGAGATTTATTGCCAGAGAGATCAAATTTACATAATGTGTTAAAGGTTCTAAATAAGTCAGTTTTAGTCATTACACTGCAAATCAGGTTCCTCCCCTTCCCCATTTATCTATAAAATATGATTTGGATTTTGGTTTGTAATTGTTGGGTATTAGTCAATCAAGAAGAGAACATTTTCACAAGGACTGTCTTATACTGCTGTAATACTATTCCAGATTATCTCCAATTAAAACTCTGCATTGATATATTACAAAAACTACAGAAAAAATAATATTATTAGCATTGAACAGACCACTAACATATAACTATCCTACTTCTGTACCCATAAGTATAGCACCAGGGCAACCTGTCCTAAATAACACTCTCAGTCACTGCCATGGAGTCAAATCTGACCCACAGAGACCCCTCCTTGGGTTTCTGAGATGGTATCACTATGGAAGTAGATCACCTAATCTTTCTTCCAAGGAGTGGCTGGTGGGTTTGAAACCCCAGCCCTCTGGTTAGCAGTCAAATGCCTTAGGCACTATGCCACCAGAGCTCCTACCTAAATAGCACTAGAAGATTTAAATAGAAGCTTGACTAAACCTTTCTAGCCCTTTATATAAGGAGCTCTGGTGACACAGTGGTTAAAACACTTGGCTGCTAACCAGGTCAGTGGTTTAAGCCCACTAGCCACTCCTCAGGAGAAAGAAGAAGCAATATGCATCCACTAAGATTTATGGCCTTGGAAACATTATGGGGCAGACCTACTCTGTTCTATAGAGTCACTATCAGTCAAAATCAATTCAATGGTAGTGGGTTTGTTTTTATAATTTAGCCCTGTACATAGCATAGTGCCTAAGGCACTTGACTGCTAACCAAAAGACTGGAGGTTCAAACCCACCAGCCACTCCTCGGAAGGCAAGCTGGGCAATCTACTTCTATAGTGACACTGCCTCAGAAACCCAAGGAGGGGTCACTGTGAGTTGGGTTTGACTCAATGACACATAACAACAACAACAACATAAGAGTCTTGGTGACAAAATTGTTATGTGTCCCACTGCAAACCAAAGGATCAAGGTTCAAACCCCCCAGCTGCTGCTTGATAGCAAAGACCTGGTAAGGTGCTGCTGTGAAGATTACAGACTAGGAAACCTTGTAGAGCAGTTCTACTCTGTCCTATAGGAGTACTATGAGGCAGAATTGACTAGAGGGCACACAACACACAGTGATGGGGACAGAGTTAAGACAGTAGTTTTATCCTTAAAATATAATTAAAAAAAAAAAAAAAGACATGTATTTCTGAAAAATAATTGTGAAATTTAATGTCTCATTAAAAAAAAGAAAGAAAGAAAGAAAGAAACTCACTGCTGTCAAGACAGTTCCGACTAATAGAGACCCTTTTCTTGGGTTTCCGAGGCAGTATCACTGTTGTTGTTGTTGTTGTTAGGTGCCGTCGAGTCGCTTCTGACTCCTAAAGACCCCATGCACAGTAGAAGGAAACACCACCCAATCCCGCGCCAGCTCCATGATCCATGCTATACTTGAGCCTATTGTTGCAGCCACAGTGTCAATCCATCTTGTTGAAGGCCTTCCCCTCTTTCATCAACCCTCCACCTTACCAAGCACGACATCCTTCTCCAGGGAATGGTCCCCTCTGACAACATGACCAAAGTAGGTGAGACAAAGTCTGGCCATTCTCGCTTCCAAGGAGTACCTTGGCTGCACTTCTTCCAGAACAGATCTGTTAGTTCTTTTGGCAGTCCATGGTACCTTCAGAATTCTTCACCAGCACCACAACTCAAAAGCATCAACTCTTCTTCAGTCTTCCTTATTCATTGTCCAGCTCTCACATGCATACGAGGTGATTGTAAATATCATGGCCTGTGTCAGGCACACCTTAGTCCTCACGGAGACATCCTTTCTCCCCGGCACTTGAAAGAGTTCCTTCGCGGTTGACTTTCCCAATGCTACATGTCATCTAATGTCCTGACTGCTGCTTCCATTGGCATCGATTGTAGAACCAAGCAACATGAATTCTTTGACAACCTCAATCTTCTCTCCATTTATTGTGATGCTGCTTATTGGTCCAGTTGTGAGGATTTTTGTTTTCTTTATATTGAGATGTAATCCATACTGCAAACTGTATTCTTCAACCTTCATCAGTAAGTGCCTCAAGTCATCCTCACTTTCAGCAAGCAAAGTTGTGTCATCAGCATATCTCAGGTTGTTAATGATTCTTCCTCCAATCCTGATGCCACATTCTTCTTCATATGGTCCAGCTTCTCGGATTATTTGCTCAGTATATAGATTGAATAAGTATGGGGAAAGGATACAACCCTGACACACTCCCTTCCTGATTTTAAACCATATAGTGTTCCCTTGTTCTGTTCGAACGACAGCTTTCTGGTCAAGGTACAGATTCCTCATGAGTACAATCAAGTGTTCAGGAATTCCCATTCTTCTCAATGTTATCCACAGTTAGTTATGATCCACACAATCAAATGTCTTTGCATAGTCCAGAAAGCACAAGTAAACATCTTTCTGGTATTCTTTGCCTTGAGCCAAGATCCCTCTGACAGCAGCTATGATATCCCTTGTTCCACATCTTTTGAATCCACCTTGCACTCTGGAAGTTCTCTGTCAATATACTGCTGCAACTGTTTTTGAATTATTTTCAGTAAGATCTTACTTGCATGTGATATTAATTATATTATTCAATAATTTCCACAATCTGTGGGATCACCTTTCTTTGGAATGGGTACAAATATGGATCTCTTGCAGTCAGTTGGCCAGGTAGCTGTCTTCCAAATCTCTTGACCTAACCAAGTGAGTGCCTCCAGTGTGGCAGTTGTTTGTTGAAATATCTCAATGGGTATTCCGTCAATTCCCAGATTTTATCACTATGGAAGTAAATTGCCCAGTTTTCCTTCTGAAGAGTGGCTGGTGGGTTTGAACCACCAGCAGTCTGGTTAGCAGTCAAATGCCTTAGGCACTATGCCACCAGAGCTCCTTAATGTCTCATAGTAGTGCCTTAAATTTACATTCATCATGGCCCAGGGCTGGACACCTTTTCCCAAGACTTTGTGAACTGAGAGTCAGATATAAATGGAAGTCGTGCCTGAGGAGAAAAACAAGTGAAATGGGAGAAGGAAGCAGATGAACAGGAAGACATACATGTGACAGATGGAGAGAGACTTTCTCAGGATCATAGGACTCCTCCAGGTTCTGCTCTGGAGGCCCAGTAGCACACCTGTTCCCAGCATCTTTCTAATAAATTTATCTTTTTTTGCTTAAGGCAGTTAAAATAAAGTTATTGTTATTCAAATAAAAGCACCTAACTTCATGCTTATTTTTCGAGACACTACTCTATTAAAATTAAGGTGACTGAGTAGCCTCCCCATTTTTTCAACTTCTTGTGAAAATAGTTTCAAACAGCCTAATTTATATATTCCATGACAAATATAAATATATAACCATCTTGAAAAAGTCTCAAAGGAGGTTTATTAACCTTTTCCCCCATGCAATTTAATCTTTTGTCAGCTTACTGTGTCCCCCTTTCTCCTTCATAAACTATTCTCAAGAATCTGTATGCCAGTTCCTGTACTTGAACCTGTCTAATCCATAGTGGTGCCTCAATTCCTCCCTCAAAATATGTGGACTAACCTCATTTTCATCATGCTTAGAATTGTCTCTGTGACATAATAATGATGGGTATTAAGTACCCCAAAACAACTCTGTAATTGGAAACTTGAAGACATTGACAACTTTAGTAATGATACTTATAAGAATACATTTAGAAATTATTTGAATTACAAGAATATATTTTGGAAAGTAGTTTTTTACAAAGTATTATAAACCACAACAGTTGTAAATTTTCACCTTGTTCTCCATGCCTCACACTCATTGACTTCTCACTTCTCATTTATTGATTGATTGACCTATGCCTCTATCAACAGTATTAGTATCCCTAGATAACTTCACCTCAACACTCTTGAGTTTGATTTACTGCCATATAATCAAGATCACCTGATGCTATGATATTATCTGCCATAACTTCATTCTATTTCATTCTAATTCAAGTGCAATTTCAATAGTCTATTCCATTGCAAAGCCTGTATGTTAGATTATGTAAGTGGAACTTCCAGAGTTTCATTTTTCATTGGTATACCTGAATGCATGGGTAGGTATTGCAGGACTCACATTTACAGTGTTCGACTGCACGTTATGCCAAGAACACTCTTCCTGTGTTATGAGCAGGATTTCTATGAGAAGCCACTGCTTTCATTTCTATGACACACACTGATGCAGCCTCACTAGCCTGGGCCACTATAAATTGTCAATTTATTTCAGTCTCTGGTTCCTATTGAAGGGCTTCATCAAGAACTCTGTACACAATGAACTTGCAACATGCCTGCTAATAAATCCTCTACATTACAGTATTGAGAGAAATGTCACAGCTCTGAACTATCAGCAGCAAAGTACATACCATGCTCTGGATTCAGTTGGTCAAATTTAAGTCTCAGAACAATAACTAATAGTGCTGCTTTGGTGTAAACTTTTGATAACCTTACAGATCCATTAAATGCCTTATCCTAATCAGAAGCAAACTATATTGAAAGTTGGTGTTATAACTTGATATATACTTCTGATTAAATACATACAAGTTTTTTTTATAAGTATAGTATTATTGAAAATTAAAACAGAGAAGCACCAGCAGTCATCACAACCCACATAATTAAAGTATCCCACCCTATAACCCAACTTGCAATTTTGTGCACAACGTGTCTTAGCATATGTATCTAAGGAGGTTTAACTATGCTACCAGAGCTCCTATATATGACATAAGACAGTCAATTTCCTCTTGACATATATATTTGATTACAGAATAGATGGATGCTGTGAAGTGTTATGGAGTAATGGAAAATTGCTGTATTTGTGGCTTAAGGGTTGGATCATATCTATGAGTTACATGACCTAAAAAAAAATTACTTCTCTGAAATTGAACTGCTAATCTATCTTTAAAAAGAAGAGCTTGGATTTCATGGATTTACAAGATGCTTTCCCAATATAATGCACACTTGTAGAAGGAATCATTCAGAATAGCAAATTAAAAAAAAAAAAAAAAAACTTAACAGCTTTAAAACTATCGCTATCCTTCTTACACTGTGCATGTCCTGTGGTAGTGTGATGTCTACTCATCAGTTTGACTGAGTCCCAGTAGAGCTTGCCTGTCAATGCCATTAAAATAAGGCATCAAGGAAAGAGAAGAGTATCAATATGTTTATCCATATTATGCCATAACTTCATTTTAATTCAAGAGTAATCTCAATGATCCATTCCTTTGGGAAGCCTGTATGTTAGATTAAGTAAATCTTAATCTAACATACAGATCTTCCATTGATAATGTCACTTCTCATTATGTTCCATTTACAAGAGGCAATTCTCTCAAGATGGCAAACACACTAGGGAACAGGGCAAATAATATCAGTTCCTCATTTATGGCACATTTAAGGCACTTGACTGCTAGCCAGAAAGTTGGTGGTTCAAACCCACCAGCCACTCCAAGGAAGGAAGGTTGGGCAATCTACTTCTGTAGTGATACTGCCTCGGAAACCCAAGGAGGGGTCGTTATGAGTCAGGTCCGACTCAATGGTACATAACAACAATAACATTTATGTACTATGTTTGATTCGCATTTATTCAATCACATACAACTCTGTCCTAACACATCACATTATCAAAACAAAAGCAATCTACTTACTCTGCTTGCAACTCCATACAGTTATCTGGCTTTATTTTTATCTATATTTCTCCAAGAAATAACTTCCAAAATGAGTACTATTTTGGCAACCAGATGTCCCTTTTTAATATTCCTCATAAGACATGGAAAAGAACATTCTCAGTAGGAAAGCATAAAAGAAAATTCCATAAGGGAACAGTAGTCAAGAGTTTTATAATGTCACTATCATGCTAAATAGGGTTTAAATTAGAAAAGAGGAGGAATGTATCCTTGGAATTCATATGTTATGATTTGATCTATATATATTTAGAATATAATGGGACTAAAACCTCGGCTAAAGTAGTAATGGTAATGGAGACAGTTTTAATACTAGTCTATTATTTTAAACAGGTATAGAAATACTACAAAATGGTAAAAAGTATCACCTTACGGACTTGCTTTTAAAACTTGTAAAAAATTTTTCACTGAAGTATGCACTTTAAATGATCAAACATATGTGATAGTTGGAGCTGTGTGTCAACTTGGCTGGAGCACAATTCTGTGTGGTTTGAACTGTTGTGGTGTTGTTATTCCCATGATGGGATCAGATGATTATGTTTTGAGCAGCCAATCTGTTGAAAGGAAGTTTCCCTAGGGGTGTGGCCTGCTTCCAGTATATCTGTGGACATCCTGGGAGAGGAGACATTCTTCTGTGGACCGGGATTCCGTTGTGCTGCCTACAACTGTCTGTGAATGAACAACCCACCATTCAGCCTGGAGATCTTGAATCCATCATTCGTTGGAGTCAACAGCTGGTGTATCAACAGCCGGTGTACCGCTTGCCAGCCTTGAGCTCCTCAGCCCTTGTAGCTGCAAGAATCGGGAAAAGCCTCCAGCTTGATATAGAAAAGCCTCCAGCTTGATGTTTGATCCAGGAACTTTGGACTTGCCAGCTTCTATAAGGGTGTGAGCCATTTTCCAAAGATAAATTTCCCTATATATACATATATATACCAGTTGTCTATGTGTACCTGTCAGCTGCAGGGATCCAGGTGAGGAGAATGAACTCAGGCACACCCAAAGCAGCAGGGTAGGAGAGCAGGAGAAAGGGGATTAAAAACCAGGAACGCATATAGAGGAGCAGTCAGCTTCAGGGATCCAGGTGAGTAGAGGGAACTCAGGCACACCCAAAGCAGCAGGGTGGCAGAGTGGGAGAAAGGGGATTAAAAAGCCCAGGAATCCAGACAGAGGAGGAGTCAGCCTCAGGGACCCTTAAGTGGGTACGAGAGGTTTCCAACAGGGAGACAAACTTGTCTCTTGGTTTATCCTACTGTGGTGATGTGTTGATGTGCGTTTTGAGGCTGAGCCACTGGTGTTTCAAACCCAGCGGGATGCATATGGTGCACAGGTGTCAGCCCAGCTTACAGACTAAGACAGACTAGGAAGAAGGAAGAGGCCATCCACTTCTCAAATAATTGGCCAGGGAATACCTTATGAATAGCAAAGAAACACTGTTTGATACATTACTGTGCAACTTTATGAATAATCCCATTAGGTTAGAAGGCTCTCACAATAAGACTGGGAAAGAGCTGCATCATCTGAGTAAACGCAGCCTTAGTCCTTTGGATAAGGTAAAGCTTTCGAGACCTCCATTTGCTGATGTGGCACCACTCAAATTGAAGAGAAACAGCCGCAGACATCCATTAATCATTGGC
>NW_006921610.1:21217810-21223906 GCF_000298275.1 Orycteropus afer afer
AAAAAAAAAAAAAAAGTGCTTAGCTACTGAAGAGTATTCAGACATAAGATAGCTGCATCTGCATAACTAGAATGTAGGGGAAAATCAATATTAGTATGAAAAAGGCATTTTAAACTAGAAATTAAAAGATCATTAAGTATAATTAAAGCTATTGAGAAAAATTAGAGAATTGTGGGAAAATACCATAAATCTAAATGACATTGAGGGTTATACTTTATGCGTGATTTTGGAATGGTCTCTTTTTCAAAGTGACTCACTAGCTGTTTTTCTTACTCTCAGTATGTGACTCTTTTAGATTGTTTAAATATATTCTAACATCAAGTGTGCTCTGAGTATTACATTCTTATCAGTTTCTAAACCAGATGAATTGAAAGGTCCACTGCAATAAAAATCTGTTTTCTTCACTTTCACACTTGTCACTTCCCATCCCAATCTATTACATGTACAGCAGTCATAGTAATGTTTGAAAATTCCAAACATGATCATGTCTATTCATTCCTCAAATTTTCCCTTTGTTCTTCGAATAAACTCAAAAGTTTTCCATGACTCCGATCTGCTTCTCTAGACTCATTGCTGCCCCTCTTTCATTCTTGACTATACTCCATTTGCACTAGCCAATTCTCACAGGATGGTAAACTCACTAGGGAAGAGGCCAAATAGTCCCTCATTTATTATTAGATTGATGTTAGAATCTGAGGTGGGAGTGATTTCAGTAATCAGGATTTTGGCCACAGTTAAAGAAAAACAGATCTGTGTTAGAATATACATTAACATATGCTATAATATACATTAAGCTTCTTACTCTTGCTTTCACCCTGACATGACATCTGTCTATTTATCTTCTTTCTTTAATGTATTTACCTTTTCCAAGATTCTGTTAAAAAAAAAAAAAAAAAAAAAAAACTTTAGATCAGTTACCTAATTATTTTGTCTTCCTACTTATTCTGGTATTCCTAACCTTGGATTGTTTTTCAACTTAGATTTAGTTATCTGGTCGATCACTTGGTATATCTAACTTTAAGCAATATGGGTCTTTACCCTTATGTTCTACCACTCATATGTTAGTTTGTCATACTCTGGTGGCCTCTGTGTTGCTGTGAGAGTGTTGCTATGAGAGTGTTGCTATGCCACCAGTATTTCAAATACCACCAGGTTTACGCATGATGGACAGATTTAGCTTCCAGAAGACTTAGAAGAAGGAAGGGACCATCCACTTCTCAAAGAATTGGCTACTGAAAATCTTATGAATAGCAGTGAAACACTGTCTGGTATATTACTGGAAAACTTTATGAATAGCCCAGAAACATTGTCCAATATAGTCCTGGAAGATGAGCCCCTCAGGTCAGAAGACACTCAATATATGACTGGGGAAGAGCTTCCTCCTCAGAGTAGAGCTGACCTTAATGATGTGGATGGAGTAAAGCTTTCTGGATCTTCACTTGCTGATGTGGCATGACTCAAAATGAGTAGAAACAGATGCAAACATCCATTAATAATCAAAAGATGAACTGCCACAAGAACTAACAATTCTGTCCTGGAAGAAGTGCAGCCAGAATGCTCCTCGAAAGTGAAAATGGCCAGGCTTTGTCTCACCTATTTTGGTCATACTTTCAGAAGGAATCATTCCCTGGAGAAGGATATCATGCTTGATAAAGTGGAGGGTCAACAAAGAAGGGGAAAGCCTTCAATAAGATGGAGTGACACAGTTGCTGTAACGATGTGCTCAGGTGTAGCAAGGATCGTGGGGCTTGCACACGACTGGGCAGTGTTTAGTTCTGCTGTGCATAGAGTCATTATGAGTCAGAGACAACTCAGCAGTACCTAACAACTACAACAACAGTGTCTCTATTAATTCATCATATCTGGATCCTTCATCTGTCTAAAACTATGTTACCTTTGTTGTTGTTGTTGTTGTTTGCCGTCGAGTCAAACCCGACTCATAGCGACCCCTCCTTGGGTTTCCGAGGCAGTATCACTACGGAAGTAGGATTGCCCAACCTTCCTTCCGAGGAGTGGCTGGTGGGTTTGAACCGCCAGCCGTCTGGTTAGCAGGCAAGTGTCTTAGCCACTATGCTACCAGAGCTCCATAGTTGCTAATTCCCAGGTGGTCTGATATCCTTTGTCAAGGACTCAAAAAAAAAAAAAAAATCATTGAGAGACTGATAAAGTCCTGCTGTTTAAATCGGGCCCAGATAGAGGAAGCTGATCTCTGATCCAGATTCTTACGTGAGCTGAATGAATCCTAAGAGACAAGCACATTCCAGAAAAGAATTTGGCAATTTTAGTTGTATCTAGCAATATCTCTTCCACTCAGTTCTTAATTTCAATTAATTTCTGTCTGCCTAATTTACCTGCTCACTCTTAGTGTCTAGATACAGCGTTCATTTATTCTTTCGCATGATCAAAATATATTCAACACAATTTATATGCTATGGATTGTACTAGGCACTTGTGGTACAAAAATCACTAAATGTGACACTGCTTCAAGAAACTCACAGAATGGCAAGGGAAACCAATATGTAAGGGAATAAGATGCCATATCTTAGTATTCTAAGCTTCTGAATATGATAATGAAGTTAAAACAAAGGAGAGAGTAATAAACTTTTCCTGGAAAGAGGAGGGAGGAGTCAGGAAAGCTTCATGGAAGAAGGGCTACTTATAGTATATCTTGTAAGATGAACAGTCTGCTGCTGGTATGGGGATGAGAAGGAAGCGTTTTTATAAATAACACTATGAAGCCAACAAGGCAGGGATTTAATATTCCCTTTTTATCGATCAGAAGTGTAAATCTTTGATATACTATGAGATTACTGGGCTCACTGAATGTCATGAGCTTAAATTGTTGGGAAGTTCAGTCAAGGAGTTAGGCATTCTCATTGCAGGACCAGTCTCTTTATACCATCCCAAGGTGGATATTTTCATTCAGCACAACACTCAAGATGATCTTGTTTAATTTAAAATTTGCTAGCTACAATTTTTCCCCATGAATTACGTGATTAGTCTCCCTATAAAATCTTCCAAGTGAGAGATGAGATAAGAAGTCTCTCAGGATAGTCTGCCAGAAGTCCACACATCTTTGTATTTAAGCACTTTAGTTGTCCATTTATGTATGTATGCATATATGTACTTATTCTTCTCTTTCTTCCTGTAGAAATTTGACTTTATGTGTGTGTGTGGGGGGAGCAATATTTTTCTCATTTTTGTTACATAAATCTGGCAATATTTATTTCCTAACTTCTTACTGTCATACTTCACATAATAACGAGATTCTTTTTATTATTATTATTATTCATATAGTACTTTTTATTATATAATTGAGAGAATTCAATTTTTTTTTTTTTCTGGGAAAGATATTGTATTGTCAAAACTAGCTACAACTTAGAACCTTGAGAGAGTGAGTCAATGGGACTGCCGGCTGGGAACCATGATCACAGGGGACATCAAGTCCTATTGGCACAATATAGTACACAAAAACATTGTTCTACATTCTACATTGCTGTGTAGTGACTGGGATCTTAAAAGCTTACAATTGACCATCTAAAATGAAACTATTGATCTCTACTTCTCCAGAGCAAACAAGAATGAAGAAAATCAAAGACACACAGAAAACATCAGTCCAAAGGACTAATGGATCATGAGAACCTCAGCTTTATGACCCTGAGAGTACAACTAGATGCTACCTGGCTACTACTGTCCACCACTTGGAAAGGAATCAGAATTGAAGATCCTGGACAAGCTGGGAGAAAAATGTGGAACAAAATGTACAACAACAACAAAAAATAAAAATGAGGATTACTGGTTGGATAGAGACTGGTGAAATTCCCAAGATTGTGGACCCTAGACCTCTTCAGGCCTGGAACTGAACTCACTCCTGTGGCTAACTTTCAGCCAACAGTAGCCAGGCCTAAGAGCTGAATAGCTATGCCAGAGAGATGCATTCCTTAGAACAATCAACAACGGGAGATCAGAAGGAGAGCATTTGGACAGGGAAAAGGCCAGAGAGGCAGGAATGCATAAGGAAGGACACAGGGAAGGGGTGACTACAGGGAGGAAGTAGGAGGAGACTTGTTGCATTATGGGGATTGTAATCAGTGTCACCGGAGCTCTGGTAGTGTAGTGCCTAAGGCACTTGACTGCAAACCAGAAGGCTGGCAGTTCAAACCCACTAGGCACTTCTCGGAAGGAAGATGGGGCAATCTGCTTCTGTAGTGATACTGCCTCGGAAACCCAAGGAGGGGTTGCTATGAGTCATCTCCGACTCAATAACACATAACAACAACAACAATACAATCAGTGTCACAAAAAAAATGTGTATGAACTGTTAAACGTAAAATGAATTTGCTTTGTAAAACATCACCCAAATCATAATAAAAAGTTTTTTTTTTTTTAAAAAAAAAAAAAGAAGAAGAAGCATGTAGTGGAAAAAAAAGCTGGAGTCTTTGGTAGAACAGTTGAACAGCTAAACCTACACCAGTAATCACCTATTGACAGACATCTTAAAAAAGTAAAAAAACAGAAAGACTAGTCAGCAACCCTTAAGGTTACTATTAGTTATTCATATTGTTTAAAGAAAAAACAGGAGATAGACTCTGCTCTAAAACTCTCTGAACTTTGCAGAGATGTATAGTTACCATTAATAGGCTATAAAATTAGTAGGTTTACTGACAAATTAATAGAGCAATAAATAAAAGTAATATAAATTAAAATTTTAGAAGATATAAGTTGTAGGTTATAATATTTATGCTCAATTAGCATAAATAACCAAGGTACTCTATTCTTAACCATAATAGGCCTGTGAGAATCCTCAGAGACTGCAAACAAGTTTACTAGAGAAATACTGTTGTTCTTAACTATAGAAAACAAGAATGTTGGAAAAAAATTAACCCCAAAGCTCAGTGACTTAAAACAATAAAAGTTTTCTTCTTATCTGACATTCTTCCTCTATCTTCTAGCAAGAAGTGCAAGTTTCCTTGCAGATTTTCTTTTTAAACTTTGTAGCACTTCTCAATAGATTGACTAGAATGTAATCTTGTAGTTCCCACCTGGTTCCCAGGGGGCATGGAAAGAGAAAATGGTGAACACATAGCATTCCCCCACCAAAGCCTTAATTGGATAGTGACACAAAAATCTATAAGCTTCTTACATTCTTCTCACCCCATGGTCTACATGACCGTTACTTCAGAACTTGTTCTCATTATAACTTGACTACCAACAGCACTTTGACAACTTGTCAGCAATATTAAAAGGAAAGGCAAAGATGAAGTTGAAAACAAAGAAGATGAAGATGAAGAAGAAGCTGCATTAAAGTCAGAAGCCTCTTCTCTCTATATCCACTGCTAATATCCTGACAAAACTACTTCTTTGTCATTCCCTGTGCTATATCTAGTCTCTGCTGTTAGATTATTAAATGACTAATCCTAATAGTTTTTAATCTTCTACAGATGGTTCTTCTTTCCCCTCATGAGCAAATCAACTCATGCTTACTATCATTCTCAAGTTCCCCTGATTCATGAATTCTCCCTTAAATGTTAGAGCTGAAAGAGAACTACTGTTCCTTCTCTCTGTATTACTTGGGCTTATTATTATTATTATTATTATTATTATTACTTCATTCTTACTTATATCTCCCTCCACATTCCCATGACTTCTCTGCATACACTTCTTTGTAGATTATAATCTGCCCTAATCTCCCCAAACCCCAAAATCAAGCCAGAAGCTGCTTGTGGAACAGACCATCAACTGCTCATATGCAAGTTCAACTTGAATTTAAGGACAACTAAAACAGGTCCACAAGAGCCAAAATAATGATCTTGAACATATCCCTCCTAAATTTAGAGACCATCTAAAGAATAGATTTGATGCATTGAACACAGCGACCGAAAACCAGAAGAATTGTGGGATGACATCAAGAACATCATCTATGAAGAAAGCAAGAAGTCACTAAAAAGACAACAAAAGAAGAGAAGACCAAAATGGATGACAGAAGAAACTCTGAAACTTGTCCTTGAGAGGAGAGTAGCTAAAGCAAATGGAAGAAATGACAAGATAAAAGAATTGAATTGAAGATTTCAAAGAGCAGCTCGAACAGACAAAACC
>NW_006921610.1:21224671-21233267 GCF_000298275.1 Orycteropus afer afer
CTGTGATATGCTGATGATACAACTTTGCTTGCTGAAAGTGAGGATGACTTGAAACACTTACTGATGAAGATTGAAGAATACAGTCTGCAGTATGGATTACATCTCAATATAAAGAAAACAAAATATCCTCACAACTGGACCAATAAGAAGTATCATGATAAATGGAGAACAGATTGAGGTTGTCAAAGAATGCACATTGCTTGGTTTTACAATCGACACCAATGGAAGCAGCAGTCAGGACATTAGAGACTTATTGTTGTTGTTGTTGTTATGTGCCGTCGAGTCGGACCCGCCTCATAGCGACCCCTTCTTGGGTTTCCAAGGCAGTATCACTAGAGAAGTAGATTGCCCCATCTTCCTTCCGGGGAGTGGCTGGTGGGTTTGAACCGCCAGCCTTCTGGTTAGCAGTCAAGTGCCTTAGCCACTATGCTACTGGACAAGTCAGCTGCAAAGGAACTCTTTCAAGTGCTGAGGAGCAAGAATGTCTCCTTGATGACTAAGGTGATCCTGACACAAGCCATGATATTTTCAATCACCTCATATGCGTATGAGGGCTGGAAAAAGAATAAGGAAGACCAAAGAAGAGTTGATGCTTTTGAGTTGTGGTGCTAGCAAAGAATACTGAAAGTACCATGGACTGCTAAAAGAACTAACAGATCCGTCCTGGAGGAAGTGCAGCCAAAATGCTCCTTGGAAGCGAGAATAGCCAGACTTCCTCTCACCTACTTTGGTCATGTTGTCAGAAGGGATCATTTCCTGGAGAAAGATGTCATACTTGGTAAGGTGGAGGGTCAATGAAAGAGGAGAAGGCCTTCAACGAGATGGATTGACACAGTGGCTGCGACAATGGGCTCAAGGAAAGCAAGGATCATGGAGCTGGCATGGGATCGGGTGGTGTTTCATTCTGCTGTGCATAGGGTCGCTATGAGTGAGAAACGATTCAACTGCACCTTACAACAACCACCCCGAGAAAACAAACCTCTGTTTTCGAGTCGATTCTCATAGCAACCCTATAGGCCAGGGTAGAACTGTACTCTAGCGTTTCTAAGGCTGTAATCTTGGGCAATCACATTTAACCAATTCTCTACTAAACACCTTCAACTAAAACTCCCAAACTGTATATTTCTTAGTTCCTATTTGCATACAATTAGAGTGAGAAATTAGGATAGTTTTCAAAGAGTTTTATTTTATATTTATTTTACCAAATTGTTGAATTCTGTATTTTCATCACAATTTTCATGTGTATATTAGAAATCCAAATGTATACAATTTAGATAAATTTCTTTACAAACACACTCAATTTATTAAATAAAAATTGTTATTATAAAATGTGTTTAAGAGCTTACTTATGCATTTTTCCCATGGGCATTTTTACATCTTAAGCATTTAAAAATAATATCAATCTGCAAATGCTTGTTGATGACCTGTGCATACACAGTACAGTTCTATGTTTCATGAACACAATAATTTGTGAAACGATAAATTGATCAGTTAATCTAGGTAATAGTCTACATTTTTTAGATAACAGGCACTTGAGTAGGTATTGGAAATTTAAGATAAGTAAGACAGATTATAAGGAGCTCTGGTAGCATAGTGCCTAAGGCACTTGACTGCTAACCAGAAGGCTGGCGGTTCAAACCCACCAGCCACTCCTCGGAAGGAAGGTTGGGCAATCCTACTTCCGTAGTGATACTGCCTCGGAAACCCAAGGAGGGGTCGCTATGAGTTGGGGCGACTCGAAGGCATATAACAACAACAACAACTGGTTGCATAATGGTTAAAGAGCTCAGAATTTATCTGAAAGGTCAACCCTTTAAACCCACCAGCTGCTCCACTGGAGAAAGATGTGGCAGTCTGCTTCTGACAAGATTACATACAACAAAACTTGAATCAGAGTGTGTTGTGTGAAAGTATTCAGTATGGTGGTAGAAAGTTTCTGTGTTTAAATCCTGGAGGGTGTGTCTATATCTTTTTAAAAAATTGATGAGAATTCATAATTGCAGACAATTTTCTTGGCTTGAAATTGCTTCAAATATTGTTTAACCAAAATGCAATAATTCTTATCAAACTAGCCATTTATATGCATGTGTGTACAAGTATTTTCTTCCTGTTCATTCATTCCAGAGTATGTTTGAGAATCTACCCACTCTTTGGGATCTTCATGGTGGGGACATGTATTCCTTGTTTTGACTTATCTATAAAGCCCATATGTTGTGGATTTCATTGATCTAATAGTTTTGTTAATCAACATTGTGGAAAAAAATTATTGATGCTGACTTTGCCAGCTTGAAATGTTTGTTTCTTGAAAGATTAGTTGTTTACAGTCTGATTCAGAAACCAGTAAACCACATCTTAACTGTGGAAAAATGGGAACAAATGATAAGAAAATGAAGTTAAAACCATGAATCAAGCCTTATCGTCTCTGGAAAATCCTAACAATGCCATGTCTGCTATTGACACTTTTTCTTTTTTTATCTTACCAGTCATGGTAAGTCACTGTGAGACTGTGATCTAGGGCTTCCTGTACTGCTTGAAATAGATTTCTTCTCACAAGGAGTGACTTGGAGTCCAATCAAAGAGTTATAGGGACTCTGAAAGGTCATCCTGTTCACTGCTCTCAGCTTTTTCTATCCAACAGTAAATTCTCACTGAAAGTTAGGAAAAATTAACCCCAAGCTTAAAGTCCTTCTAGAAAAGGAGATTGCTTTCCTTGGCAACTTACTGCAACTTTGGACAGGTTTCACTTCCTTGCAGCTAACCCCTGCCTGTGGAAATAGACAAATAACACCCAAATAAGAACCAGCAATATTATTTATTCAGTGTTTGCTATAGTAATGGAGTCAACCGCCTTGACTTTCATTTCACAGACTCAAAGAGAGGCAAGAAATTAAATAAATGAATAGTGGGAAAGAGGGAAGGCTTCAGGTGTTTCCTAATTTCAGGCTATTGGCCCAGGGAAGATGAAGTCAGTATGAACAGAAACAGGACTTTTTAAGTATTTGGTTAAAAAAAAAAAAAAAAAAAGCCAATATGTTGATTTCAACCCACGGCTATTCACTGACTGTCAGAGTAGAACCATCTTCCATACCAATTACAATGGCTGATTTTTTAGAAATAGATTACCAGACCATTCTTCCAAGATGCCACTGGGTAGACACAAAGGTCTAACTTGGGGGGGGGGGTTGCACTGTCCAAGATCTCTACATGATTGGTTAAGGGAGAATAATTGGCTTTTTTCTGTTTGGTTCTAAACTGGAAGCAGGGTAAAAAATTAAGGAAGGAAGCTATAAGGCTCTATGAGATAGGTGTTGCTATTATCACCATTGTATACAAGATGAATCTAAGTCTATGACAAGGTAATTTTCCCAATGTCACATAACCAATATGTGTTGAAGTCAGAGGAATGACACTGCCCTCTATTCAGTACTCACCACTCATTTCACTGTGCCACAGATAATCAAGTCCTGCCCATTTGGTATTTGAGGTCCACTGTTACAGAGATTGTTGTTTGACTTTCTGGATGAGTAGATGCAGATAGTAGTTTGACTTCTTGGAATAGATATTGTAGATAGTGGGTAAGAGTTCTATTTTTCATATGGTCTGGCTATTTGTTGTCCATCCGTTTGTTCAGTTAGTCTGTCATACCCCAGTATATACCTATGGTGGATACTTAGCAATCAACACCCCATTAAGTACATTTATTTGAAAGGCATCCATTGCATCATCTTGAAACTTCTTTTTCTTCAGGCAAAGGAAACTTTATTCTGTCTCTTCTTCAAAAGCTTTGTATTTCTCTAAATTCCCCAAATCCCAAATCCAGTCAGAGTTTTGCATTTTCTGCTACAATTAGTATTGTTTCCAAATGATTGTGTTGAATGAAGATGCTAAGTGTGATGCTAATACAAATTGGGTAGATAAGGAGAAACTAGTTAGAAGTGTATTTTCCTGGGGTAAGAAAGGCTGTGTTAACTTCTTGTTTTGACCAAAGGCCATTCCTTACCATTGGGAAGGTTCACAAGTCTGGCCAAGAAAATGATATATTTTCTATGAAAAGCATAATGGTCCACATGAACATCATATTTTTTATTGTTACCAAATGCTACTCAGTACTATATTATAGTATTGTGTATAATGATTTTTCCTTAAATATGCTAATTTGAGTCATTTTCGTAAGAAAAAATATCAGTTGGTCATATAGAGTTGAAAAAGATTACTCTGTGGGGGAAGAAGCATTTATTTTAGAGTAAAATACCTAGATTATGATCTGGCTATGTGATATTTTATAAGACTACATATATAAAATTATATTTATTATATAATAGATATATAAAATAAATTATTATGAATATGATGTATATATAAACCACTTATTTAACTCCCACCCAAAAAAAAAAAAAAAATTTAGGGCTCCTACCATGTGCATGGAATGTAACTCATTGACCTGGGAATATATTTAATGTTTTAGACCTAATCTAATCTAATCCTCAGGGTCAATGGCCCTATGAGATAGGTGTTGCTATTATTAAGTCGATGACAAGGTAATTTTCCCAATGTCATATAACCAATATGTGTTGAAGTCAGAGGGATGGCACTGCCCTCTATTCAGTACTCACCACTCATTCCACTGTGCCACAGATACCTCCTGATGTGACCTGCAAAATAAGAAGTTTGGGTTTAATAACTAATAGACTCTCTTCAATTCTTTTCAGCTGAATTTTTTACTCCAATACTTTCCAAGGGCAAAATACTGAAAACTCTTCTTTATTTTACAATAATTTTCCTGTGGTTTACACATATGTACATGTAGGTAGTTGGAGAACTACCATATTTTTACACAAATAATGCTCAAGTTATGTGTTTTCTTCTCAAAGTACTTTTGTAAACATGCTCTAGTTATTTCTTATTTTGTATTTTTTTTTTACATGTTGCTGAGCTTTGCTGGTGTAGTGCCTAAAGCATTTGAGTACTAACCAGAAGGCTAAAAGTTCAAACCCACCAGCCACTCCATGGAAGGGAGATGGGGCAATCTACATCTATAGTGATTCCACCTCGGAAACTCAAGAAGGGGTCACTATGAGTCAGGTGCGACTCAACTGCAGTGAGTTTGGTTTGGTTTGGTTATAAAAATTAGCGCAGCATTCTTACAAACTTACCTTGGAGGAAGCATGTAGTTGACTAAACATATAACTGCATGTTGTTTGCATAAAAGTAGAATAATGAACAAGTTACAGTACTGAGGTAACTTTTCCCACAAACCTACGTTTCTCAAAATGTCTAATAATATAGCCCTCATATTTATGTTTCCATCTTTAATAAAATAGTGTTATCTCATTATCTCAAATTTTTGTGCTCTTTGATTTATAGAAGTAAATGTAATATTTTTTACTTAACTCTTTTCCTTAAGTTAACTCATAAGATGCATCCTAGTGAAATATAATTTTCCAGTATCTGTAGACTGAGGAAGGTGCCTCTGTTGCCCTAGTTATTATATTTCTTGTAAATCAATTTAAACAGGTCCAGGCTTCCAATCATGCCATTGCACTGCACCAGACTAGTGGTGATGCAAGTACAGCATAAATAACGTGGCAGACATTAGAAAGAGACTGCTGCTGTTGCTCAGCCAATTAATAATTCTCAGATGTCTGTTATTTAATTTCCCATACATTTTAGATCAGCATTTTCCGCACCTTAACAATTTTCTTTCATGACATTTTTCATGTCTTTTCCAATAACTTGACCCTTATGTTTGTCTTTTAACTGTGAGGTTAAATGGCTCTTGCTTCACCCTTTAATTGTATTGGTGATCAGTGCTTCAACTGCATGATTTATTTAGCTTTTATTTGGCATGAACTGGAGTTGACTCGCTTTGGTAAAAAAGACTTGCTACAAAATGGTCCTTGTCATTTTGGTCTCTCTAAGAATAGTTTTATCATCTTTCATTTGATTTTGTGGTTAGTACCACTAAAGCTTATTTTGTGATCAAAAGCCTTTGCTCATCACTCCCATATGAAACATGAGCGATGAAGCTTTGGCCTTCATTCCTTATTTTTCTTTCAAGCCCTTCTTCTTCCTCATGCCATTCTTCTTCTCCATATCCTCTCTTATTTCTCCTTTCTAAAATAAATAGCTTGCTCAGGATTGTGATACCCAAGAAAATATCCACTTCCTAGTGATTTAGTAAAGCGCATACATTCTTTCCATGACATTTGTGTTAGGACTGCAGTCATTTCCTTATGTGGAAAATTCTCATATAGGTAATCAGAAAAGTACTCCCCCTTTCCTTTGTCTTTTACTTTTTTCTTTAAAGCCTATATCATTAAGCTCATAATATTGGAAATTTCTACAGCCCCTTGCAATTTGGAAGCAGTTTCATTTACTTTAAATTATGTAATGCTTCTAACAGTTTCAGGTTGGCAAGAATGTACTGTTTCCACCATTTTATAGATGAGGAAACAGACTCAGAAAGACCTGAGTGATTATCTAGGATAATATAAAAAGTAAATGACAGGGTAGAAGTTCTGTTGTGACTTAAAATCCAGACTTTTTTTTTTGCATGGCACAATAACAGATTGCACTGGCTGAAATGATCAGCCATTTTGAATTGCAAACAGACATTTCTGAAATTTGACTTCAAATCAAAGTAAAATAATTTAATATTTCAATCTAAAACAAATTTTCAACAATAATATGGGCAATTAAAATATACAACCATTACATAATGGTATTAATCTTTATTCATATATCTGAAAGTCACTTACAGACTTTCAAAATCAAGAAAAGAGTGCGTTTCCATTTTGCCATGTCTCACCCATGCATATTATGTTTTATTACCTGGTAATATTAGAGGCAGTAGTACGAGCATTATAAATGTCTATGGAATATAATCCTTCATAATGCATTTTATGAGGTAGCTTCCTTAGGAGATATTTAACTACAGTTGGCTATTTAGAATTATAGTATCGCATTGAAGACTTGAAAGTGAGTTTAAAAATGTTTGGGGAAAAAAAAAAAAAAAAAAAAAATGTTTGGGGAGCATCTCTAATTCAAAGGCAGCTTTATTATGTTTTATAATAGATTTTAGAGTCCACTAATCAAAAATATGAACTACAAACTCTATAATGAAGGTAAAACAAATTTTCAGTGTAGTATTTAACTTTTTAAGTTAATTACTGTATATTCAATCCTTTTTATAACTTTTATTATCGGATTGTATATATTACTGTTTGGTACAACTGGAAGGCCATATAGTACACTCCAATGTGTGGTATCTGTATCTGAATGTGTATTCAGATACACATACACACACATAATGAGATAAATTAAATCTCAGTAAATTACATTTAATGATACAATTATTATTGCTGACATTTTAAATGAATGGAATTTTAAATTATCACAGAGAAGTTTAGTTTTCTCAACAGACAGGAGGAAAAGATAATTGAAGGTTAATCAATAATAGAAAATACACCTTCATACAAAGTACTTATACCTAATATTTGTCTCAATGGGTATTTAGTAAGCTAAATTGAGCTCTCCTTTTAACAAAGAAGTTAACAAGCATGTATTGGTCATTTGCTACTATGTACCAGGCCTTGAGTATACAAAGACAAATTATGTTCCCTACCCCAAAAAGGAGCTCTGGTAGCATAGTGCCTAAGGCATTTGACTGCTAACCAGAAGGCTGGCGGATCAAACCCACCAGCCACTCCTCGGAAGGAAGATGGGGCAATCTACTTCCATAGTGATACTGCCTTGGAAACCCAAGAAGGGGTCGCTTTGAGTCGAATCCGACTCGGTGCCAGTGGGTTGTTGGGTTTACCCTTAAAAAATTGTCAATCTCATAAACACTGTAAAGGTGAAGAATGAAGTATGTGGAAAAATATTTTAGAAGTGCCAGTAGAGTACAATGATTTATTCCAATTGTGCTAACAGGGCTTAATGTATTTTGGAGAAAAATATATATAGAGAAGGTGTTATATGATGGAAGATGAAATACGAGGAGGAACAGACAAACCTGACAGAGGAATAGAACGAAAATTAGATTTGGGTATGCTGGACTTTGCATAAATCCATCTTTTTTGCTCTTCTGTCAAATAAAAACAAAAATATGTACAATGTATTCAAAATTATTATCTTAATATAAGAGTTAGGTATTTTCTTGTGTTTAATGGATATAAGTATAATCCTCATCATCTTCCGTGACTCATCAGGGAGACAAATGTATCCTCTAAGTCACTTGATTCTCACTTCGGCCCAAGGGAATGTGGAGACCAGGGCATGAAATTCTATTTGGTTTACTGTTCTTTTTTTGTGTGTGTAGATGCTTTTGAAATGTGAATAAATGATTACAGGTGATTACAATTACTAGTTTAAAATTCCTTTGGCTCAAACTGCTGTTGCCAAATCATCATTTCCAATGGTTATACTTCAATGTTAGTTTCCAAGATCAAGATTGAGTACTACCGTAGCATTTTATTTTCCTCATTGCATATATATATATATATATATATATAAGCTCTGTTGGCATAGTGCCTAAGGCATTTGACTGCTAACCAGAAGGCTGGTGGTTCAAACCCACCAAAGGAAGGTTAAGCAA
>NW_006921610.1:21234592-21235291 GCF_000298275.1 Orycteropus afer afer
CCATTCTTCTCAATGTTATCCATAATTTGTCATGATCCACACAATCAAATGCTTTGCATAGTCAATAAAACACAAGTAAACATCTTTCTGGTATTTTTTGCCTTGAGCCAAGATCTCTCTGACAGCAGCTATGATATCCCTTGTTCCACGTCCTCTTCTGAATCCAGCTTGCACTCTAGAAGTTCTCTGTCAATATACTTCTGCAACCATTTTTGAATTATCTTCAGTAAGATCTTACTTGTGTGTGATATTAATTACAGTGTTCGATAATTTCCAATCACCTTTCTTTGGAATGGGTACAAATATGGATCTCTTGCAGTTAGTTGGCCAGGTAGCTGTTTCCCAAATCTCTTGGCATGACCGAGTGAGTGCCTCTAGTGCAGTTTGTTGAAATATCCCAATGGGTATTCCGTCAATTCCTGGAGTCTTGTTCTTCACCAATTCCTTCATTGCTACTTCGACTTCTTCCTTCAGCACTATTGGTTCTAGATCATATGCTACCTCCTGAAATGGGTGAAGATCTACCAGTTCTTTTTTGGTACAGTGACTCTGTATTCTTTCCATCTTCTTTTGATGTTTCCTGCATCATTCAATATTTTGTCCATTGTTGTTGTTGTTGTTGTTATGTGCCGTCGAGTCGGCCCTGACTCATAGCGACCCCTCTTTGGGTTTCCGAGGCAGTATCACTACGGAAGTAGG
>NW_006921610.1:21236636-21246755 GCF_000298275.1 Orycteropus afer afer
AAGGCTGATTTCATTCTGATAATGCAGCTCTTTCCCAGTCCTACTTTGAGAGCTTTCTATGTGAATTGTCTCATCTTCCTCCTCTGTATAGGATAATGTTTCTGGACTATTCATAAATTTTCACAGTAATGTATCAGACACTGTTTCTCTGCTATTCATAAGGTTTTCCCTTGCAGTTCTTTGAGAAGTGTATGTCCTCCTCCTTCTTCCTAGTCCATCTCAGTCTGCAAGCCAGTCTGATACCTGTGCAACAGGTGTACCCCACTGGGTTTGAAACACCAGTGGCACAGCCTCAAGACTAACAGCAATACACCACCATAGTAGGACAAACCGACAGACAAGTTTGTCTCCCTTAGCTGTTGGAAACCCCTCTAACCTGGATCCCTGTGGCTAACTCTTCAATCTATTCCAGTCCCTTTTGCCTTTTCTGTCCTCTCCCTGCTTCCTGCCTCACTGCTTGTGGGGGGTGGCCTGGGTTCTCTCTCCTCACCTGACTCCCTGCGGTTGACTCCTCTATCTGTTCCTATCCTCTTTGCCTTTTCTGGCCTCTCCTTGCCTTCCAAAGTCGCTCCTTGTGGGGTGTGGCCTGGGTTCCCTGTCTTCACCTGGGTCCCTGAGGCTGACTCCTCAATCTGTTCTGATCCCCGTTGCCTTTTCTGTACTCTCCCTGCTTCCCACCTCGGTGCCTGTTCTTAGATCCCTGGAATCAGAATGAGAATGCTATCATTTTAAAATCCAAAATGGTTGCCACTTGTAAACATTTAAAAAAAAAAAAAAAAGGCAAATATTAGAATACAATTTTCTGGAGCAGTATGATATGTTACAAAAAGAAAGAAAACAAACTATCAACAACAACAAAACCTTTAGTTGCTTGGATATTTGACACAACAGTCAGGTATGAATTAGATATCTCTGAAATAATCCCAAAGGTATCCTTTAATTGGAGATCTAATGAAGATAAAATAATTATTAAGAATGGCAACCCATATAATTAAATTATTTAAGATAAGACAGATAAATATAGATATTTCCCCCATTGGACACTGGCAGTTCAGTGTAAAATTCTTGGCTTCCATGTGGGAGACTCAGGTTGGATTCCTGGCCAATGCACCTCTTGAGCAGCTACTGTCTGTCAGTGGAGGCTTGCTTTGAGTTATGATGTGGAACAGAGTTCAGCACAGCTTCTAGACTAAGTAGGAAGAAAGGCCTGATGATCCAATTCTGAAAAATTAGCCAATGAAGATCCTATGGATCACCGCAATCTGATCCAGTCAGTCATGGGGATGGGAGGAGTAGGATGGATTTTGTTCCATTGTCCATGGGGTCACCATGAGTTAAGGGCAGACTCCATGGCAGCTAGTGTAAACAACACAAACAACAGTTTCATTATATTTGTCAATCAAAACTGTATACAGAAAATTCAAGAGACTCTTCAGTGAGATTCTAATGTTAACTTCATGTTAATATGCCAGCCTTAAAATCTCATTCTTGGTTCAAGCTGAATTCTTGCTCCTCTGACATTATCCTACATCCACTGATTCTATCCTGTGACCAGTGCAAATTACCTCCCTTTCTTAGCTAGAGTTTCTTTAAATATGGTATGTGTGAGTATCAATATCTGTACATAATGGTATAATATTAAAAATTATTATATCAAATAAGCCTTCAAAATGCTTGCTGGTGCTGACTCAGTAGCTCAGGAATGATTCTACTTTCTCAGTTTTTTGATGCCCTGTTCCTTTGTGTGGTCTTTGTCTCTCCACTGTTTTGTCTGAAGCTCTGTTTGATTGACCAGTTGATGAAGTTCTGTTTTGGTGTAACATGACTAGGGCTTTTCTTTCACTCCTTCAAACAGAAGTTTAAATGCCATGCAAATTAGGGATATCACATTAAACTTGTACCTGGCATTAGAATCTCAGAATTTCCTTTTCCATCAATTTAATGCCCACTATTCAGTAAGCAATGGAAAAGCACTACTTGGTAAACATGAATGAAGTGAGAATTTATTCATTAACTCTAATTGTCAGTCACCATTTCATGCTGTTAGTTTTTAAAATGTAGAAAAGGGAGACTCTCTGACCCTCTCTTTTACACAAGATCCAAGGAAAACACTTTGCTAGCTTAGCAATTTCATGCTTTTATATCCAACCTGGTTCCTTTCCCTAAAATAATATATAATTCCCTACACAGCTCATCTTAATTGCCATATCATTTTTTTACTCTCATTGAACATTTTTTAATAGTAGTTTACATATTTTTGTGCAAGTCTTGTGTGCATTTCTCAATACTAATTTGTTACTTTATCTTCATTCTCAAAAATTTCTCTCACTTAACATATAATTTTAAATTAATTTTGTAAGCTTTTTATTTTTCTTCAACCTAAACAATATATCTAGCTACCTAATTTTTGCCATAATATTTTGATGATACTTTGAGTCCTGTGCATTTTCTCGTAGTTTACATGATTACCTTAAAATATAAATACACATTTTGCATGAATGCATTCTCAATACAAAATTCCAAATAGTACAGGAGTATACAAAACAAAGCTTCAGATTCTCCCTCACTTGCTTCCTGACTCTCACTCACCTTCCCTGAATTAACAACTTTCTGTAGATGGAAATACATTTTTCAGACATCTTCCTTTGCATTTACATTCATACATATGTATACACTATGCAATAGATACAGATACATCAATTTACATAAGCATATGTATTGTCTGTAATGTAGTCTATTCATTTAGCCACATGCATGCTATGGATTATATGATAACACATAAATTTCTACCTTACTCTTTTTAACAACTGCAAAGTATTCTATAATAGAGAGAAACATAATTTTGTAACTGCTTTTCCACTGAGGGTGTTGAAATTACTTAATGTATTTTACCATCCAAATGGTGAAGCAATAAACATCTTTGTAGGTATATCTTGGTATTATGTGTCATCATTTCTGAAAATTTCATTCCTACAATTGAAATGCTTTCTACAATTCTAACTCTGATAGACATTGTTTAATTGCCTCCAAATAGACTCTACCAATTTACACACGCACCACAGTTTTTGTGACTGCTTTCCTCCATGAACGCTAACACATGATATTATTAATCTATTGGGTTTTCCCAATCTTTAACAAATTATATTTTGTTGTTTAAATTTGCATTTCTTTTTTTTTTAACTGAGGTTGAGAGTTTTTGATTGTTTTTGGACACTTGATTGAGTATCCTATGAATTCTCTGATAAGATCTCTTGCCCAAATGTTTCTGTTGGGTTTTATTATTATTATTAATTTATTGGGATCATTTTCATATTCCAGATTTCAATCCTTTCTACATCCACAGATTTAATAGTGTATTCCAATAAGAAGTATACATCTGTTGCTTATTTTTATAAAACTTCATTATACAACTGGATATTAAACTCTAACAGTTCAGGGTCTTTGTTTTTATATCTTTTTCATCACCCTCAGTAATCAACATTGACCCAATAAATTGGCACTTAATACTGATTGTCAATTAATAATGGGGAATACAATGGCCAAGAGTGACATAGTCAGCTGGTGGGTTGTCAATGTGTAAAACCAGAGGTTGAAAGGACCTGTATACCCAGAGATAACATTATGCACTTTTATCTATTCAGCCATTCACCCTTGAATTCATTTCTTTCACACATTCCAACAACATTCAGCAAAAGATGTGTTTGTTGTCTTCATTCGTTTGTTTAGCTTGTACCATAAAAATACACGTGGAAATGTGGTTTGGGCCAAAATATTTTCAAAAGCTTCTGTCATGAAGTCACGTCCTAAGTGTGATTCCACAAGGCTGCATGCAAAAGCCAACTGAAATATTTGGACACATATCATTTGTCAAATCATTTGTTTTCCAGTGTTTCTTTTAATTCAGCCTGTGTTTCATAAAACCTCTTCTACATACATATTTATAAGTACATGAAATTATGCAGATTTGGAATATAGATATAAATACTTTTAAGTGAACAGAGGTACTAGTTTTTCTCAGGAAGCCAGAATATGTTCAAGAGCCAAGCAAAATACAGCAGCAGCCCCCCCAGCTTCATATTTCACCATGTCTCTCACTCTCAATGAGCATATGTACTTCTCAATGCCTTTATTCATTTCTTTACCAGATTTCTAGGTAACACCCAACGTGTTCAACTACCTACCCAAGGAGACATTGTTTGTGATTGGAAAGGACATGGTTTCTTTTAAATAATGTTTTAAAAGACTTTGAAATGATTTCTAATCAGTGGTAGCATACAGGATGTGGGAAAAACATTCTCACTCATTCTGTATGTATAGTACGTATATATGAATCCTGAAGCAGCTCTTTTTTTCTTTTTCTGGGGAAGGTAGGATGGGAGAGGGTGAGTTTTTTTTGTTTGTTTGTTTTGTTTTTGTTTTCTCAGAGCTGTTCTTGGTGGTGTGTGTGTGTGTATGTGGTGTTTGCTGTGGGTTTTGGCCTGGGAGAACGAAACATATACTCAATTTCAGTTTCTTGATTTCTATCAACTAAAAATTCTTACAGATGTCCTCAAATGTCAATATACTAAAGTGGTTATTTCACTACTACTACTAAATTAAATATATTAGAATATCTCTACTTTCAATGGAACAGTTTATTGACGGGACTATCAGTGATTTTTGTCAATTTTAATTACATTAGTTGGGATGGGTCACTCCAATCATAAACCACAAAATCTGTAAATAAATTTAAAAGTAAACAAGTACTTTATCTAACTAAATGTAGCAAGAATATTATTTTTATGCATCTTTAATATGCCATATTTTAGTAACATTTTTATGTATTGCATGTACACCACACAAATATTTACAATAAATGTGTAATTAATGCAAAGACATACATGCTGAAATATCAGAAGAGAAGTATGGAAATACATAGTAACAATAGACTGAGGTTCAGACGTCCTCAGTTTTTTGCTGATTGCCACAGGCTACTTTGGTCAATTAGGAGCTCTGGTAGCATAGTGGCTAAGACACTTGACTGCTAACCAGAAGGCTGGCGGTTCAAATCCACCAGCCACTCCTCGGAAGGAAGGTTGGGCAATCCTACTTCCGTAGTGATACTGCCTCGGAAACCCAAGGAGGGGTCGCTATGAATCGGGGCCGACTCGACGGCAAATAACAACAATAACAACTTTGGTCAATTAAGAAAATGCCACTCTTCTTTTCTAAGCATCAGTTTTTTCATCTATAAAACAAGGGGCTTGAAATTGGCAATATTCTAAAACCCCTTCTAGTTGTTAAATTCTATAAAGGAGTATAATTTTACTGTTTTAAATGATCACAAAGGTTTATAGTTTTTACAGCTTTGCTTTTTACAACATCTTGTTGGTCATATCTGTGATTTATTCAATACCAAGTCCTGCTCAGGAATACAGTTCCCCAATTATAACCCTGTTTCTATGGAAAGAGAAAAATATGTTTTGATATGAGACTTTTTTGATAGAATTTATATGAGCACATTATATTAGAAAATAAAAACTGTTTGCTAGTGTACTT
Organism: Orycteropus afer afer; assembly: GCF_000298275.1. Lineage (NCBI taxonomy): Eukaryota > Metazoa > Chordata > Mammalia > Tubulidentata > Orycteropodidae > Orycteropus > Orycteropus afer. The sequence goes on from NW_006921610.1 coordinate 21,242,175, forward strand.
TAGCTTCTTTCAAAGCTCATTCTTCCAAAGGGCTGAATACTCTTATCATGAGACTATGTTTTTTTGTTTTGTTTTGTTAAGGGTATTGTTTTGTGGAAATAATCACTTATGTTTAATGATTTTAACCAAAGTTTAATAGTTAATCTCTTTGAGATCCAGGTCAAAGACTTTAATTCTCTGTAGCCAACCCCCCCCTTTTTTTTTTTTTGCGCAAATGTTTAAAAGAAACAGTGCATAACATGAATTCTATATTGCCCTGTGCTATGTTAATCCAAGAATTTTAGCACATGTGGCTAATTTTAGTTTTGGTTGCTTAATTTTTATAGCATTTCCTTCAGAACTTCAGTAGTCATTTAATGTAGCTTGGATGTGTATGTGAATATTCATAAAAACTTGTATAAAAACCCCATTACATTAATTATTTTTGGAGTTACATTGGTGAATTCAATGGAAAATTCTTTCCTGAAAAGAAAAGAAACTGAAAATACTTCATATTTAATATGTGAGGCTAACTTTTTCTGTGCTGGATACTAGATGCCTAACTATCTATCCCCAAGCAAGTGGGCTATAATAATGATTTGAAAGTAATATCTCTGCTTCAAGGGTGTTATGACCTCTGTGGTTCTATTAATTCCATATCCATATACATGTTTATAGTTCTTTCCTTATAACCAGAATACTCACCTCTGTCATTTTGATGATATGGATGTAAATGGAATACATAATTCCAGTCACTAGCGGAAGAACAGTCCAACTCAGAGAGAGTGCTGGCTTCTCCACGGGTTTGTAAGCTTTCTTGACGGTACATAACAACAACAACAACATAGTAGTATGAAGGATGATATGGTCAAAGAAAACGAGTTTTACTCTTTTTTTTTCCTTAGCTCTCGTAGCACTTAACATAATAAATTCTCCCACTAGGCTGTCTATAAATATATATTTCATCATTGAGACTGATTGACACAGTGCCAGATCATTTATGAACAGCGCCGACCCATTTTTGTGTCTTAGATCATCACTGTTTCTCAAGGTTTACTCATTTCTTCATCATGCATTAGTGCCTATCCTCTGTTTGGTGTTAGGACCAACAAAGATAATAAACAATTTACTATTATCAGTAGTATTAGTATTAGTATTATTGAGGAACTTTCCTCCCACTCTCAAGCAGTTTATTTATAATTGGAGAATTTATTTTTTAAACTAAATCTAGAAAACAATTTCAAATGAAAATATATTTTATGTGAAGAACAGAAAAGTTTGGCACTGACTCTTCTCATTAGTCTAAATTTCTGCGGGAAGTGTTCAAGATATCAAAACAATCTTGATGGACCACGATTAGTCAGGTAGGGCTTTACTGACTCAAGTGGGACAGCCACAGAGGAAGAACTTTCCAGAAGAAATGCATGGATGCTAGCAGAGAGTAACAGAGACTAGAGCAAATGACAAAGGCAGATGTCTGGGTTTGGTGGTAGAGAATTTTAAATATTTATTTACTGATATTAAATGTTTTCAGTGCTATGAGTCTTTAGTCATTTTTAAAGTCTACTAATGAATTATGTATAGACTTTTTAAATAAACTTTAAAAATATTTGTATAATTTACTAAAATGTGCATAATATCTTGGTATTTGTAGCTTTCATAGGTAATCATGAGGTAGGAGATAACCAAAATGAATTTGTGATGAAACAAAAAACAGAATACTATCATATGAAGCTTAAAGAAGAAATAAAGAAACTGAAAAGGTGAAGGAGAGTGAGGCATACTTAAAAAAAAAAAAAAAGTTTTGTAACCCCATGGCCACTGAGTCAATTCTGACGCATACTGACCCTTTGGGACAGAGTAGAACTGCCCCATAGCATATATAGTTGTCAGGAACTCTGGTAGCATAGTGCCTAAGGCATTTGACTTCTAACCATTCGTCTGGTGGTTCAAACCCACCAGCCACTTCTAGGAAGGAGGTTGGGTGATCTACTTTCATAGTGATTTGTTGTTGTTGTTGTTGTTGTTATGTGTCGTGGAGTCAGACCTGACTCATAGAGACCCCTCCTTGGGTTTCCAAGGTGATATCACTAATGATGTAGATTGCCCAACCTTCCTTCTGAGGAGTGGCTGGTGGGTTTGAACCACCAGCCTTCTGGTTAGCAGTTAAGAGCCTTAGGCACTACGCTACCAGAGCCCCTTCCTCAGAAACCCAAGGAGGGGTCACTATGAGTCCGGTTTGACTCGATGGCAGTGAGTTTGGATTTTCTGATAAATCTTTACAAGAGCAGACTGCATCATCTTTCTCCCATGGAGTAGCTAATGGATTCCAACCACTGACCTTTAGGTTAGCAGCTGAGGACTTTAACAACTGTACTACCAGGGCTTCTTTTAGAAGGGCCTGAAGAACATTCCAGAAGGGTAACACAACATGCATCTGTTCTCTTAAGGAAATTACAAATTTCCTAGTGACTTTCTCTTTTTTTACCCTAACAGTATGACTACTATAGCTTTTAGTTTACACTCTATTTAAACAGTTAAGGCACAGGATGAGGGTAATCTCACTCTCTCCTCTCTCTCCCTCTCTCTCTCTCTCTCTCTCTCTCTATATATATATATATATATATATACATGTATTTCCATGCTTTATATCTTTGGAATTAAGTTGGAATTCAAATAGGAACTGGCAGGTCAAGATGTAAGGAAGTTCTGAGTGTCACAGTTAAAGTCACTTAAAAAACCCACTATGAGGTATTCAGTTTGAGAGAGTTTGATTTTATCCCTGCCACTTTGCTTAAGAGACTTTCTGTTGTTTTTTGTGAGCATCTCAGTATTGTTTTTTCCAACGGTGTCATTTTTTTTACCTTGGCCTTGAGCACTGTGGAAATCAATATATTAGGCACTCTCTGTTCTGTTCTCAACACCTGTAGTTTCCTGTGTGTGATGGTCTGAGATTCCATAGATGCTTCTTAATCCGATAGCCACAGTGTAGCCCATTTGTCCAATATAACATCTTCTACAGCAGCAGGGAACATTAAGCTACTATTGTGGGTGGTAGAATATTGCCTTTTGTTAGCAATAGGGGACAAAGACCTTGGATGAGGTTAGAATATTATTTGTTTTTGTGGGTGCTTCTGAAGATTGTATTGATCCAATTTATTAATGCCTTGACATGAGGTGGGATTGCTCTTCTCTCATGCTTTTTTTTTTTTTTTTTTAACCTTAGCTTGTTAGTGACTTCCTCTTGGTGGGAAGAGAGAATTTAATCAAATAGCTAGCTGCCTACACAGTCTCTGCAAGGGTCATATGAAGGACATGGATTGTCTATAAAATGAAAGAGGAGTCTACCATAGTCTTAGTTTGATATTTTAACCTTACAGTCCATTCTCTCAGTTTGAATTCCCATCCCCAAAATGTCTGGTTAAAGGAATTCAAGTTACGTTCAGAGTTAAATGCTGAAAATATGAACTTCATAATATCTATAGAAGGTGGGAATAGTGGAGACAGGACACTGGAAATCTGTTTTGAGGGTAAGATTCTTTCTCAAAGCAGATACTTAGAGCAGAACATACACTTTGTATATAGTTTCCTATCTTTTTCTTTTTTAATTGTATTCAACATAGATATTTATAAAATATCTCAACCACTTGAAATACAGCAACAGGAGTGGGCTATAAGGGAAGGCCTAATACCCATGACCCTAGCCCTCATTACTACAAGAGTTTACCACTTAGAAAGGAAACAATTAAAAACCTAATCATAAGTGTTACAAAGAAGTTCAGGAAGCTCAACCCAGTCTGTGGGCCAGAGAGTTCCCTGTAAGAAATAATGTTTAAATTTGGGAATTTGAGCTAGTGGGAGAATTGCAAGAGAATTCTGTTAAAGCTCAAAAAAAGAAATTGGATAATTTCTTACATTAGTCTCCTAGTAAAATTAGGAGGAATGAATGATTAATGAATCCATGTAAATATAAACAATATAAAAATTAGTTAAATGTGTGTCAGTGTTTTTGAAATACACTACCAGAATATGGATTCACTCAGATTATTTTTAACTGCCTAATCATGTAACTCCATTGGTAGTACTTTCAATTTTATAGATTTTCCTTCAAGTTTAGGCAACTGAAGTGTGTGGAAAGTAATTACAAAGTTCAAGATGTCTAACATTGCATCCAAGTATTCAGTTTATTACTGTATTTACTTACCAAATACATACTCAGCTCTGAGTAGATCAGGGACTACTATACCATGTCTGGTATAAGAGGTAAAAGTTCCAGATCTCAAGGAACTCACATTCGTAAAGAGATATGTAAAAGATTAAAATAGCTGGCTGCCTATACAGTCCTAAGGTAGCAATTAGGACCCCAAAGGAAAGACTGGAAAGATTAGGGATAATTTCAAAGAAGAGATGATATTTGTATACTATCAGTTCTGACATCAAGGAAGAGTTTTTCATCTGGATTTCTTCTGACTTTTTTCCTTTAGCTCTAATTAGGAAGCCCAATTTTTCCCCCTCAAATGAATTATCTCAGGCAAATTAAATACCCTATCACTGAGTACAACATTAATTGCATCACTCCAGGTACCACGTCAAGTTTGAACA
>NW_006921610.1:21249785-21266793 GCF_000298275.1 Orycteropus afer afer
AGTAAGTGAAGTTGCAGGAGGTGTGGATGTAGTTGTGTCTTATGGGGACTGTTGTTGTCTGCCACTCAATTAGACACAAATTACAATTGAATAACCTTCCAAAAACTAAAAGCACATGGACAAAAAACACACCATGTAATCACACGGGAACAGTAACCGAAAAAAGGGAAAAAGAAGAAGAAAAAACAAGAAACCCTCAATATCTGGGGATACGGCATTAAGAGAAAAAAAGTAGAGAAGGAGAATAATAAAGGGGAAAAAAATGGGAAAAATGCAAAAAGAAAAATAAGGAATGGGGTTAACCACAAGAAAAAAGGGGGGAAAAATTTTCAACCAGGAACAGGGAAAAGAAAAAATGCTGAAAACTAGGAATTGGGAGAGAAAGATTAAGAATAATAGTAAAAAGGACAAAAATATTAACAGTATTAGTTGTTTTAAAACAGACAAATACAAGCAAACTAATCACCAGAAAAAGAAAGTGAAAATTAAAAAAAAGAGAGAGAAAAAAAAAATCGGTAGAGGACAGGGCAGGGCACCCAGGCTCCGTGTGAGCACACAGACTGTGATGGAATTCCTGTGGGCCCAGAAGGTAGGTGGGAGTGGGGTATGGTCGCACCTCTGTTCACCAAGCGGGTGTGGGGTATAAGAGTAACAAGAGGAATGTGGTACCTTTTCAGTCTTGCAGGTCCAGAGGGTTCTTGGGGTTTCTGGAAAGCAGAAACCCGTGTTCTTAAGCCCCAGGAATCTGCGAGAGCAGTCTCTTTAAATATCCAAAATAGTCAAGCCACTTTTTAACATTCAAAATGGCAACACCCTCCGGACCAGCAAAAGTCCACAGCTCAGCCCGCCTTTCTCTTCATCTTCTCCATTTATTCCCCAGCCACCGGAGCAGTCCTCCATGCAGTCCCTGGCTAGCAGGGCTGATTTTTTGGTCAATTCTTAGGTCCTTCCACCACTCGGGAATCTCCAAGCTGTCTGTACATCAGGATTGCTCAGGATCACTGCCAGACCACAGCTCCGTATGTCTCCTTTTTTTGTATTTTCACGCAAATTCTTCTGTTAGTTGGGTTTAGTCCACTTCTATATCCTTCCCTTCAAGGCTCAGGGGTCCAGGATTATCTTCTGTGTCTGTGTTTATTGGTTTCCCTTTTCTTTGTTGAAGAGTGTCTGTGCAGTCTTTCTGCCTAGTCCGCCATCTTGCCGGAACTCTATATACATTTTCAATGCATTGTATTGATATAATATTGAAAACTTCAATTGGGTAAATTCTGAGACTTAAAAAAAAAAGGAAAAACAATCATTTAGTAGAATTACTATTACAAGGACCAGTGCAAAATTTGCCCTGAGGAGAAAATAAATCCTGTGCCACTGAGTCAATTCCAACACATAGTGACACTATAGGACAGAGTAGAAGTGCCTCATAGAGTTCCCAAGGCTGTAAATCTTTAGAAAGGCACGCTGCCTCATCTTTCTCCCAAGATGCAGCTGGTGGGTTTGAACTGCTGACTTTTTGGTTAGCAGCCAAATGCTTTAACCATTATGCCACCAGAGCTCCTACTGCCACAAAGAGAAGGGGACATTAATTTTTAAGTTTTCTTTTTTTGTAGGATTAATTTGTGAAAATGAAATAGAGAATGAATTATATTTAAAAATATTTGGTTTTGAAAATGAAAATTATGTTTAAATTATAAATATGATAACCTCTTGGCATATTGATGTTGTTACTGATATGTGACCCTACATGACAGAGTAGAAATGCCCTATGAGGTTTCCTAGGCTGTAATCTTTATAGAAGCAGATTGCCAGTTTTTTCTCTTGCAGAGCTCATGGCTGGATTCAACATGCTGACCTTTTGGTTAGTGGCCAAGCATTTAACCATTGCATCACCAGGGTTTCTTCTTGTCATATTATTGCAAATAATATATATCATAATTTGTAAATAGGAAAAGATATATACCAATTTTGTTGTTGTTGTTATGTGCCATCGAGTCGGTCCTGACTCACAGCAACCCCTCCTTGGGTTGCAGGGGCGGGATCACTACAGAAGTAGATTGCCCAACCTTCCTTCCGAGGAGTGGCTGATGGGTTTGAACCGCCAGCCTTCTGGTTAGCAGTCAAGTGCCTTAGACACTATGCTACCAGAGCTCCTGTATATACCAATAGTATATTTAATATTTTTGTATTCCAGAGGCAAAAATCTTCTAAATAGATAGAAAAGGTATGCATTAACTACTCCAAACCATGGTTTTGTGGAAAAAATATAACACCACATTCTAAACCAAAAAAAAAAAAAAAACAAACTCACTGCCATCAAGTCGGACCTGACTCATAGCGACCCCTCCTTGGGTTTCCCAGGCAGTATCACTATGGAAGTAGATTGCCTAACCTTCCTTCCAAGGAGTGGCTGGTGGGTTTGAACCACCAGGCTTCTGGTTAGCAGTCATATGCCTTAGGCACTATGCCAGCAGAGCTCCTATCCATATTCTAGTCCTCTTTTATTAAACTAGCTCTTGACATTTTAGATGAGTTACTTCACCTCTCTGAGCATCACTTTCTTTGTGCATAAAATGTTAGCTGATTATTAACATTTCTCTTACTTTAAAGTTCAATAATGTAGTATCTACTCAGGATTAGGAGCTCTGGTGGTTAGTGCCTAAGACACTTGACTGCTAACCAGAAGGCTGGAAGTTCAAACCCACCAGCCACTCCTCAGAAGGAAGGTTGAGCAATCTACTTCCGTAGTGATACCGCCTGGGAAACCAAGGAAGGGTTGCTCTGAGTCGGGTCCAACTCCAGGGCATGTAACAACTACTCAGAATTATAGCATTATGCATATGACTAGCTTTCAATTGAAATTTTGTTTGAATGAATATAAAACAACATATACCTCACTAAAAAACCAAACTCATTGCCATTGAGTCAAATCTGACTCATAGTGACCCTCCTTGTGTTTCTGAGGCAGTATCACTATGGAAGTAAATTGGCCAATCTTCCTTCTGAGAAGTGGCTGGTGGGTTTGAACCTCCAGTCTTCTGGTTAGCAGTCAAATGTCTTAGATTCTATGCCGCCAGAGCTCCCAGCTGCCTTTAAATACTCTTGAATGAAAATTTACTTACTGTGTGTATAGTTTCCTGTGGACTAAATTTGTTTCTCATAGTCTGTGTATATATCATAAGCTAATATTTTTCTATATATATATTAGAAATCATAACATACTATAGAGCCCTAGTAGAAAGAGCATCAATTTGTGTGCTAGTTATCCTATATCTACAAGGGACAGGCCATGGTAACACCATAACATATTCAGGTAACACTGAGAATTTTTTAATGTGAATGTATCTAAGATCAAATTGAAATAGTATTTGCTGGGAATAGAAATGATTGCTATCATGGGATTAGTAGAGAAAAAACATGGACAGTGTTTAAGCAATGAGAAGATAAAGTTGTTTGCAGATTACTCTTTCCTTTGGGCATAAAAATATGTTGTTTTTGAGTCAGCTTCAAGTCTTGGTGACAGAATGAAATGTTGCCTGGTTCTCCACTGGCTTTGTGATTATTGGTACATCTGAGCTCACTGTTTCAGCTATTGTCAATCCATCTCACTAAGGGTTCCCTTCACCTTCCCTGGCCCTCCACTTTGCCAAGCATGGTGTCTTTCTCCAGTGATTCGTCCCTCTTGATGTCACATCCAAAGGCTGAACCTCAGACAAGATTCTCTGAGCCACTGGATTTAAATTAGCTGATTTGTGAAAGTAGATCATCAAATTTCCTTTTGGTCTGTCTGTAGTCTGGAAGTTCTGCTCAAACCTGTCCACCATGGATGAACAAATACTGGTGGCATAGTTTCCAGAATCCTGACAACATCAAAGCCACCACTGTAAGCAAACAGGCAGGTGAGTGGTCGATAAGAAAGTACTTGTCTGGAATTCTTCTTGGTACAAACATGGGAAAGAATTCCATGAAGTTAAGGACAACCTGTCATATGTGACCCATATTCGATAGATTTTGGAGCTTCTAGTATGCTATTATTGACCAAAAGTTTCTTATTTTTCCCATCTTCACAATTGATTCATATCAACTATGTAATTTATTTGATTAGCATTGGAAGAATATGATTGCTTCATTATTTTAGAATTTATGTGGACATGAGCAGTGTGCATTAACAATATTATTGTCCTGAGAAGTGATTATTTGAAAAATTAGTATAGCTTTGAAAGCAGATTAAAAGATGCACTTTCCAAGGTATTTTGTAAAGTTACTTCAGAAAAAATGGACAGTTTCATTCATAATTGCTTATTGGAATAATATTAGGTAATTCCAGGTGGACGGAAATGCCATAGTCTTCAAAGACAAGTTGATGTCATGCTGACCTGTATGTGTTATGCTGATAATCAGCATCATTGAACCTGAAACTCTGCCATCTTTCTTTTGTGTGATTGCCCTTGTTATTTTAAAGGTGGCAGGGATAGGGGGAGGAATTTGGCAGAACATCTAAAAATCAGAACACTCATAGCTCAGCAGTTCATTCTGGACATTAAGGTCAGATCAGGTGCCAAATAATCTGACAAATTTGGAATGAGCAGCAGGTTTGCCACATAAAGAACATCAGAAGTTCACAATGTCACTGCAACAGCATAAAAATAGGACAGGTACTAGTAGAGATGTCACTTTGAGGACTAAAGTGTGCCTGACCCAAGCTATGGCATTTTCAATCGCCTCATATACATGTGAAAGCTGATCAATGAATAAGGAAGACCGAAATAGAATTGATGCCTTTGAATTATGGTGCTGGAAAAGAATATTGACTGCCAGAAGAACAAACAAATCCATCTTGGAAGACGTACAGGCAGAATGCTCTTTAGAAGAATGCTTGTCTCCTGTGCTTTGGACATCAGGAGGCAGTAGTCCCTGGATAATGATATCATGCTTAATAAAGTAGAGGGTCACAAAAATGAGGAAGAGCCTTAACAAGATGGATTGACACAGTGGCTGCAACAATGGGCTCAGAAATAGGAATAATTGTGATGATGGTACAGAACCAGGCCATGTTTCATTCTATCATACGTAGGGTCATTATTAGTCAGAATTGACTCAATGGCACCTAAGGATGACAGTAGCAATTCTTTTCATTATTTGGCTATGTTATTTGCAGAGACAGGAATTTTTTCTCTTTACTTTCCAGAGAGACTCTGGATATATAGTAAGTCAATAGAAATAGATTCTTACATAGTCCTGGAATAGTTAATGTAGCCATTTGCAATGTGAATTACTTTACTGATATGACAGCAAGCTGAAGTTCAAAGGGCAGTTTCTAAGCAGGATATATTGAAAGATATGTAGCCAAACCTCCTGCTCCCTGCTGATGTGCAAGTTCTAATAAAGAAGTTAAGTATAGTAATTGACATGAAAGTCAAATAAATAAAAAAAAAATCCATTTCATCTTTTTTAAAAATGTAGTATCTATGGTTGTAAAGTAGCTTAAAATTGAAAATTATGCTGTGAAGCTCATAGATGAGCAATTTTAACATGTGATCTAGAATTTTTCAATCCATAATTTCTTTTCATCTTCAACTTAGAAATAAATACTGGAATTTCCATTAACTAGGTAATTTACTTTCTATGAAATGAAAGATTAATGATATTTCAATTCCTTTATTAGATATCCCCTGTTCTTCTCTTCTTTTTTCATTCCCTTGCAATACTTTCACATTACCTATTTTTCACATCAAAATCATACTCAAAATGATGAGAGGAACACCTGGATGAAAATGAACTACTACAATTTCTGCTCACTCCCATCATACTGCCCACACAGTGTACAGTTCACAATGAACCTAAATATTTCAACTTAGTAAAGGTTTGATGAGTTTAGGAGAATAATGATATATAATAAACATTATCAAATAATACTCAATTTTGACATGCAAGAGGCTGTTTTATCATGTTTTATTCTAGTCCTGGTTTGAGAGAACACATGTCAGAAGTTTCCAAAAGCTGTCTTCTACATGATCCTTGAGTGAAGCTTCCAGCTCCCATGGCTCCCTAAGCAGGGCATTGCCCTGACCTCCAGGCCGTGGTTGTGAGGGCTCCACTGGCAGCAGCACAGACGTTGATGGGGTGGATGGAGCCCGGATGGACTCTGGGATCCTACTCCTGCTCTGTTCCATTTCAACAGCAACTTTACCTGCCTCTCTAACAACTCTGCAACTTTTGGAAAATTCAAGGAATAAGCTTAACCATAGCAGTGATGATAACGATTTTGCCTGAATTCTAGTATATCACCTTTCATAGTTCTTGTGTTTTCAAAGGACATGGTCATAATTAATCATTATTTGTATTAAATTTATAGTCAGAAATAACTAAAATGATTTTAAACTCTTTACTGTTAGTTTTCCCACTTTCACTTAATCCTTTTTATTTGCTATTTAAGAAAGGACTTGAAAACACTGCATTGACTCAGTGGCATTATTATGAGCACACTAATGGACATTATAGAATATTATAGGCATACGTACTTTGGCATGCATATTATGTTTATGGAAGTGTGACGGATGGAGCTCACCACTTAAAGACTATAAAGACAATTCTAACATCTGATATAGATGAAGATCACTGTTCTATAGTTTGGCTATTTTGTTCTCCTGGGAAATACATGGTCTTAGGGTTGAACAAATGAGAAATACGCCTTTTTTAATGAAAATATTAATGAAATTCCTCCCATTTGGTGGAATCTTCAGTTTGGGTTTTTGCTCAGGTCTGGAAACTTTCCCAATGTGTCTAACTAATCTGGAAAGATATAAGCCGCCTTTAAAATCAATACTATAACAAGGACTTCAGTTGAATAGGTTCTCAAAGGCTGCCTCCTATAAATTTGTCCCCCCCCCCAAAAAAAAGAAAGAAAAAGAGTTGTGAAAATGGGGAAGGGAGAGGGAAGTGATAATAATTATGAACACAATAAAGATTTAAAGCTTTGACCATTTTAATAGTTAAATGCATTTAATTTCAATACAGTATTAATTATAAATTATTCAAACAAAAATAATTCTATAAAGCGCATATTAATGAATATATTTTATGTAATTATTTATGAAAAGTAAGAAACTTATATTTAATTTAATATAGCATTAATGAACTAAAAAATATATACATTCTATAATTTCTTTCTAGCATCTAATATGTGTACAATGAATTTGAGAGGGGAAGAAAAAAATCTTTACAACTTCTTCCACATGTCATTTCTATTTGTTTCATGGCTTGGGGACTCAAAATTATCTTCTTTTAGTAGATTTAGTAGTCATGCCTTTATCAATTATGCTGTTCCCTTAATTAATGTTATGTAACAGCTTTTTAAAAGCTATAATTTTTGAGATGGAACAGATATGTCACAAATGGCTCTTTTGCTAATTTTTAATAAGTTCTTTAGCATATACACAACACATATATTGATTTAAAAATATAGCCAATTATAAGTAGCAAGAAATAATTATGTTACACAAACATCAACATTAGCTCTTTATTGCTAATAAGAAGATGTAAGAGTGGATGCACACTCCTTCTCAATTTAGAGTACTAGCAGTAGCCATACTTTCCTAAGAAATAAACAAAAAGCTATGCCTCTGTCTTTTACCAATTTACTCTCTTGTCCCAAAAGAATCCAAACACCCATTCTTTAATCTTATTTTTCATTTGTGAAGAGAAATTGCTCTATTACCACTCTTGTTGAACTAAACTCCAGATAACGTGAATTCATAAATCCACAACCCTCTTCAATTCTTAATAACTCATATTTTTATGTGTTTGATTATTATATTCTTATAAAAAGCAGAAAATGTCCTAGTACATTTTTAAATGAAATCAATCAGGCAGATTATAATGCAAATTAACTGAATTGCAGAATCATCTTTAACTTTTATTCCTTTTCCCTCACCCAGTCAAATTTCATTTACTATAGATTATACCTCTCTCATATCTCTCATAAAAAAAAAAAAAAGAAGAAGAAAAGGGAGCTCTGGTGGCATAGAGTCTAAGGCATTAGACTGCTAACCAGAAGGCTGTCGGTTCAAACACACTCCTTGGAAGGAAGATTGGGCAATCTACTTCCACAGGGATACTGCCTTGGAAACCCAAGGGGGGGGTCACTATGAGTATCTCTCATATGCATCATGTATTCATTATTTCAATAAAATTTATTAAGCCCTATAGTATTCAAGCTATGAGCCAGGTATAATGAAACATTAAACATCAGTCTTTCTTGCTGTTGGTCTTTCTGACTGTTGGAGAGTCCCTAGGTTACTATGAGAAACAAATATGAAAATAAATGAGAGTGAAAAAGAATGAGAATACACTAGTAGAAGCAGGTAATTGGTTAAGCAAATATTGTCTATGCAAGACCCGGCTGTTTCACTATTAAACAAAAAATAGAAAAGAGAAGATAAAAGAAAAAAGCAGCGTAAAGTGGGGGGTGAGGTAAAGATTGTAAACATACAGAATTCCACCAGGATAGTAACCACTAAATAGTTATGAATAAGTAGAGTTTAATAGGAGAGTGATTCTGGATTTGAAGTCGCCTTGGGAGGAGGGGAGCACAACAGATAAAATTCTTGAATATTCTTTCTAGTATTTCATGTTAATACAACTCACTTTCATTCCACATTTGCTTCTTTCTGTCTTATTACCAGTATATGCATTGCTGGCTGCCATTGAGTTGATTACAACTCATAGTGACCCCATGTTAAAAGTGTAGTGCTGTTCCACAGGGTTTTCAAGGCTGTGACTTTTTGGAAGCAGATCACCAGGTCTGTTTTTCATGGTGCCAACTACCTTACAGCTAGTACTTGAGTTCTTACTCATTTGTGCCACCCAGGGACTCTATCAATGTATGTCTCCTTTATATCTTAGCTCAAATTCTATAAAGAAGAAAAAACCACTTAAACTGATCAGGGTAGCTCAGCCTCTTGACGGGCTTCCTTGAATCTGCTGCCCACTTCTATGCTATCAGATTCAGTGCAGAAGAGTGACACTGGACACTTATTTAGCAGAGGCTATGACTGGCTAAGGAGCTCTGGTGGCATAGTCCCTAAGGCATTTGACTACTAACCAGAGGTTGGTGTTTCAAACCCACCAGACACTCTGCAGAGAGGAATCTATTTCCATAAAAATTTACCACCTCAGAAACACAATGGGAGTGACTATTGCTTGGAACTGACTCAATGGCAGTGTTTTTTTCTTTTCTTTTTTTTTTGGTGATGCTGGCTTAAAGTGGCTCCAAATAAGTTCAGCAGACCAATCAAAGTATATTTAGTGTAATATCATCTCTGTTTCCACAGATAATGCCATATTTTCATTCCCATTGTTAGACTATTATAACAGTGTTTAACTGATTTACTCTTTAAGTAAGGAAAAAGACGTCAAACAAATGGATATTCACACAAATCCATTTATTTTTTAAAAAGAAATGTTCTCATGACAAGTAATAAATTACAGGGCAACCTCAAAGAAAATTAATAAACCTTTTCACCAAAAGAAAAAAGAAGAAAATCATCAACATCTAGTAAACACTAAAACAATAGATATGGAAGAAATTATTTAAACAAACAAACATAAAAGTGTAAATCCAGTGGAGAAAAATATATAGAACAAAGAAATCATTGGCTTGACAAAATAAAACACAGCAAAATGGCAGCAATAAATTCATACCTAACAATAAATACACTGAATATAAATAGATTAAGTGCACCAAAAGACAGAGAGTAGCAGAATGGATAAGAAATCGTGACTCATAAATATGCTGTCTACAAGAAACACTCTTTAGACATAAAGAATAAGCTAAGATTCAAAGAACAGAAAAACATATATCAAGCAATTGGCAACTAAAAATCAGTAGGAGTGGCAATATTAATTTCTGATAAAATAGACATTAAGATAAAAAACAGCATACAAGACACAGCAGGACATTATATAATGATTAAAGAGTTAATTGAGCCAGGGAACATAAACAAAATAAATATTTTTGCACCTAATGAAAGAGCCCAAAAATATGTAAATCAAACTTTAGCAAAATTGAAAAGAGAAATTGACAACTGCACAACCAAAGTAGGAGACTTTCATCACCTTTCTTGATGAAGGACAGAACAACTAGAAAGAAATTCAACAAAGTCACAAGAGATCTAAACAACACAATAAAATGACTTGACCTCATAGACATATACAAAATGCTACACCTAGCAACAGCACAATATACCTTCTTTTTCAACGTACACATAACATTATCCAGAATAGACTTTATTTTATGACACAAAGCAAGACTTAATACATTTAAAAACATTGAAATACTACAAAGCACCTTCTCAGATCACAATGCTTTAAAATTAGAAATCAACAACAGAAAGAAGAAAAAAATATATATATAGCATGGAAATTGAATAAGAACCTGCTTATAAACTACTGGGTAATAGAAGAAGTGAAAAATGAAATAAAAAAAATTCCCTTGTATCAAATGAGAATGAAAACACAACATTTTAAAAATTTGGGTACCCAGCATAAGCAGTGCTTAGAGGGCAAATTTTACTACTAAATACACACATCAAAAAATATGAAAAGAACAAAAATTAACATCATAACACAAAATCTCCAACAATTAGAAAAAGAACAGAAAATAATGCCTATAGCCACCAGGAGAAATTTAGTTTCATGGTGACACCACCTCGAAAACCCAAGGAGGGGTTGCTATGAGTTGGGCTCCACTCAATAGCAGTGTGTTTGTTTTTTATTTTTATTTTTTCTTGATTATCTCTCAGAAACATAGACACAAAAATTCTCCATAAAGTACTAGCCAATACAATTCAACAGTATATCAAAATAATAATAATAATAATAATATATCATGACCAAATGGGATTCATAGGAGGTATGCAAGATGGCTCAACATTAGAAAAACAATCTTTGTAATCCACCACATATAAAACAAAGGAAAGAGCAGCATAATCCTATCAATTGATACAGAAAACGTGTTTGACAAAATCCAGCACACATTCCAAATAAATATAATTAACAAAATAGAAATAGAAAGGAAAATCCTCAGTCTAATTAAAGATGTATATACAAAACCAATGGCCAACATGCTAATACTCTCAATGGAGACAGACTGAAAGCATTCTTCTTGTGAACAGGAACCAGACAATGATGCCATTTTTCATCACTCTTATTCAATATTATATTGCAAGTCATTCCAGAGCAATAAGACAAGAAAAGGAAACAAAAGTATCCAAATTGGCAAATAAGAAGTAAAACTGATAGGGGCTCTGGTGACACAGTGCTGAAGGCATTTGGATGCTAACAAAGGTCAGTGGTTAAGCTCACTAGATCTCAGAAGACAGAA
Source organism: Orycteropus afer afer (assembly GCF_000298275.1). Lineage (NCBI taxonomy): Eukaryota > Metazoa > Chordata > Mammalia > Tubulidentata > Orycteropodidae > Orycteropus > Orycteropus afer. Next base: position 21,261,163 of record NW_006921610.1, read on the forward strand.
GATAAGGCAATCTACTTCTGTAAAGAGCTATCACCTGGGAAACTTATGGGGTCACATATGATAGAATCCTATATATAGAAAATCCCAAAGACTCAGCAAGAAAGCTACTAGAACTTATAGAAGGATTCAGCAAAGTGAATACACACATCGAATTGATTCTGCCATCAAATTGATTCTTACTCATAGTGTTCCTATAGACAGAGAAGGGCTGCCCTATAGGGTTTCCAAGGCTATAAATCTTTAAGCAGGCAGACTGCCTCATCTTCCTCCCATGGAGTGGATGGTGGGTTTAAACTGCTGACTTTTTGGTTAGTAGCTAAATATTTAAAACACTGCACCACCAGAACTCCTTCCATTAGTAATAGCCACACAAAAGATGAAACAGTTAGGAATAAATCTAACCATAGACACAAAAGACCTACACAAAGAAAACTACAAATCACTCCTACAAAAAATTAGAAGAGACCTTCATAAAGGAAGATTATACCATACTCATGGGTAGGAAGACTCAACATTTTGAAAATGTAGTTCTGACTGAAGTGACCTACAGATACCATGCAATTTCCATCTAGAGTCCATCATAATTCTTTAAAAAGATGAAAAAAGTAATCACCAATTTTATATAGATAGAAGAGACTCTGGATTAAGTAAAGCACTATAAAAGTAGAGGAATAAAGTAAGAGGCCTCATACTTCCCAATGTTATACAGCCACAGTATTCATACAATAACATATACATAGACCAATTGAACAGAATTGAGGAACCAGAAGTAAATCCATCCATGTATGGTAGCTGAGGTTTGACAAAATTCTCAACCCATTAAATGAGGAGAGATAGTCTTTTTAATAAATGGTGCTTGCAAAACTGGGTATCCATTTGCAGAAAAACCTAATAGGATCCATATCTTGCAATGTTGTCATTGTTATGTGCCGTTGAGTCAGACCAGACTCATAGTGACCCCTCCTTGGGTTTCCAAGGCAGTATCACTACAGAAGTAGATTGCCCAACCTTCCTTCGGAGGAATAGCTGGTGGGTTTGAACCACCAGCCTTCTGGTTAGCAGTGAAGTGCCTCAGGCTAAGCTACCAGAGCTCCCCTCTTGCAATATATACAAAAACGATACATCAAAGACCTGAATGTGAAACTTAAACTATAAAGATCATCAAAGAAAAAATGGAGCAAACTTAGGTGCCATAATACATGACATTAACACACTATCTGACATAACTAAAAATGCATAAATAGCAGAAGACAAACTACATGACTGCTACCTTCTAAAAACTGAACATTTATGCACATCAAAAGATTTCTCAAAAAAAGTACAAAGTATAACCTATTTTTTACTGTTTTCCCACAGGCAGGGAAAATTTTTTGTCAACAACATATAAGACAAGGGAATAATTTATAGAAAACTTCAACACCTTAACAAAAGACCAACAATCCAGTTAAAAAATTGGCAGAGGACATGAACAGACACTTCACCAAAAAAAAAAAAAAAAATTCAGGCAGACAACATACACATGAAGAAATACTCACAATCATAAGCCATTAGAGAGATGTAAATTAAAACAATGAGATATTATTTCACCCCAGCATTTATAGCAAAGTTAAAATAAATAAGTAAATACATGCTGGGTAAGACATGGAGTGAGTGATATGCTGGGACTATGACATGTTGCAACAACTGTGGAAAAAAATATGGTGCTTTTTTTAAAAAGCTGGAAATGGAAAGACCATATGATCTAGCAACCCCACTACTAGGTATATATACTAGAGAAATAAAAGCTGTGACAGGAATAGATATATGCACACTCATGTTTATCAAAGTATTATTCACAATAGCACAAATATTGAAACAACCTAAGTACCCATCAACAGATAAATGGATGAACAAACTATGCTACGTACGTACACATAATGGAATACTACACAAAGTTAAAGAATAACAATGAAATTGCAAAATACCTTATAATATGGATAGACCTATGCTGAGTGAAATTAGTCAATCTTAAAAGGACAAATATTGTCTGAGAACAATACTTTAAAAAGTCAAGAAAAGATTTACTCACAGAAAGAAATATTCTTTGAGGTTTAGCAGGTGTGAGAGAAGAAGGGAGAGTAAATCAGTACTGTTGTTGTTGTTGTTATGTGCCGTTGAGTCGGACCCGACTCATAGCGTCCCCTCCTTGGGTTTCCAAGGCAGTATCACTGTGGAAGTAGATTGCTCCATCTTCCTTCCGAGGAGTGGCTGGTGGGTTTGAACCGCCAGCCTTCTGGTTAGCAGTCAAGTGCCTTAGCCACAATGCTATCAGAGCTCCCTAAATCAGTAATAGAACTCCAAATTATTAAAAAATTAACTCAAGTGAAGAGAAAGGCAATATAGAATAAAGGAGATGTCAGCACAAAATGATCAAGACAAAGGAAGACAGAGGAGCACAAGAATTAAAGGCAACAAAGGAAAATACTATTACATATACAATCCAGCAATGCAGTAAAAACAATAATCTGTGAGTAGATAGACATAGATAGACACACAAGCTGAGGAGAGTGGGAAAGATGAATGGGATTACACCCACAGATTTATATAGATTTAACAGAGGTTTTTACGTAAGCTGCAAATATATTGAAGAATATAGCAGAGTTTACAGGAGGCAAAGTTAGAAAAACTTCTTAGCCATAACCAAATACCTGAAGGAATGAAGCAGTGGCCTTGAGGGTAAACTGGCATAACATAGTCCAAAAAGAAAAAGTTCTCTATCCTAATTTGGTGAGTAATGACTGGGGTCTTAAAAGCTTATGAATGGCAATCTAAGATGCAACTATTGCTCTCTCCCCATCCGGAGCAAATAGTGAAGAAAATCAGAGACACAGGCAAAGAATTAGTCCAAAGGACCAATGGACCACATGAACCCTAGAACCCTGAGCCCAGAACTAGATGGTGCCCAGCTACCACTACAGACAGTTCTGAAAGAGATTACAATAGGAAGTCCTGGATATAGAGGGAGAAAACTGTGAAACATAATTCAAAATCATTAAAAAAAAAAAAAGCCAAACAGGCTTACTGGTCAAATAGAGAATGGTGGAACTCTAGAGACTGTGGTCCTTAGTCACCCTTCAAGCCACAAACTGATCTCAACTGTCTGCCTCAACTTTCATCCAAACAATTGATAGGCCTTTAAGGTGAATGTTAACATGCACTCTTTAGAACAATCAATCATTTTAGATGAAAAGGGCAGCATTTGCCCAGAGACAAAGTTCAGGAGGCAGGAAGGGACAGAAAAAAGCAAGAAGGATGAATAGATAAATGCAGGGAAGAAAAGGGATGAATGCTTATTACATTGTGGGGATTGCATTCAATATTATGAAATGAAATGTGTACGAACTGTTGAATAGAAAACTGATTTGCTCTGTAAACTTTTACTCAAATTACAGTAAAATGCGAAAAAAAAAAAAAAAAACCTCTGGCACCTTGCTTGTATTTCTATTATAGCATTACTCATTTACTAATCTGCCTACTATTATGGGAGCATAGTAAATGCTCAATAAACATTAAAATGAAGACATTTAATTTTTTTTAAGTGAAAATAAGTAGAACTTTTGTTAATTAATGAATCCAAGAAAACAGGGGTATCCTTTTAGAGGCATAACAGGAAAGTACTAGGCCCTCAGCTGCCTCTTAATGTAAAGGATGCGAGGAAGTGCCAATTAAGATTGGAGGGGGAAAGCGCTAGAACAAAGCTAATATTTTTCTGGTTAAACCAGTTGCAATAGAGTATTCATGCTCGTGGCAACCCCATATCTGTCACAATAGAACTGTGCTCCAGAATATTTCCAGTGGCTGATTATTTGGAAGTAACTCTTAGGGTCAACTCAAACTGCCAACCTTCTGGTTAGCAGCAGAGCATATTAACTATTTATAATATCTAGGTATTTCTTCCCACTTAAGGGCAAGTCTTTTCTATTTACTGTGCAGACTCCAAAACAAAAGCACATCCATGGGTGTGTGCATACTCCCTCACACAACCCAAAAATACACATGATTTTTCTTTGAGCCACTTTCAAACTTGCTTTTTTTTTTTTTCCTTTTCTGATTCTCACGGCAACTTGTCCATATTTCTTCTTTCTTGAAAACATAATTTAAAATTGTTTTGCAATGTTTCAGACAGTCATCTTTAATTCTTTTGTATTTTGCTTTGTTTTATATTAGCTTTGCATTGGAGTAATTAGGATCAGACAAAAGCATCGATTATTGTTGAAGCTAAGGAATGGGTACAAAGGAGTTTATCATATTCCTCTCTGTACGCTTTTTTTTTTAGTGCTTAACATTTTTCATCGGAAAAGCAAAAGAAGAAGGATATATAAACTTTTGTAATATAGTGCATTTCTAAAATGCCTAGAATTCCTTCCACTTCTCCTATTTTGCTAATCTACTGGCATAGTAGGAGAATTTGTCTTAAATCTGGGTTATTACTGTATAACTCTGTTTGCATTAGCTGAAGATAAAAACTCTTATTCGTTTACTATAATCCTATGGGAAAAGAATGAGAAGAGGCTGGCTAAGTAAAGAGAGCATTGACAAATGTGAGAAATTCAGGAAAAAATTTAATAGAAATAAAAATAGCCACATTGATCTCTGCAAAATTAGTTTAAAGGCTAACATGTACAATTCTGGCCTACAATCCGGCCAAATGATACTGCCTCATATTAAATTAGACTCCTAAAATTGCAGCAGGAGAAATAAGGACGGTCATATAAGTTAGTCTATTTATTTTCCATTATGCTTTGACTTAGTATAGCAATAGCACAAATAACAATTGACTTGATTTTTTCCACTCTCCAAACTTCTTTTGTTTGTACTTTATTCAATAAATATTTATTGCAGCTCTAAGTTGTGCCAAGCACTTTTCAGAGTGCTAGAGATAGAAATATAAAAATGTCATAGTTCTTGCCTTGGAGAACACAAGATCTGGAGGAGGAGGCAGGCCCCCAAACAGTTACAATATAGTGAAATATTCAATAAAGATATGCTGAAAATGCTAAAATAAAAATAGAATAGAATAGAAAGAAGGATTGAGGAACTCTACCTGCTCTGGTAGCATAGTGCCTAAGGCACTTGACTACTTGACTAGTAACCAGAAGGCTGACGTTTCAAACCCACCAGCCACTCCTCGGAAGGAAGGTTGGACAGTCTACTTCCGTAGTGATACTGCTTGGGCAACCCAAGGAGGGGTCACTATGAGTCAGATCTACTCGATGGCACATAACAACAACAACAACAACCTGTAAGGGTTGGGGAAGGCATAATAGTTTTACTAAAGTTTGTGCAGAAACTTGAAGAATGAATTGCTTACAGAGGCAGATCTGGGGAGAGGATGACTCTTTAAAGGGCATGAATGAGGAAAAGAAGGAAGAGAGGGCTTCAAAAAAAGGCATATGCAAGTGATAGTGACTAAGGCAGCAAAGAAAGGTTAACACATAGTTAATGTATATGACAGATGTATAGAGACTGATCTGAAAAGTCTTAGTAATGTGTATGCATCTATGTGACTGTACTCACATATAATCATTATATATATATATATATATATATAATAAAGTACATAGGGAGCACAGATATGTGTACTTCTTAGAC
>NW_006921610.1:21266893-21280889 GCF_000298275.1 Orycteropus afer afer
TTATAGCGACCCCCTTTGGGGGTCATAAATCTTTATGGAAGTATATTGCCCAGTTTTCCTTCCACTGAGGGGCTGGTGGGTTTGAACAGCTAACCTTCTGGTTAGCAGTCAAATGCCTTAGGCCACTAGAGCTCCTTATATAGTTATTGTTGTTGTTATGTGCCTTCGAGTTGGAGTTAGTAAAGTTATGTTCTACACGCTAGTTTGGTGAGTAGTGACTGGTGTTTTAAAAACTTGCAAGCCATTGTCTAAGATAAAACTATTGGTCTCTACTCATCCAGAGCAAAAGAGAACCAAAGATTCAAAGAAACTATTCTACAGGACAAATAATCTATGCAAAGCATAGCCTCATCTACCCTGAGACTAGAACTAGATGGTGCCTGGTATGCTACTGATCATTCTGAGAAGATGGGCCTGATAGAATGGGAGAAAAATGTGAGATGGAACCTCAAATTCCTAAGAAAAACAGAAAAACAGACCTACTAGAATGATTGAGATTGAAGGACTCTCCAAGACTATTGCCCTGATATACTCTTTAAAATTTGAATCACAACTAGCCTCTGAGGTCACTTGTAGTTAAATAATAAATTGGCTCAAAATATAATGAATACCACTTATAAGCAATGCTCTCCTTTAAAAAATCATTTATATGAGACAAAACAGTCAACAATTACTTTAAAATCAAGATGAGAACGTAAGGAGGCAAGTAAACTAGCTTAATGGAAATGGAACAACCAGAGGAAAAATGAGAAGGTTCACACATTGTGAAGAATGTAACTAATGTCGTTCATAGAACAACTTGTGTAGAAATTGTTGGATGGGAGCCTAAACTATGTACAGCTTCATTGGAAACAAAATAAAATATTATCAAGAAAGAAAAGTCTTAGTAACATGAAAGTGGAAGCAAAGGACGGATGACTAAAAGATTGTGTGTACAATGAACAGTAACTTGTTATCTGATATTTGCAAAAATAAAATATTAAGAGAATCATATAGATCTGAGAAAAGAAAATAAATATTTCTAATATATTCCTATTTTTTTTCAATTAAAACAGTAATAATTTTTATACTTTTAAAATTTACAAAATTCCTACCTGTTGATTGAATCAATAGTATAAGTTAAAGCTCTCTCTTGCAGGTATATGTGTTAAATGTAAATATAACAATGGAGAAGATAACACTTTCAATTAATTGATAGCAAAGTGTCAACTATTCTTAAAATAATTGGTATTTCCAGGTATGAAATCTAAAGAGAGAATATGGGAGGGGGGATTGATTTGGTTATTGTTTTCATTGCCTAACATATTGAATCATTCATAAAAATGTATGTCATTTTACGTAACATTTTTAAAACAATAGGGATTTTAGGTGGCAGTTTGATTAACTTAAAAATAAAGTCAGCCATCATTTTTTATGACCTTAATATATTCTATGAAGGCTTGGATCTTTGTTTGTATTACCATTTATAGGATTTATACTGTTAAAGTGTAACAGCTGTTACCAATTCTCTTCCTAGGAATAAAATGCTAAAATCTTACTGGAGAACCAATTTGGCCAAAATTTGCATCTCACTATTCTCTCCTGTTTCTGAAACCCCTTAATTGTTCTTCAGAACATCCCTGTCTCTAGTCTCACTGTTAGACTAATTTTAATTTCTAATTGTATTTCAATATCTTTGCTATAAAACTCAATTTGCATATAGTTATATGAATTGTATTCATTTGGAAATGAAGATACAATGTCTTTCCAATTTTAAAAACTGTAAAAAGATGAAATTTTTATAAATCTGTTACAGATTTTAAGCATAATGAGTTAGAAAGCTGGTGGGCCTAATTTTAGAATTTTAGCCCCTAGAATTAGTCTCATTCATTCCTTAATCACTTCTTCAACACCTATGTACGACTCTAGGCGTTTGGGAAATATCAGCAGACAAAACATATGAGATATGATTCCTGCCCTTATGGGATTACATTCTAGTGGAGGAAAAGAGATAGAAAATAAATGATAAGCATAATGAGTTAGTAAATTACAGGTCAGATTAGAAGGTGATGAATGTGCACACCCAGTCTTTTCCTCTCCTTAGCATAGCCAAGTCAACCTCCATTTTACCTGAAAATTTGCAATGAAATGGAATTTCCCAAAGCATGTCCTTTGAACAGTGGTCTATCAAGATACTGGTCTTACATAAAAAGATTCTATAGTGAAGTAAATTTGGTTTGTTGTTGTTGTTATGTGCCATTGAGTTGGACCCGACTCATAACGACCCCTCCTTGGGTTTCCGAGGCATTATCGCTATGGAAGTAGCTTGCCCAACTTTCCTCCCGAGAAGTGGCTGGTGGGTTTGAACCGCCAGACTTCTGGTTAGCAGTCAAGTGCCTTAGGCACTATGCTACCAGAGCGCGGAATTAAATATCTCCTCTTGTGCTTCATAACCTGTATTGACCTATTAAGGATTCTAACAAGTAGTACAGTAAAGACAAAATGTAAACTAACTATTTAGCAAATGTGCTCAACTATGGATTTTTTTAATACAGGAAGTCCTTAGATTACAACAAAGTTCTATTCCTAAATCTATCTTTATATCAAATCCGTACATAAATCAGAACAGTTAGGTGCAGTTTGTATCTAATAGTCAGTCAAATGTTAGTATATAGTATAGTGCACCTTTCTATGCATAAATATCAACCAAGAAACACTTCCAGATACACGAAAACATTTTTTAACATAATAATATAGTAACAACAATGTTTTTAATGTGTCGTCATAACATAGTGCCAATTTGTCATTATGAACCATAGTATATACCATGACTTTTTAATATAATAGGCTGTATAAGGGTTGGTTTGTAACCATGGCCTGACAACCCCATGCACAATGGAATGAAGAGCTGCCGAGCACTGTGCCATTCTTGTGATTGGCTAGAGATCCAACCATTAACATCCATGGAATTTTCGTTGGCTGAATTTCAAAAGTAGGTCACCTAACTGTTCCAATTTATGTACAAATTTGACCTAAAGACAGCTTTAGGAATTCTTCCTAATCTATCTTAGTCTGGAAGCTCTCCTGAAAGCTATTCAACATTATGAAAACACCCAAGCCTCCACTAAGATCGTGCAATGACTGGTCATTGCACTTCAAGTGCATTGGATGTGAATCAAACCTGACTCTCCCTTATCACAATTGATACTTTCTTATCTAACTATGCTTTAACTCTGGCTTTACCCCTGTCAAAGAGAGAAATAGCAGATACCTTGCTTAGATTTTGGGGTTCTCTAGCCCACAAAACCAAATACTTTAAATAAATCTCTGACCAAAATCACTCCCCCAACTGTTTTTCTTTTACTGGAAGTTACAAATCTTTCCTTGTTGGGGGCTGGGGCTGGGGAAACTCACTGCCATCAAGTTGATTCTGACTCTTTGTCATGAGACAAAGTGTATGTGAACTGCTGTATGGAAAGTGAATTTGCTCTGTAAACTTTCACCCAAATCACAATTAAAAATAATAATGTCCCCATCTTCCTTCTGTGGAGCAGCTGGTGGATTGGAACTACTCATCTTTTGGTTAGCAGCCAATGCCTTATCCACTATACCACCATTTGAATCTCAACAAATATGGCTGGGTGGAGGGACAGAGACTGTCTTATAAACTGATACAGATTGATCTCAGTAAAGAGGAGGAGGACAGGGTACAATCAATCATGTTAAAATTAGCCAATGGTTGATCTTTCATAGTTCTCCCTTCTCTTTTCTTTAAAAGCCCCATTATATGTAACTTCTTCAAGCCATTTGCTTTTTCTGGACTCAGAATGGTCTCCCAGTATTATAATACTGTGATTAAGGCAATGGGCTGCTAACCAAAAGATGGGTGGTTTGAACCCACTAAGCTGCTCCATGAAAGACAGATGAGGCAGTATGCTTCCATAAAGATTAACAACTTTGGAAACCCTGTGGTGGTTACTATGAGTCAGAATGGACTCGATGGCAGTCTTTTATTATTATTATTATTATTCATATATAATTACTGCTCAGAATAAACGTTCAAATTTCTGTGAATTTTGTTTATTTTTAGTATCTGTTATAGACAGCTAATTCTGATGCTGTCACTTAAGGAAGTCTTGTTTTGATGATAATACAAGGCTCATGTTTGTGTCCTGAAAATCCAAAATCCTATTCCAAAGGACAGTTAAAGCTACAGTTTATAAAAATATGCTACTAATTTCACACTTACCTCATTTATTCTCCAGATAACCTAGGGCATGAACTACATTTTGAAAAGGCAAATCATTAAAATGGCTGATAATTATCCAGAAGCTTACCAGTTTTACCAGTCTCTGAAGAAAATCCCATTAAATCAGGCTGTGTCTTGTTTCTCCAAATAAAATAAAACCATGCACCAGAGGCTTATCAGAGCTTATCATTTTGAAGCCATTAATTAAGCAAATTCTTCTCTGGGTGAAAATGTTTCCCAGAAATCTCTCTTGGATTGACATTCATTTTGTGTTAACCACTCTGCCTGGTAGGGCTCTGTACCACATCTAGAGGCCATTTAAACAATATTAAGATAACAACATTAATTCACTGTTCTTCCAAGCAGATCAGCTTGTTGCAAATAATGATCTTTCCTTGCCTGAAGCTCAAGTCTTAGCACTTGTTCTAATGCAAATCCCTGTCCCTTTGTGCTAGAAACAGAGTAATAGTATTTAAGGCTGTGCTGTTCTTTTCTTAGGTTTCCATAATGTAAGGGGGTGGGTGGCTTCAGTTTTAAATTTGAATAGAATTGCTTTCCAAAAGAATGTGAGGAGGAGGACATAACCCTTTCTGATTTGTTTTGATCAAAAGCATAGTTTTTTGGTTTTTTTTTCCCCCTCTTTTCTGGTGATGATTACTGGAATCGAGACTCCAATTAAACAGTGTGTCTGGCTGATGATGTAACTTGTCATAATTTTTTCCTTTCTGTGAAAAGTATATTGGGTTGGAAAGTCAGGAAGTTTTGTGAAGATTTAACAGTCAGCTCACACTACAGAGAAGGTATAGCGACTATCTTCCTGGCAAGCTGGTTAAAAGATTTCTATCACTACCTTTTGTGGAGTGTGTGAATTTCTCAAACTGATGGAACAAGGCAGGCAAATGCACAATTGAATTCTAGAGAATTCTTTTCATTCTTGTGTAATTAAGTTTTTGTGTGTGTGTGTGTGTGTGTGGTTTGGTTTTTTTAACAACTTTCTGCATTCCCTGGAGGGATTTCAGGCCCACAGAAGGTGTATTCCAGTAAGTGGATGCTCCTGCTATGGTTTATTGCTAACTAGTTGATCAACCAATCAAACTCAATCAAGTACAATGTATCGTCTTTAATAGAACTTCAAAGTATTACTGTTATAACCTGGGGGAAAAGCGAATTGGCAGATGTTCATATCTCACTGCTCTGGTTTTTCCTCCTTGGAATCATCAGCATTGCGTTTAATCCACATTTGCCATGTGCCAAAACTTGCTAGGCATTATTTTGGGTTCAGGGAAAATACTGATGAACAAGGCAAGCTTTTTACCTGTCTTTATGGAATTCCCAGGCAAAAGATGTAGAAGAGAAGTGTGTAGGCATTTACAGTAAAGTGAGAGAAATGTTACCACAAGGGAAGCACAGGATATTTTCTAGGATACCGATGAGGGGCTCATTGCCCAGTTCAGAAAAAGCAGGGGAGGTGTCTCATGGAGAGTGCTAGCTCACCTGAGATCTGAAGATCTGAAGCTATGCCCTATGAATAGAGGATAGAGAATGAGGAGAGTGCTGTAAGAGAGAACAAATTGAGCATACACTGGGATGCCAGAGAGAGAAGCATGGCAGCCTTAAGGAATGTATTCACACTGGATAGGACATAGAGAAGGAGCTGTGCTGCTGCAGTGCCTCCGGCATTTGTCTGCTAACCAGGCCAGTGGTTCAAACCTACCAGCTTCTCCACAGAAGGAAGATGATGTTGTTGTTGTTATGTGCTATCGAGTCAGACTCGACTGATAGCGAGACGGTATCACTACAGAAGTAGGTTGCCCAACCTTCCTTCCGAGCAGTGGCTGGATAAGATTTACTGCCTTGGAAACCCAATGGGGGTCGCTGTGAGTCAAAATCAACTTTATGGCAGGCAGTGGGTTTAGTCTTTTAGTTTAGGGTATAGAGAACAAGGCAGAAATGGGAGATGTCAATTAAGAGAAGATCAATTACTTTCTAAAATTGTTAATTCCTAGGTTATAAGAGAATTGCAAATAGTTATACCATCTGACCTAGAAAACATTAATTACAAAGATATTCATATCAACATGATATAATTTGGAAGATCTGCCCCAAAATATCCTTTCTCTGACATACCATGAAGAAATTATATCTCATTATTAGAGATTAATTCATTTGGAGTGTTAATATTGCACCTGGTATTGAAATGTGCATATATTAAACTATCATTAGCCTATTATATATACCTTTGTGTGAATTACTTTGTCATATTTTTTTCTAATGCTATAATATTGAGATTAGATTTGCAGAAAGATTAGTACAAGAAGACAAAGAGCAAGATTTGGGTAGAAGAAATAATAGAGATATAGCTCATGAGAAAGGCAGAGCCATGAGGGCACTTGGGAAGCAAACATAATGAAAGACAGAAAAGACTTGAAAGAAAATAGGGTTCAGTGACCTAACCAGTGATGTTCTGGAATTGTTTTACATAAGCTCACAAAATTGCTAAATGGTTGCTTATCCAATTAAGTTCAGTCAAGTACAATGTATCTTTTATAAAATCACTAAATAAAATTATAACCTGAAGAACAGAATACCTTGATGGCACAAACATTTAAGTACTTAAGTATTAGTGTGAAGGCTGGGGCTTTGAACCCACCCAGAAGTGCCTTGAAAATCCTATGAAGCAGTTCTACTCCACAACACCTAGGGTGGCCATGGTTTTGAATCAGCTAGATGCAAACTGACAACAGCAAAAGAAGTCTGAGAGCAAATTATTTAATTCTTATAAATTTTTGAGAAATGATTGTTGAACAGTTATGTTTAAAAATGAAATTCTATAAATTTATAATTCATTTCTACTAAAAACAAAATTAAAGGGATTTCTGGTGGTCCAGTGCCTAAGGCATTTGACTACTAACCAGAAGGTTGGTGATTCAAACTCACCACCTGCTCTGTGGAAGGAAAATGGGACAATCTCCTTTCATGAAGATGTACTGCCTCAGAAACTGTTGTGGTTATCTCCTGCCACTCTAAAAGAAATACCACAAGTGGGTGGCTTGAACAAATGGATATTTATTCTCTTACAGTTTGGGAGGCTAGAAGTCTGAATTCAAAGTGCCAGTTCTCAGGGCTGGGTGAAGGTCTCTCGACCTTGGACTTCAGCTCTGCCTCTTGTTATCAGCCTACAGAAGCTGGAGGCATCTCTCAACCCAGGCAGCTTCTGGCTGCTGAGGCTGGCAAACCCAAGGTCAACAAGTAAAATGGTACAGTCCAAAAATTATCAAACAACATGGTAGGCCACTAGTTCAAGTCCAGAAATAGTTCCAAGATCAGCAGACAACATGGCAGGCCACTCACTGATGACTCGGCCAAATGTAGAACCCATTATGTGCCAACAATCTAGAGACCGTTCTCAAAGCTTCTAATATACTGGAAGCAGACCACAACCCTAAGGCAGCTACTCACCTGCTCACAGTAGATTCCACCATGGAACTGGTTACCAGTCTCATCATGAGGAATAACTACATTCAGCTGCCCAGCCACTCAAAACCAGGCCAGCCAAGTTGACACACAACCTTAACTACCACAGAAATGCAAAGGGGTTCACTATGAGTTGAAATTGACCCGATGGCAGTGAGTGAGTGAGTGAGCAAGTGAAAAACAAAATTAATACTTAAAACTCAGTATTTTCTAATTATTTTACTATAATTCTTTTTCCTTTGGGTTAAGACTCCTCTAATCATGTGGTAGAAATCATATATAATAGTGTTCCCCTGTACATCCATCTCCTCTCAACTCCTTGCTCACTGATGCCATGTTGGTAATTTGGAATTGCCCATGACGGGAGCACTTTATACCATGAAAATTGGTGAGCACACAAATCAGGTCTGATATATTGCTTTGTTGATGGTTGTTCTGGTTACCTAGTGCCAGTCTGACAGGAAACATACCACAGATGGGATGGCCTTAACAAACAGGAGTTTATTCTTACAGTTTGGAGGCTTTAAGTCCAAGTTCAAGAGCCAGGCTCTTGGGGCTGGGTGAAAGCCCCTCAACCTTGGAGTCCAGCTCTGCCACTGGAGCTAGAGGCATTTCTTCAGTCAGACAGCTGCTGGCTGCTGAGGCTGAGAACCCCCCAAAGTAGACAAGTAAAAAGGCACAGTCCTGATGTTACCAAACCACATGGCAGGCCATTAACTTAAGTTCATTGTAAGTCCCAAGGTTGGCGGAGCATAGCAGGCTACTGAGCAATGGCATGGCTACATGCAGGGTCCAAGCATGCCAAAGGCTAGAGACCATTCTCAAAGCTTCTGCTTATATACAGGAAGCAGACCACATACCCAAAGGCAGCTACTCAGCTGCTCCCAGTAGAGTCCACCATGGAGTTGATTACCAGTCTCATCATGGAGAATACTACATCCAGTTGCCCAGCCACTCAACCAGGCCTAGCCAAGTTGATGTACAAATATAACCTTCACAATGGTCTTCTGTAGATTTAAGAAAGTAATGGGAAACTGAAAAATGTAGATTGAATTTAATAGTGTGTCATTTCTATAGCTGTTACATTCTGAATAGCATAAAAAATAAATATTCTTCCTGTATTCAAAAACTACTGTCCATAGCACAAAAAAAGTCTCTCTTGTCACTGAAAAACAAGAGAAATCGGGTAGACTTTGTTGTTATATTTTTATAAAATAAACGAAAATATCAAATACATTTACGTTAGAATTATAGTCCTTCATTTGGACCCAATGCATAGAATGACTACGAATACAAGTTTATCAAGTATCAATTTAAGCATTTTTGTGAGAATCTATTGACTGTGGATTTGCAATAAAGTATATTGTGTATTATAACATCTGTTACTTACGTGCTATATTACTCTTATATCAACAATAAACTTAAGAACTTTGATCCCCCCACCACCACACCAGAAAATCATGTGTTAAATCTTAACCATTAACCATTGGATGACAATTTAAAAAATCACCTCCATAGTTTTGCCTAGGACTGGCCTTTGTTAAAGGAGCTCTGGTGGTGCTGTGATTAAAGTATTGGGCTGGTATTAAAGTATTTCCAGGGGAGAAAGATGAGGCTGACCGCTTCTGTAAAAGATGAGATTGTCTGCTTCTGTAAAGATTTTCAACCTTGGAAACCCATGAGGCAGATCTACTCTGTCTTAGAGGGTTACTATAGGTTGGAATGGGCTCTTGGAAGCGTGTTTGGATTTGAGAGGGCTCCTATATATTCCATTCCCACGAGCTTACTCACATAATTACTGCTTAACTTATTGTCACTGGACAATGGTAGGCTGACTCTACCAATTTTATTCTGCCCATCACAGCAGATGTTGAAGACTGAGAAGAGGAGTTGTACATGTAATGGGCTCAAGAAGATGAATCAGTCATTTAACATGGAGTTGTGTACTCTTGTCCCTGTTACTACTACTGATTTCTTTTATCTGTGCCATTTAGAGCACCCATGCATATTCTAGTTTTAAGAATGCCTCTCTAGGGAAAATATTGCTATACCATTCTATGACAATGAATTTTATCAAACAAATTATTTCTAATTAGCTGTTTTGTCTTCTCTTCACCGAGTGTTGAGATAATACATTCATTGAAATAATAGGAAATGTTTTTAGATGTGAGATCTAATTTAAATACTGAACACAGAATGATGTAGAAACAGATCGTGATATCTAAAGAAATTAGGGATTAGCATAGTACCTAAGCACTTGACTGTTAACTAGAAGGCTATGGGTTCAAACCCACCAGCCACTTCTTGGAAGGAAGATTGGACAATCTACTTCCGTAGTGATACCACCCTGGAAACCCAAGGAGGGGTCGCTATGAGTCAGGTCTGACTTGACGGCACGTAACAACAAACAACAACAAACCTGGAGATAGTGTATGTCTGCTCTTTACTAGTGATCAATGCCTTCTCTGTAAAATGGTTCAACTTTATTGGAAGCTTAAAGACATGTGTTACAAAGCAAATTAGGATGATTTGCTTTGGTAACAGATGACTGTGACACTCAGTAGCTTTAATCAAACTTCGAGGCATAGATTGTTCTTTTATTCTTGTAGGACTAATTAGCAGTATATTTCTATATAACTCCTAACACAGGTCAGTGTATATGTGTGTTTGTGTGTGTGTGTAATGTTGAGGAGTTGTTTGTTATTATTTCTTAAATTATTATTTATTTCATTATTTATTACTTTTATTCCTGATTGTCAAGGTAGTATTGAATTAAAATCTACTAGATCAAATTTTGGGAGCTCTGGTAGCATAGTGCCTAAGGCACTTGACTGCTAACCAGAAGGATGGCCCAGCCACTCCCTGAAAGGAAGGTTGGACAATCTACTTCCGTAGTGATATTGCCTTGGAAACCCAAGGAGGGGTTGGTATGAGTCGGGTCTGACTCTACGGCACATAACAACAACAACAGATTAAATTTTGTAAATATAGGAATCAAATCATGTTTCCCATTGTTCTGTGCTTACCAAAGCTTGGCAGCACTGTATGTGCTCACAAAACTACAACAACAAAAAAATTGTGTTGAAGAACAAAAACAAGAAAGGAAGGAAGGGAGCAGAAAGGGATCCATCAAGGGATCCAGGAAGGGAAAGTGATAAATTGGGTAAGTTTAAAAGTATAAATATTTGGCATTATTTCACAAACAAAATATAATGAATATAGTTTATTATCATCCTTGTAGTGTAGTTTCTAAAACGAACCTTGTTGCCATAGTGGTTAAAGCTATTGACTACTAACTGAAAAGTTGGCAGTTTAAACCCACCAGCTACTTCTCAGGAGAAACATGTGGCAGTCTGCTTCCATGAAGATTATAGCCTTGGAAACCCTATGGAGCAATTCTACCCTGTCCTACAGGGTCTCTATGATTTAGAATTGACTCTACAATAGCAGCTTTAGTGTAATTTCTGTGCTTTTTCTTTTTTTAATTGCATAGTTAATTTGTGATTTTTAATCCTTATTTTTAGCTTATTTTAATTTTAAATATTTTACCATAAGTTGTTTTTACTGTTAACTGTTATAAAAGGAGCTCTGGTGGCACAGTGCGTAAGTCATTTGATTGCTAACCAATAGTTTGGCAGTGACCCACTAGCCGCTCAGCAGGAGGAAGATGGAGCAACATACTTCCATAAAGATTTACCTGCCTTGGAAACCTAATGAGGGTTGCCTATGAGTTGGGATATACAGTGGGTTTGTTTTTTTGTTTGTTAAAGTTACAATGTGTATCATTTGTATCATTTGTGTACAGTGCATATTACTTCTTTGTTTAAGGTTCTTGTTGCTGTTGAGGCATCCTTAATGTTAGAAAGGATCCCAATTTTATTTTCCATGGAAGAGTACCACAGTTTGCCTAACAGCCTAAAGTGAAGAAAATGCTCCTTCTCTAACATGGATGTGTATGAAAGAAATAAGTTGCTCCAGACATGTACAAGGAAGCAGTCACAGGCTTTTGATGAAGTAATATTAGGCTTGAAGATTATTTGTTTGGATATATTGTTTTTTGTTTTTTCTCTTTTTACAGTTCACCACTCTTATATTGGAATTTATTGGTATAATGAATATTAAACAGCTGAATGATGTAATAGATCATAACAAAAAAGAAAAACAAAAACAAATAAGATAAAGTATCTCTGACATTGAACATGAGTGTAACAAGGACAAAAACAAATCCTGCTGGATCCTGGGGCAGGGGGGAGCGGGGGGAACAACCTGCCAATCTGCCACTTCTGAGCTTGTGGCTGAAGAGACCTTTCCAAAGTCTTGCTTGGTATATGGAGAGTGTCTTTTTCTATTTAGCAGTAATAGCTGCAGAAAATGTGCTCAGCCCTTACCTGTGTGTTTATGGTGACAGAACCAACTGGATCATGTAATAGTCTCAGTGTTAGACTGCCAGATCCAGCTAGGCTTATTCAGGTTGCTTTGCTTAAAGGGACCTGGCCTGAGGCCTAGAATTCCAGGTGGTCTTACTTGACTTAGCTAAAGCAGTATCAGACCTTTATCCCACTCAATGAATTTATAAATCAGCAAAAACAGAGGAAACTCAAATGAGAATTTACTATAATATTATGTCAAATTATCCATGAAAAAATCCATCTAAGAACAACCTTATTTATTTTAAAACTGAAATTGAAGGTTGGCAATTTTTTTCTGTAAAGTGAGAAACAGTAAATATTTTAGTGAGTTTGGCTTGGTTTTGGTGTATCATGATACTTATTACTATTTATTTTTATTTTCTAGCCCTTTTTAAAATGTTATTTATTCTAGACTATGCCCTCTGTAAAATAAGCTTTCTTAACAAGGAGATCAAACTGAAGAACCTCTGTCATAGCATCACATGACATTTCAAAATTCTGAGATTATGTTCTCTGTCCTACCTGACAAATCATTTTCTATAGTTTATATACTCTCATTAAATAAAAGTTTGTTGTTTTTGTAAAAGATCATAATCCCTTTTTCAAATATGACTTTTCCCTGGAAAGCTTATATGGGAAGGTAATCATATTCAGTCCCCTTCAGAGCAGTGGGTACAGGAAAGTTTGAGATTATGAAAAATAACACCTTGACCGATCACTAGACTGAGCTTAGATATAATGGTTTTTCATGGTGTATTCTTCTCTAGGGTAAGTCCCCTTCTTTCACATAGTGCTAGTGACCTTTCCAAAAATTTTCAGTTATTTATTTATGTACTCACATTCTCACACATATTGTTTCTAGTAGCATTTCCTACTTAGAGCACAAGGAATTTAAAAAAAAAAAAAAGTAAATAAAAATCCATTTGAAACTTCCATGAAAAGTTAGGAAGGCATAATGCAGTTACCTCACTGGAATCTACTCAGTCTTCTAAGGCAATGTCCCTAAAAATTGGGTTTTAGAATCTATAATGACAATTGTTGATCAGAACTTCAATTTTAGGCCTCATCCTGAAGAAAACAGTTTTAATTAGAGAGTTATCCTCAAGTTTTCTTCAAAACATGTTTTATTATTGTCCTTTTAGATGAGTTTTGCTACAAGAAACTTATTTGAAGTGAATCTATAGAAAAATCTTTTTTTTTTTTTAATGAACATGGTATGTGCAATAATAAAGTGGTGATAAATCAAGGTACTGATTCATAGTATTTTACTTAGAAGCTTCAAATAACATGAACTTTTGAAGGAGAATGTATTACCTACAGGTAAGTTATGATATTGTAACACGTAAGTATTAGTTATTAAATATGCAAGGCCAGTAAAAGATATAAGTGAAAAAAAAAAAAGCATTTCAATTTTTTCAGACACAGGAAAATTTCCTATTTTCTATATTCCCTGATGCAGGATATAGGAAAGTGGAATTATGGAAATGTGCATTGCCTATGAAACATAAAACTTCAAATAGTGCACCTTTATTGCAAAACTCAAAACTAACTTCAGGATTAACAACTATTTTAACCCTTCACATACACACACACACATGCACTAAACTGAGCCATTTGAGACTATCATATTTTTAAAATAGTTCAGTGACACACTTTCTTTATAAAATGATAGGCCTATGAAAACCATCTCTTGCCTTCCAAAGTGAAATGCTTAAGTAATGTCCTTGGATTGTACTCACCTAATTCACATGCTTTATACAGGTGCTTCTCTTGCATCTAGACATAGTAATACTTAAGTTTTGTTGTTGTTGTTGTTGTTAGGTGCCATTGAATCAACTCTGACTCATAGTGACCTACCGGGGGAAAAAAAAAAAAAAAAGCCTCT
>NW_006921610.1:21280989-21297561 GCF_000298275.1 Orycteropus afer afer
CTGCTGTGGAGTCGCATCTAACTCACAAGGACTCCTCCTTGGGTTTCTGAGGTGGCATCACTATGGCAATAGATTGTCCCATCTGGCCTTAGGCACACAGAAATGCCTGCTCCTGGTCCACCCTCACAATCCTTGCTATCTCCTTGAGTCCATTGTTGTAGCCACTGTGGCAATCCATCTCATTGATAGTCTTCCCCTTTTTTGTCAACCTTCTACTTTATGAAGCATGATATCCTTCTCCAGGGAATGGTCCCTTCTGACAACATGACCAAAGCAGGTGAGAAGAACTCTGGCCATTCTCACTTCCAAGGAACACTCCAACTGTACTTCTTCCAGGACAGATTTGATTGTTGTTCTGGCAGTCCGTTGTATTTTCAGTATTCTTCACTAATATCACAGTTCAAAGGCATCAACTCTTTCTTGGTCTTATTCATTGTCCAGCTTTCACATGCATATGAAAATACCATGATTTGGGTTAAAAAAATAAACAAAAAAACTCACTGCTATCGAGTTGGGTCTGACTCATAGCAACCCCTCCTTGGGTTTCCAGGGTGGTATCACCTTCCTTCCGAGGAGTGGCTGGTGGGTTTGAACCACCAGCCGTCTGGTTAGCCGTCACATGCCTTAGGCACTATGGTACCAGAGCTCCATGATTTGGGTTAGGCACACCTTATTCTTCAAAGTGGCATCTTTGCTTCTTAACACTTTTAAAGAGTTTTGCAGCAGATTTGCCCAGTGCAATATGACTTCTGACTTTTTGACTGCTGCTTCCATGGGGATTGGTTGTGGATCCAAGTCAAATGAAAGCTTTGACAACTTTAATCTTTTCTCCATTTATCATGATGTTATTTATTGGTCCAATTGTGAAGATTTTTGTTTTCTTTATGTTGAGGTATACTCCAGACTGAAAGCTGTAGTCTTGGATCTTCATTAGTAAGTGCTTCAAGTCCTCTTCACTCTCAGCAAATAAGGTTGTGTCATCTGCACATTGTAGGTTGTTAATCAATCTTCCTCCAATCCTGGTGCTGCATTCTTCATATAGTCCAGGTTCTTGGATTATTTGCTCAGTATACAAGTTGAGTAAATATGATGAAAAGATACAACCCTAATGCATACCCTTCCTGATTTTAAACCATGCAGTATCCCCTTGTTTTGTTCTAACAGCCTCTTGGTATATGTACAGGTTCCTATTACCATGATATTTAATTTTACTACAGAGCAGTCATAAACTGTAACATGAGATCTAGATTTTCATCTGTCCTTTTTCAAGAAAAGAAATATTACTCATGTAGAATTTGTGTAAAACTATTAGATAAATTTCAATTCAACAATCTATTTTAAAGTATGTTAAAAATTAATGAGCTAAAATTAAAACTATGGATAGACTCTTCTTTTTGACTTGATTGCACTAGGAGAAAAAGATACTTGAGTGACACAAATGGGTTGCACTCAACCATTAACATAAAGGTTGGCTTTTGAACTCACATAATTGTACCATGGAAGAAAAGCCCGGTGATGTGCTTTCATAAAGATTGTAGCCAAGAAAACTCTGTGAAGCAGTTATACTCTGTAACACATGGGATTGCCTCGATGGCAATAGGTTTGGTTTTCTTGGTTTACTAGGAGAAAAAAAAAAATTAGTTGATAGGAAAGAACTGAGGAAGTATAGAGGCCAGATGTGTTTGAAGAGAGAGTTTTTAGGGAGTTTGGAGCGAGAGGAGTTTGGGAACATTGAGAGAGATTTAAAAAAACAGACTTCGGGAGTTTAACAAAACATTATGACTAGAATCCTCTTTTATAATTTTTTGAGAGGATTATTACATATTTGAATTATTTTCTATATATCTCTGCCTGTTGAACTGCATGTATGTGATGTCGCTCAGAACAGTGGATGAAGTACAAGATTAGAAATGCAGGAAAAAGAGGAGATTGATTTACACTGAATTGAGAAGATTGCTGTCAGGGAAGCAATAATGAATAAATTTGCAAAGATGGGGAATGAGTAGAAAATGTCATTATCCAAGTGACCCAGGTTAGAGAGAGGAAATACAGACAAAGGTAGGAGAGATAATCTGGGGACATGTGGCTGGTAAGTACATTAGAGAAAGAAAAGGAAGTAAGATTCCTAGAGGGTTTACTTTGTTTTATGAACAAAATATCACTTTGATGTTCTCTGAGGAACTTAAAGAAAAATTAAATTGCTATTTGAGTATTTTTGATAGTCTAGTCTTTCTTTAAATATGACACAGAACTGACATGAATCCATAGGTAATTCACCTTTATGTTGCTTATATCTTTGTAACATTTATCTCGGGATCAGATCATACATAGCTGAAAATAGGAAGTTCAAATCACACGTTGAATAACTTCCATCTGTCCAAGTATTACGATTATAATAGATGAAGCTCCCATCATTCTTATAATAAACCAAAAGTTTAAATCCAATTTCAGTTTAAATAAAAAGTAATGTTCCACTCCAAAACTTCCTGCAGTATCCAAAGGTAAAGTTTTATTTACAGGGAAGCTTTTGATCTACAATTAGTGAAATTCATCTTACCAACATAACCAGTAGGGAAGTACCTTTCACAGACAAAGCAAGCTATCGGTCTGACATGATATGGGTAATCAAAATGCTGAAGAGGGAAAGAAAAAATCAAATGGAGAATTTTTTTTTTTATTTTTTCATGAACACTACTTCCCCGTGCTCTTTTTCAATATGCCAGACCAATTTGGAAGTAACAGAGTAGCTATGAACAAAAGTGGTATGACTACTTGAGTTGCTGATTACAAAGTGACAAAATGCAGCCCTCTGAGGAGTTGATCTGAAACAGTGATTTTCTAAAATTAGAGCACTTGACAGGAGAGTTAGAGAGAAAGGGGGTAAAACTGAGCAAAGTAAAGGCAAGTCAGTTTTTTATGAACTTGGATTCCCTTTGTATTTGAGGATGACTTTTCAGTCAGAAAGGCTTTTTACTAATGTGGCTATTACATCTGATGTTGTCTGTATCTTTAGACTATCTTGTGCATAGTTCAGTGTCTGCCTCTAGATTTTCTACTCCTCCTCACTTTGTGGGTTGCACTGTTAACTAAATGGAGTGCTGTCCTAGAGGCTGCCCTAAGCTTCTGCATGCCTCTGCAAGGCACAGTGTCTCATTTCATCTTTCTTTCATCCAATCAACCTATTGGCATTGAGTTTAAGGTTTGTACACATAAGCTTTTAAAAGGCATACGTTAAACAGCTCATTCTTTCTGCATTGTCTTTGGTATTTGTTCTGTCTTGATTGTTAAGATTTTTCTGGAAGAAAACCATAGAGTTATGCTGTCATTGGATGCAAGGCATGCTTCAGCAATTTAGGGGACACTAAGATGCATATCATTCCTATCCCTAAGGAGTTTTCATTTCAAAGGTGAAGTAAAGGAAGTATCCTTTCAAGTTTAAACTACACACACATTTCAAAGATCTTTAAGCTCCATAATCAAGTCTAAAATAATTAGTACATTTGTAATATTTAAAAATTTAAAATTGATTATTTCATCGTCATGGCTACTTTCTTTTTTGATATCTTATAGCTGTTTAGACAGCTGTTACTTTTTACTCAATATAATGGAAATATATACTAAGTGTCAAGTATGTGTGAAGTATTCCTAAGGACTTTTTGTGACATTCAAAGATGAACAATATTTATAGTCAACCTACATGCTTATACCTAGGAGCTCTGGTAGCATGGTGCCTAAGGCATTTGACTGCTAACCAGAAGGCTGGCAGTTCAAACCCACCACCACTCCTTGGAAGGCAGTTTGAACAATCTACTTCAGTAGTGATACCCCCTCAGAAACCCAAGGAGGAGTCACTATGAGTTGGGTTCGACTGGACGGCAGTGATCCCGTAAAGGTAATGGAACAAAAATACATGTAACTGCAGTTAAATAGACTTCTACCCAGAAAGAAGTAGGTTCCAAAGTTAGTGATTAATGTGAAAATGATCTATCATAAAAATCAGCTTTAAAATTTTCTTGTTGATGAATTTCTGCATAAATTGTTTTGTATGTGTTGCAATCTGTCAGCAAGTCCGATAGATTCCATTTCCCTCCAATACTGAAACAAAGTACTGCTTGTTTCCTTGAGTCCCAGATAAGATTTTCGGCTTGTTTATAAGCCTTGTTATACCCAAAACAAACAACATTTTTAAAAAGCATAAATTGAAAACCTAATTAACAAAAACAATGAAGAAGACGTAAAAAAGTGTTTTTATTGTTAAGCCTGACATGTTTAGTTGAATTTTCTTAGGTTAAATGTCATGTGATGAATCTCCACTGTATTAAGACTAAGACAAGTATTATAAGAAAAGCACAAATAAAAGGCTGTGGGGCTTGTGGGAGCATAAACTCTTACCTCAATGAGGACTGGTAAAGAAACTTCCTAATAAAACCTGAATTTGAAATCTGAGCAACAGATTTTATTTTGACAAACAAAAGACTTCCTTGTACAAGAACATGCACACTGGCCAATATCACAGAACTTAAGGGGAAAAAAGGTAAAATAGGTTAAATGCATTGCAAACAGTCCATTCTCACAAAAGCTTAGATATTTGTTGAGAGTTAGGAGGAGATGATGTTCAGCAGGGCAAGTGGAACACTGTTACCAAGAGAGAAGTTTGCACTTAACTGGAAAGGCCTCTGAAGGGTCTTGAGACACTTTAGCTGATGTTGTTGTTATTAGGTGCCGTTGAGTCGTTTCTGACTCATAGCAACCCCATGCACAGGAGAACGAAACACTGCCTGATCCCGCGTCAGCTCCATGATCCCTGCTATACTTGAGTCCATCATCGCAGCCACCGTGTCAATCCATCTTGTTGAAGGCCTCCCCGTCTTTTGTCGACCCTCCACCCTACCAAGCATGACATCCTTCTCCAGGGAATGGTCACTTCTGACAACATGACCAAAATAGGTGAGATGAAGTCTGGCCATTCTCGCTTCCAAGGAGCATTTTGGGTGCACTTCCTCAAGACAGATCTGTTAGTTCTTTTAGCAGTCCATGGTACTTTCAGCATTCTTCGCCAGCACCACAACTCAAAAGCATCAACTTTTCTTTGGTCTTTCTTTAAAGCTCTCTCCTTTAGCTGTAGGTTAAGTGTAAGTGCCAGTCAGCTGAGTTCTCATAGAGATTAGAGAAGAGAAGGATTTAGGGCAGAAGTAAACTGTGCTGATTAAAACCTTAAACCATAGCCCTCAATTGGATTCTGATTCATCGTCAGACCTTTTAAGACAGAGTATAACTAACCCATAGGGTTTATAAGGCTGTAATCTTTACAGAAACAGTCTATTGTATCTTTCTTCTGTAGGCAGCTTGTGGGTTTAAACCACCCCTCACTTGGTTAGAACTCACTGCTCATTTGGTTAGCAACCCAGCAGGTAACCACTGTGCTCCTTTGTGATGAATTAGGATGGAGACAGAGTTGGAACTGGGAGAGAGGTATTAGAAGTAGAGAATAGAGGAAAACCTAAGAAATGTTATTTATGGATTTTATCTGGTACTGATTTGGTGACACAGACAAGAAAAAAAATTCTGTATCTGATTTCAAATAAATTAGAGTTTCTAAAACAATGGTAGTTATTTGGATGGATGGATATATATGTACATGGATAATAATTGCTAACCCAGTATAGTCATAAAATAATACTTTATAAAATTTTCCTTCTACTTCCAAATCAGACCAAACGCATTGCCATGGAGTCAATTCTGATTGACAGGAACACTGTAAGACAGAGTAGAACTGCCCCAGAGGGTTTCCAAGGCTGTAATCCTGACTGCAAGCAGACCGCCTCATCATTCTTCTGCTGAGCAGCAGCTGGGTTTGAACCTCTACCTTTTGGTTAGCATCTAAATGCTGTAACAACTCCACCACCAAGGCTCCACCTCTTCATTTAGTATTCACTTAAAACATGAGCTCAAGTACTATTTCAAACACTTAGAACTTAGTGGCATACAGCACGTCTTTTCTCATATACTAAGAATATCCTTGCTCTTCTTATGTCTCTATACTGTATCTAGGTTAAACATTTAATTCCACGTGCTTCCCCCGCAGCTTTCTTAGTAAAAGGAAGTTGCAATCAAACAGAGAGACTTGGAATTAATGCTAGGTAACAACATTTATTAGCAAGCCTTTTAACTACAGAATCTAATTATGTTCATCACACTTACTTCAGATCAATAGCACATATATAGTTTTGTTGAATATGCTTCAGGAATGTATTGTTCCTTGCCTTCTTTTATGTTTATTACATGATAGAGAAAGAAAGTCATTATTCAGGTATACTGGCATCTATCCAACCGTCTGTCCAAATTAATACCATCTTTTGAGTTTTGACCAAATCAGTTATGTTTGGGCTTATCAGAACAATTTTTATCAAGTGTTTTCTGTCAGAAATTCAATTCAGAGTCTTGTTTGACTCACACCAGCTCTGAGCATTTTTTTCAGTTTTAATAAAAATAATTTGTAATGTCTTTAAGATATAGCCAGTGATTAAATAAAATAAACTTTTGAAATACATTCTCTTAACAGAGTAAACTCCCTCTCACTCACTGCCTTCTAGTCAGATTCGACTCAAAGCAACCCTTCCTTGGTTTTCCCATGCAGTATCATTATGGAAGTAGATTGCCCGATCTTCTTTCTGAAACTGAGTAAACAGTACTGTAAAAATGAGTATACAATAATTATACTGGTGAAAGACTGAGATAGCTGATAATATTGTATAAATTTAGGGTTCATGTAAGATAAACACATTTTTATCGCAGACTATTATATAATTTTCTGTTCTCTATGGGAGTTCTCTGGGGGCGTAGTGCCTAAGGCATTTGACTATTAACCAGAATGCTGGTGGTTCAGAACCACCAGGCACTCCTCAGAAAGAAGATTAGGGAATCTACTTCCGAAGAGATACCACCTTGGAAGCCCAAGGAGGCGTCACAATGAGTCGGACCCAACTGGACGACAGTGAGTTTGGTTTTTGATTTGGGATGGGAGCTCTGGTGGCAGAGTACCTAAGGCATTTGACTGCTAACCAGAAGGCCGGCAGTTCAAACCCACCAGCCACTCCTCAAAGGAACATTGGGCAATCTACTTCCGAAGGGATACTGACTAGGAAACCCATGGAGGGGTCACTATGAGTGGGAGGCCACGGCAGTGTTTTTTTTTTTTTTTTTTTGGTATGATTTGGCAATTCAGGAAAATGCAATAAGTTTCACATGTGCAAAAATGTGTTTCATTGTGTTTTCCGCTTAGAAATACTGAAATACGACTGTTCACATAAAAATATTTGCTATAAACCAAAAACCAACCCATTACCACCAAATTAATTCTGAGTCATAGTGACCCTTGCTGGGTTTCCAAGGTTGTAAATCTTTACAGAAGTAGATTGCTTCATCTTCCTCCCATAGAGCAGCTGGTGGGTTTGAACTGCTGACCTTTTCGATAGCATCCATATGACTTACCCACTATGCCACCAGGGTTCCTTTCAAAAAATATTTGATATAACCTTATAAATAATATAGTGGAGATATTGTTGTTGTTATGTGCCATTGAGTTGCCCTGACTCATAGCTACCCCTCCTTGGGTTTCCTAGGCAGTATCTCTATGAAAGTAGATTGCCCAAACTTCCTTCCTAGGAGTGGCTGGTGGGTTTGAACTGCCGGCCTTCTGGTTAGCAGTCAAGCACTTTAGGCACTGTGCTACCAGAACTCCTTTAGTGGACATACATAGTCCTTTTTTTTTCCCTGGCTCATGCTCAATAATATAAGGACTCTCCATAGCTGGATTCAAGCAATATGTAATACATAATTTATCATTTATTACTTCAACTGATGGTATATTCTAAATGGTTTCTGATAAATTTTGCTTAAATTTCAATGACTAGTTTAATCTTCAAGTACCTCTACTGCACACTGTGCCACACTAGATGCCCTGAGCTAATGTTTCTAGTATATGAAAGGCACTTAAAATAACATATTTTTAAGAATTTGAAGCTTCTTCATCATTATAATGGCAATGGGAGCCTCACTTGTGTTTACCCATATGGGCCTAAAGCAGCAGATGCTTAGAGAAATTGATGAAAGGTGTGAGTCATATTATCTGCAGAAATTTCCTCATTTTTTTCCTTCAGTTTGTCAAAACATTCCATAAAAGAATGATAGTTTATAAGTAACAAAATAAATTCTCAATTTCAGACATCTGTCAGATGTTTCTGCTTGGTATGAAATTTCTTTTTTCCAAATATCGTTAGCACTTAAATTAAAAAATAAATGGATAGGGTGTTGTCTTATTATTTACAAATGTCTAAATATGAGAAAGATGGTTATTTTTCTCTCTCATTATACAATTTCATATAAAACAAGTTTAGAAAACTGCTTTTAATATGTTATGATTTTTAATATGCTTATAAAATAAAACATTTTAATGTTTTTTTAATATGTATGTTACTTTGTGCCCTGATTAAAATAGCTTTAAACTTTGATTTTGACCCTCAGTAAAAACTAGGATGTAGTATAAACACTTCTAATATTTTAATAGATATTCATAATTGAAAGAAAACCTTCACAAAGCTATCTTTAACCTTCTGATGTACTCTGATATTTTCTTTTAATTTTATTTCTAAAATTAATACTTATTATCCCATGTTTTATGTAAAATACTGATTTTAATCACACTGGCAGTTAAAAATGTGTCATTTTTTAGTTTTCCACAATGTACTTAATAGTTTGTTTTGGTGCTATGTATATTCTATGAACTAAGATTGAAAAACATAGATATTTTCTGTTAAAGGGGACTCAAATTATTTTATTTTTAAAATGCATACATCATTTTTTTAGTTTAAAAGTCAACCTCTTTTATCTCATACACTTCTATTAGTCATGAACATTTGGTAATTTTATAAACAGGCTGCTAAAATCTAGAGATATTCCTAACGACAGATTATTGTTTTCATTCCTATTTAACAGTGTTATGCTTATGTGATGCCCACATTAATTTAAAAAATTTGGTTTTCTTTTCTTTTTTTTTTTCTACCTTATGAAACTGAGGTAACTTTTATTTATATTTCCAAAGTAAGAATTTATTTGACTGACTATGCAATCACTGCAGTCAACCAAATTATACTATTGGTAAATATATTTTTAAAAAAATTTCCTTTCTCCTAAATATCACTTTGTAATTGCATTCTTTAATTTTGGTAGCTAATTCAAATTCTGATAATAACTCTTTTTGTTAATAGGTGCACAGGCAGGAGAAAAGTACAATTTCTATTCTCATGTACTCTCTAAGCTTTAAGTTGTACTAAATTTGAGGAGCCTTTGGGACACTGAAAACTTCCATTCTGTATCCACAAAAACCACTTACTTGTTGTTGTTGTTGTTGTATGCCTTCGAGTCAGCTTAGTGCTTTTGATTTACCTATGAGATTACCCTCTCTGTAGAATTTCCAGGGTTTACTTCAGTCTCAATCCCCACTTCCCATTGTAAGTGACAATTTTCTTTCATTTCCATGTTTAAGAAAATTGGAAATGTTTCTTAAGAAAAAGTATTCAGAATAACTTATTTGAAACATAGATGGAAAACAAAACAAAAACTGGTGGAATAAAAATATTTATTGCCTGGGAAAAGAAATCATAGTGTCATATAATATATCTGAACAATGAAATGAAACTTTTCCCTGGAAGGAATACACTAAGGGCTATTTATAGTTCAGGAGCTCTGATAACATAGTGCCTAAGGCACTTGACTGCTCACCAGAAGGTTGGTGGTTCAAACCTACCAGCCACTCCTTGGAAGAAAGGTTGGGCAATCTACTTCCTGTAGTGATACTGCCCCAGAAACCCAAGGAGGGGTTGGTATGAGTTGGATCTGACTCGACAGCACATAACAACAACAACATTTATCATTCACCAGTGCTGGTCGCTTCTCAGCTTTTTCTCTTTGTAAAGGTTCATAAGGTTCTTAGATTCCAAGATGTAAAATTTTCTTCCCTCCGAAACCCCTAAAATTATCCATTTGAAATAATATTGTTATCTAGTCTTGTTATGGGAGCTCTGGTGGTGTAGTGCCTAAGGCATTTGACTGCTAACCAGAAATCTGGCTGTTCAAACCCACCAGCCACTCCTCGGAAGGAAGATTGGACAATCTACTTCCTTAGAGATACCACCTTGGAAACCCAAGGTGGGGGGGCACAATGAGTTGAATGGACTCCATGGCAATGAGTTTGGTTTGTTTAGTGCTGTTACGTTGTCTGTTCTCTAGAGTTTTGTTTGTACAGCAGCCAAGTTTTCTTGTTTCACAAATTTTGGCAGAAGTTAAATCCAGGAAACTTGTCCTGAATTGACTTTATAACACTTCTACATACTACTAACAATCCAATTACAGGAATAAGAAAGACTCTATTATGGGGATTTTAAAGAATTTCTCTATACTGCACCTTGAATATAAAATGACTAGTTGGATAAATTGCTTGATTGAATTATTTTTTTTTTTTCCTAAACACTATGATGTATTCCTAGGAGCTCTGGTAGCATAGTGCCTAAGGCACTTGACTGCTAACTAGAAGGCTGGTGGTTCAAACCTACCAGCCACTCCTCGGAAGGAAGGTTGGGCAATTTACTTCCATAGTGATACTGCCTCAGAAACCCAAGGAGGGGTCTCTATGAATTGGGTCCAACTCGACAGCACATAAAAACAACAACAACATGATATATTCCTAACCACCAAGCCATTATGATCAAGGATTCTATTTGTAAATACAATTTCTAATTATGTGACTAGAATCTAGTGTATAATGGGAAGAGTAAAGGAATTTCACAAGGCAGCATTAAAAGGACATGTTCTCTTAACTCAGGGGCAGTGGTGATTCAGTGATAGAAAATACACATTCCATTTGGCAGACCAGTGTTCAATTCTTGGCCAATGCACCTCATATACACCCGTCACCTCTCTGTCAGTGCAGGCTTGTGTTTTGTTATGATGCTAAATAATTTCCAGACTAATACAGAGTAGGAGGAGAAGTCTAGTGTTCTACTTCCAAAAAATGAGCCAGTGAAAACTCCGTGGATCACAATATTCTGATCCACATTGTTATAGTGGAGATGGCACAGGACCAGACAGTATTTCCTATTGTTTTGCAGTGGTGTATGGGGTGCTATGAGTAAGGGCTGGCTCCAAGGCAACTAAGAATCTTGGCTGCTAATCAGATCAGCAGTTCATAACCCACCAGCTGCTCCATGGGGGGAAATTGGGTGGTCTACTTCCTTAAAGATTGACAGCCTTGGAAACTCAATGTGGGTCACTATGCGGCGAAATCAACTCAATAGCAATGAGTTTGGTTTGGTTTAGTATACACACACAGACACACACACACACACATACATACACAAACACGTGTGTGTGTGTGTGTATGTGGTATGTATATATATGTATATATACTTTCACTTGCGGGTGGCTCTATTTTAAGGCTGGGGCCCGAGGTAGGCAGGCACAGATGGGTTAGGAACAACTAAGGGAGATGAATTTGTCTGTCAGTTTGTCATCCTGTGGTGGCTTCTGTGTTGCTCTGAGGCTGGAGGCTATGCTACTGGTATTGCAAAATGCCAGCAGGGTTACCCATGGTGGACAGGTTTCAGTGGATCTTCCAGACTAAGACAGACTTGAAAGATGGAAGAGGCGATCCACTTCTCAAACAATTGGCCAGTGAAAACCTTATGAATAACAGTGAAATACTATCTGATATATTACTGACAACTTTATGAACAGCACTGAAACATTGTCTGATATAGTCCTGGAAGATGAGCCTATCAAGTCAGAAGGCATTCAAAATTTGACTTAGGAAAAGCTGACTTCTCAGAGTAGAGACAACCTTAATGATATGGATAGAGTAAAGCTTTCAGGACCTCCATTGACTGATGTGGCATGACTCAAAATGAGTAGAAACAGATGCAAACATCCATTAATATTGGAATATGGAATGAATGAAGTATGAATCTAGGAAAACCGGAAGTTGTCAAAATAAAATGGAAGGCATCAAGATCGATATCCTAGGCATTGTTGTTGTAGTTGTTATGTGCCGTCGAGTCACATTAGTGAGCTGAAATGGACTGGTTTTGGCCATGTTGAGTCAGACAACCATATGATCTATTATGCTGGGAATGACAAATTGAAGAGGAATGGTGTGGCACTCATCATCACAAAGAGTGTTTCAAGATCTGTCCTGAAGTATAACGCTGTCAGTGATAGCATAATATACATATGCCTGCAAGGAAGAGCAGTACAATACTACTATTATTCAAATCTATGCACCAACCACCAAAACCAAAGATGAGGAAATTGAAGATTTCTACCAACTTCTGCAGCCTGAAATTTGAGTGAACATGCAATCAAGATGTGTTGATTATCACTGGTGACTGGAATGCAAACATTGGAAACAAAGAAGAATAACCTGTAGTTGGAAAATATGGCCTTGGTGATAGAAATAACACTGGAGATTGCATGATAGAATTTTGCAAGACCAATGACTTATTCACTACAAATACTTTTTTCCAACAACATAAGCAACGGCTATACATGTGGACTTCACCAGATGGAATACACAAAAATAAGATTGACTACATCTGTTGTAAGAGACAATGGAGAAATTCAATATCTTTGCCCAAAACAAGGCCAGGAGCTGATTGTGGAACAGACCATCAACTGCTCATATGCAAGTTTAACTTGAAGTTGAAGGCAATTAAATTAAGTCCACAAGAGCCAAAATATATCCTTGATTATATCCCTCCTGAATTTAGAGACCATTTAAAGAATAGATTGGATGCATTGCACACCAATGACCAAAATCCAGAGGAACTGTGGGGTGACATCAAGGACATCATGACTGAAGGAACAAGAGGTCATCAGAAAGACAAGAAAGGAAGAAAAGACCCAAATGGATGTCAGAAGAAACTCTGAAACCTGCCCTTAAGTGGAGAGTAGTTAAAGCAAATGGAAGAAGTGACAAGATAAAAGAGTTGAACAGAAGCTTTCAAAGAGCAGCTCAACAAGACAAAACCAATAACTATGTAGTGAAATGTGCAAAGACCTGGAGTTAGAAAACCAAAAGGGAAGACACATTCAGCATTTCTCAAGGTGAAAGAACTGAGAAAAAATTTAAGCCTTGAGTTGCAATATTGAGAGATTCTATTGAATCTATTGAATTCAATATTGCAATCTATTGATTGATACAGGAAACATCAAAAGAAATGGAAGGAATAAACAGAGTTACTATACCAAAAAGAATTGGTCAATGTTCAACTATTACAGGAGGTGGTATATGATCAAGAACCAACGGTATTGAAGTTAGAAGTCAGAGCTGCACTGAAGGAATTAGCAAAAAACAAGACTCCGGGAATTGACCCATTGAATTGTTTCAACAAAGGAATGCTGTGCTGGAGGCACTTACTCCATTTTGCCAACAGATTTTGAAGACAGCTACCCTGGCCAACTGACTGCAAGAGATCCATATTTGTACCCATTTGAAAGAAAGGTGATCCCACAGATTGTGGAAATTATTGAACAATATCATTAATATCACATGCTAGTAATATCTTACTGAAGATAATTCAAAAATGATTGCAGCAGTATATTGACAGAAAGCTTCCAGAAGTGCAAGCTGGATTCAGAATAAGATGTGGAATGAAGGATATCATTGCTGATGTCAGATAGGTCTTGGCTCAAAGCAAAAAATACCAGAATTTTACTTGTTTACTTGTGTTTTTTTGACTATGCAAAAGCATTTGATTGTGTGGATCATAACAAACTGTGGATAACATTGAAAAGAATGGGAATTCCAGAGCACTTAATTTTACTCATGAGAGTAAAATTACATAGACCGGGAGGCTATCATTCAAACAGAACAAGGAGATGCTGCATGGTTTAAAATCAAGCAGGGAGCACGTCAGGGTTTTATCCTTTCACCATACTTACTCCATTTATACACTGAGCAAATAATCCGCGAAGCTGGACAATATGAAGAAGAATGTGGCATCAGGATTGGAGGAAGACTCATTAACAACCTGTGATATGCAGAAAACACAACTTTGCTTGCTGAAAGTATGGATGACTTGAAGCACTTACTGATAAAGATTAAAGACTATAGTCTATAGTATGTATCACACCTCAATATAAAGAAAACAAAAATCCTCACAATTGGATCAATAAACAGTATCATGATAGAGAAAAGATTGAAGTTGTCAAGTACTTCATATTACTTGGTTCTATAATCAACCCCAGTGGAAACAGCAGTCAAGACATCAGATGACATATTGCATTGGGCAAATGTGATGCAAAAGATCTCTTTCAAGTGATGAAGAGCAAAAATATCTCCTTGAAGACTGAGGTGCACCTAACCTAAGCCATGGTATTTTCAATCGGTTCTTGTGCATGTGAGAACTGGATAATGAATAAGGAAGACTGAAGGAGAGTTGATGCTTTTGAGTTGCAGTGTTGGAGAAGAATGCTAAGAGTATCATGGTCTGCTAAAAAGACTAACAAATCTGTTCTGGAGGAAGTGCAGCTGGAATGGCTCTTGGAAGCAAGAATGGCCAGACTTCGTCTCACCTACTTTGGTCATGTTGTAAGAAGGAACCATTCCCTGGAGAAGGATATGATGCTTGGTAAAGTGGAGTGTCAATGAAGAAGGGGAAGGCCCTCAATGAGATGGATTGACACAGTAACTGCAACAATGGGCTAAGGTATAGCAAAGATCATGAGGCTGGCACAGGACCAGGCAGTGTTTTGTTCTGCTGTTCATAGGTTCACTATGAGTCAGAGATGACTCGACAACACCTAACAACAGCAACAATATGTATATGTATATATGTATACATATATGTACATATTACATCCACATACATATAAAC
Organism: Orycteropus afer afer; assembly: GCF_000298275.1. Lineage (NCBI taxonomy): Eukaryota > Metazoa > Chordata > Mammalia > Tubulidentata > Orycteropodidae > Orycteropus > Orycteropus afer. The sequence goes on from NW_006921610.1 coordinate 21,295,917, forward strand.
TCCAAATCCCAATTCAGTGACATTGAGTCAATTCCAACTCATAGTGACCCCCATTGGGTTTCCAAGGCTGTAAATTTTTAAGAAAGCAGACTGACTCATCTTTCTCCCACAGAGCAGTCAGTGGGTTTCAATCACTGACTTTTTGCTTAGCAGCCAAATACCTTGACCACTATACCACCAGAACTCCTACACATACATACATGTATACATAAATGCACGCATACTGTATATATCTGGTATTGTCTTAATGATATATTAAATAAGCCCCTGCCTTTAAGAAGTTTCCAATTCAGATGCAAGAATGCTATATCAACTAATAACTGAAAAATGAGAAACAATGGAGTGAATGAATATGGTTGGGAGAATGAAGAAGAGATGGGTAGGAGGCAACAGGATATGGGGATTGAGAGGTGTGATGTAGTATCAGAGGCATCTTCCAGGACACATTTATGATTAAGTTGCTATTTAGAGATACACTTCCAAGTCATACAATTTAAGATTGCATGGCTAGACATGTTTAGTTACTAGAAGGCTCTGGACTATGTATTTATTTCGAAACATAGTGTGCCTTCAGTACGGGGATGGGTATAGAACTAGCTAAGCAATAACTGCTATGATATCCCAAATACTCTTATTGGAAAATTACAAAAGGACAACCTACATTACCTAGTCTGTATTTTTTAATGGGCTTGATCATTCACATAAAATGATGGTGTAGTGCCTAAGGCATTTGACTGCTAACCAGAAGGCTAGCAGTTCAAACCCACAAGCCATTCCTCAGAAGAAAGGTTAGGTAATCTACTTCCTTAGTGATACTGCCTCGGAAACCCAAGGAGGAGTCGTTATGAGTCGGATCTGACTTGAGGGCAGTGTTTTTTTTTTTAATTTAAAAATAATACCTATAAATGTGTGATGTGAATTGGCAGTCACCAGGTAGTGCAAACAGTTAATATACTTGGCTGCTAGCTCTGGTAACATAGTTCCTAAGGCACTTGACTGCTAACCAGGAGGCTGGCAGTTCAAACCCACCAGCCACTCCTTGGAAGGAAGATGGGGCAATCTATTTCCGTAGTGATACTGCCTCAGCAACCCAAGGAGGGGTCGCTATGAGTTGGGTCTGACTTGACGGCACATAACAACAACAACAACAGCAAGTGAAATATTGGAGATTTGAGTCCACCCAGATGTGCCACAGAATAAAGGTCTGGTGATCTCCTTCCAAATGTCAACCACTGAAAACCCCGGGGAGCATGGTTCTATTGTGATACACATGTGGCCACCGAGAGTTGGAATCACCTTAACAGCAACTATTTTTTACTATGAATTGAAAATACCTTTAGGATTACCTGCCTAAATTACCTCCTGTCACCCATCTCTATACACACACATGCACACACATACATACACACACAAAGGGGGACACACACAGATGTCATGCACTGGCTCTTCTAGTAATCTTAAAATTTCCTCCTTGAGCAAAACCTCTAAATGAAGATATGTTTCTAGATAGCCTCTGATACTCTGTTATACCACAACTGTATTACCTGGAAGTAGTGATAAAAATATATTTTCTTTTTGAACCTATTATTATTATTAATGGATTGTTTCTTTCTTTCTTTTTTTCCTATTTCCTGGCCTGAAGGAA
>NW_006921610.1:21297852-21321326 GCF_000298275.1 Orycteropus afer afer
TGTGGTAGGAGATGAGTAAAGACAAGCTATTTATTGGGGTTCAGGCTTCATAACCAGAAAAGTAGATGGAGAAAAGAGACAAATGATCTAAAACTTCTTACAAGTTTCCATTAAGGCCTGGGGAGAGACATGTGGCAGATGAACAAGGGAAAGGACTTCTATAACATTTAGTTGGTGTGCTTGGCTGATGAACTGGAGAAGTGCAGCTCTGAGTGGTTGCTGTCATGTGGCAATGATGTTTCATCAGCAGCCTGACATATCTGGTAGCAGCAGGAGGGAAAAATAAAATATCTCCTTTGATTGAAACTTACAGGATTTTTGGAAGAAGAGCACAATTTCCAAAATTGGAAGGAGACAGGGATCATCATTTGAAACCCATGTTATTTAGGGAGGGAGAAAGAAAAAAAAAAAAACAAACAACAGACTTCTCTGATGAGTACAAGTAACTGGGGTCTTGCCCCACCCTTTTATACCTCTTCTTAGAAATGACATTCTTTCTTCCCAATGAAAATATGTTTGAAGCTTAATTTAGAATGGCATCCCCATTTAGGCCATAAATATTTTAAATCAAACTCATCTTCCATCTCTCCATAACCTGAACAGACCTTAGGGTACTCCAAATATTTTTATATGTATGAATAGCTTTTGTTTATGAAAGTTTTTAAAATTCAGCCTTTGTGCCCCAAAGGAATAAGCAGAACTATTAAAAGGGTGGTAATCTCAGCAAAAGCTTTAAAATCAGCTTATGTCAGGCAAATATAATTTGGTTCATATAAGCCATGTATCTAAATCTTAAAAAAAAAAAAAAAAGCCTATTACACCAATGGAAAACAATTTATAATGAGAAATGAGAAGCTATCACCAATAATTGTTTGTTTCATGTTGTAGAGTCGTGAGGTACTTTCCTGCCTGGATGGAATTTACTAAAAATAACTATATTTTTTCTACTTTTTCAAACAGGAGAGGTTGTAGTGAATAAGCTGCCAATATAAGCCATTCAACTTCAAAATAGACATTTAGATGAAGAAAGAATAACACGGAATATGGCAATGCCTTCTATTTCAACAATTTGTGCAATTCAGTGACTCTTTAAATCAAATTTTCAAGAATACTATTTAGTTTAATAGTACCATTTAACTTTGAACTTTATTACATTTTCCCAGATGTTCCCTCTAACGTTTCCAGACATGACCTAATTTGTCCGTATAACAAACTTGCAGTAGATGTCTACTTAATATAATAGACAGTAAGACCCCACCTCTCAGGGTTCAGGTATATGACAACCTTACCTTTCTTTGACAGACAGAGAAGGTGAATTTAAACAAGAAAATCTAATGCATAATCAAAATTGGACATGCAACAAAGCTAATACATTTTTCACATGAATGTTTTCTCAGAATATGCCAAATCTTATTTTCCTGACAATTTTAGCAAGTTCAGTTATCTGGTTGCCAATCCCACTGCTTATTAGAAAGCAGTAAATTGGAGAGGAGAGTGATTCTGTTAGGACTAGCACAATGTTAGCAGTGAGAAGTGACAACAAGGAAGTTGACAGAAAATCTATGAAAAGCCCATAGAGAAACTCTAAAATCACAGGAACAAAGCTATGTATGAAGGGAAAACAGACCTACAAACTTTTTAAAATCTCTAAGGGCATCATCATCTAAAAGTTGTTACTCCTAAATTGATAGCCATAGGTCATTAAGGAAACATATTGTTGGGTTTGCTATTTTGATCTGTTTTAAGAAACTACGACAGTACATAAATTATTTTAAGACACTTTTCATCTACATTAGCCAAACTTTTAAAAGAGGTTTGAAAAACTAAACCTTTAGCTGTCATAATGCTTTGGTTTGTATTCCCTAACTAATTATCCAATTTTTCAGGAGAGGCCAATTTCACAAAATTAAGCAACTAGTTTTAAAACAAAATGTATTGGGTAATAAGAATGTTCAATACTATTAAATATACACCCCGCTTCAAAATCATCATTTAAAATAAAGTTAGTATATGTTTTAATGTGGCAAATATGTGTCCAGGTTGTTAAATGTATTACAATATTTTTCAGGCATGATTAGGGCTGTAGATTCCATTCTTGTATAGGCCTATTGACTTTATCTTGTGTCTTGGTCCCCATGTATCTTCAAAATGGTAAATTCAATTTCATCTCTTCTTCACTCAGAGTTACTGAAATAAATAAATAAATAAAATACCGCATATTTTATAACTGTGTATTAGCTAATAAAAACCAATCCATTCACTGATTTGTTATTTTATATCCATAATGTAGAGAGAGAGAGAAGAGCTAGTGTGCCTTATGCATAGAATTATAGCATGCACAGTGTTGGTACCATGCTTACATTTTCTTGCAATAAACCTGTAAGAATAATTTTCAGATGAAGAAGCTAGATATTCACAGAGAGAACATTTTACCAAATGCAGTTCTCATTCTCTTTAATCAATTCAAGACTGAGTTATTGTCTGCTTTGAATTTTTGTTGAAACTATGTGTTTTCAGTAATAGAAGGCATTTTTAATGAAATGAAAAACTTTTTAGAGGTATTATGAATTTTGGTACAATCAGTGTGACACATATGTTCCGAGTGGTCTCTTGCTGAGGTCGGTGGGTTGAGGCCCATTTCTTCAGATTCACACAGTTATACAGGCCTTTACCAGATTGCACTATGAACTAAAAGTGGTGTCCCAGCTTCCCACTAAACCCCAGAGGCAGAAATGGGTACTATATGTCCCATGGGTCAAAAAAGAGAGTTAAATTTCTGACAGGGCAAGTTAAGTCAATCCCTATAAATGTATGTTAGTCATTAACATTTTGGTAAAAATTAGCTTGAGTGATTTTAAACATGGTAATTGGTCCCAATTTATTTTGAGTAAGACAGGGTAATAAATTGGGGAAAAAGATAAGTCGTAACTGTAGTTCAATCCTTGACTAGCTCTGTGAACTTCTGCCATTACTAAATTTTCTAGGTATTGATTTAAAAAATAGATAGATAGATATACACAGACAGACAGATAAAGTCTTGCCTTTTATTACTTCAGTTTACAAACCAAGACATTCTTACACTATTATGCACCCACCAATCCAAATTGAGGAAATGATTTAAGGCTCAAAATGCAATATTGAAAGATTCCATGGGAAATATGTAGAATGACACAGAAAACATCAAAAGAATATGGATGGAATACAGAGGCACTATACCAAAAAGAACTGGTAGACGATCATCCATTTCAGGAGGTGTCATATGATCAAGAACTAATGGTATTGAAGGAATAAGCCAAAGCTGCATTGAAGGAATTGGTGAAGAACAAGGCTTCAGCAATTGAAGGAATACCAATTGAGATGTTTCAATAAACAGATGCCCTGCTGGAGGCACTCACTTGGCTATGCCAAGAGATTTCGAAGACAGCTACCTGGCCAACTGACTGGAAGAGATCCATATTTGTACCCATTCCAAAGAAAGGTGATCCCACAAAATGTGAAAGTTATCGAACAATATCATTGATATCACATGCAAGTAAAATCTTACTGAAGATAATTCAAAAACAGTTATCCAGTATAGTGATAGAGAATTTCCAGAAATGCAAGCTGGATTCAGAAGAGGATGTGGAGTGAGGGATATCATAGCTGATGTCAGATGCATCTTGGCTCAAAGCAAAGAATACCAGAAAGATGTTTACTTGTGTTTTATTGACTGTGCAAAGGCATTGGATTGTGTGGATCATAACAAATGGTGGATAACATTGAGAAAATGGGAATTCCAAAAACACTTACATGTACTCATGAGGAACTTGTACATAGACCAGGAGGCTGTCATTTGAACAGAACAAGGGGATACTGCGTGGTTTAAAATCAGGAAGGGAGTGTGTCAGGGTTGTATCCTTTCACCATACTTATTCATTCCGTATGCTGAGCAAATAATCCAAGAATCTGGACTATATGAAGAGGAATTGGCATTAGGATTGGAGGAAGGCTCATTAACAACCCGAGTTACGCAGATGGGACAACTTTGCTTGCTGAAAGTGAGAATGACTTGAAACACTTTCTGATGAAGATTAAAGACTGCTATCTGTAATAAGGATTGCACCTCAATATAAAGAAAACAAAAGTCCTCACAACTGGACTAATAAGCAGCATCATGATAAATGGAGAAAAGATTAAAGTTGTCAAGGACTTCATATTACTTGGTTCTATAAGCAACACAAATGGAAGCAGCAGTCAAGACATCAAAAGACATATTGCATTGGGAAAATCTGTTGAAAATACCTCTTTCAAGTGCTGAAGAGCAAAGATGTCTCCTTGAAGACTGTTGTTGTTGTTATGTGCTGTCGAGTCAGCCCCAACTCATAGTGACCCCTCCTTGGGTTTCTAAGGCAGTATCACTACAAAAATAGATTGCCCAACCTTCCTTCCGAGGAGTGGCTGGTGGGTTTGAACCACCAGCCTTCTGGTTAGCAGTCAAGTGCCTTAGGCACTATGCTACCAGAGCTCCTCCTTGAAGACTAAGAGGTACCTAACCCAAGCCATGGTATTTTGAATCATCTCATATGCATGTGAGAGCTGGACAATGAATAAGGAAGACTGGAGGAGAGTTGATGCTTTTGAGTGTTGGAGAAGAGTGCTGAAAATACTGTGGACTATTAAAGGAACTAACAAATCTGTCCTAGATGAAGTGCAATCATAATGCTCCTTGGAAGTGAGAATGGCCAGACTTTGTCTCACCTACGTTGGTCATGTTGACAGAAGAGACCATACTCTGGAGAAGGGTATCATGCTTGGTTAAGTGAAAGAGGGGAAGGCCCTCAAAAAGATGGATTGACACAGTGGCTGCAGTGATGGGCTCAGGTACAGTAGTGATCGGGAGGCTGGCACAGGACCAGGCAGTGTTTCATTCTGCTGCATATAAGGTTGCTATGAGTCAGAAATGACTTGACAGCACATAACAACAAAAACAACAATTCAAACTCATTGCCATTAAGTGAATTCTAACTCATACTGACCCTGTAGGACACAGTAGAACTGAACACATGTTTGGACATGACATTGAACGTACAAGTAGAAATAAATTATATTTTTGATTCTCCATAATGAAAGAAAGTAATTCTATGAAAAAGAGAGATTTATCAGATACTTATATAGCCATTTCTTGGAAGGAAGGTTGGACAATCTACTTCCGTAGTGATACTGCTCATAAACCTGAGGAAACCCAAGTCGGGGCCAACTCAACAGCACATAACAACAACAGCAACAATACAGTCAAATTCAACCATAAGCTCAAATTAATGAAGGGTTTAACTTAATACACCTACTTTGCTTTAACAAATTATTAGCGTTTAGAAAACAAATTTAGATTTTCCATGTCTTGCAAACATCTGACCATGGAGAAACTATAGTGTATATTTAGTGTAAACCAAAACCACTGCCATGGAGTCATTTCTGACACTAGCAACCCCCATTGAGTTTATTTATATCTTCCTACCGTGGAGCAGCCGGTATGTTTGACCACTGACCTTCTAGCAGCCAAATGTCTTACGCCACCAGAGCTCCTTATATTTAATATATTGGGATTTAAATTTTCTTATCAAATACTTTTGTTGAGTTAGGTTATAATTGTGATAACTTCAAGTATCATTTTGATTAATTTATTTGGTTTTCACTGCTTTATCTTGCTTTGTTATAAAGTTTCAATTACAAGAGTGTTAAATACCTCGTGTGGTTTATTAACTATTGAAGTAATTAGTTTTCAGTTTCTAAGAATGTCCCCCATATCAATTATCACAAATGAATTACCCCATAAGGAGGGGAAAATTGTAGAGGCATTTCAATGTGTTATGCTGTGTTTAAAAGGGCCTTACAAATATGGAAAAGGATTTTTACAGATTGCTCATTGAACAACCTAATTGGAGAAAAGTAGGACTGACATTTATTAAGAAAATTATGTGTACCAGACACTTCTCTATTTGTTTGTAGGTGCTATTTAATATTTTCATGACAACAATTCTTTAAGATAGGCATTATTATTCAACTAAGAAAAAAAAAAATAAAAGAGAGTCCTATTTATGGAAAGTAGCACACCTAGAGTATGAGGCAATATCTGTCTCTAAGTCTATGCTCTTTCTACTATATGACGCTGTCTCCTGGCATTAATTGTTAATTGCCCTAAGTGGGAGGCTATTGAATAGCATATCTAAATTATTCAGTATCTTTAAGTCTGCTAAGAAAGAATTTAGATCACACTTATGTACTTTTTGCTCATAAGACAAAAATAATCAGTTATTCTCTGCTTTACTTCCCAAGTTCTTTGCATGTTTTTATTAATTATACATTTTTCCTTATTTCTTTCACAAGTATAAACATTTGTATGTGTGTGTTGCAAAATGAGCTCATTTTCATCCTAATTTTGCAAACGGATGAGATTCTACATACAGTCTGACAAACACAACCATGTTTTCTCCCTTTCCCTCTTTACTACATACTTGGAATTTGTCAATGGTATTTGTGCATGTATGTTTGTGGAGTGTGAACATAAATATTATCATATAATTAAAATTTTCAATCACTTCATTTTAGTGCACTTGGAGTGCACTGAACAGTGATTTAGTGTGAAATTAAACTGCTTTCTTGCTGTTTTAACCATTAAATGCTTTAGATTTATTTCAAGACACAGCTTGTGCTGGACCAAAGTTATCTCAAGTCTAATAGTATCCAGCCTTTTATTTTATTTTCAAAATCCCTCCATATTTCTACAAAATAAAAAGATAAGTAGTACTATAAAGAAAATATTGGATGTCCCATTAAAGCCCTAGTCCATGTTAAGAATCTATCTTAATACAATGTTTAGCAAGTACTGATTTTGACAAGTTTTTATCTTTCATTCTGCATAGTTAGATATGTTTGCAATACAAAAATAATCTTGACAAAATTAAGGGATCTAGTATATTTTTATTCATTTCCAACATCTCTTAAAAAATTAAAGAAAACACTGTGAAATAAAAAGGCTTAATGATTTAAACAGGCTATTCTATTTCCAGGATATGATTACTTCCTCAGATGCATTTTATGTGGTATCAAAGCCCATTTTAAATTTATTTGTTCTGAGTAATGGAATAGACAGTATTACTCTTATGTTGATAATCATTTTTATTTGAAGGGAGTTTGGATAATTTTAGAATATACAGTTAAGAACAGCTCCTCTCTTTTCATCCAGAGACTGGAGACACACACACACTTACATTTTAAAGAATCACACAAAATTGTTGTTGTTGTTGTTGTTGTTGTTGTTTGCCATCCAGTCGGCCCCGACACCTAGCGACCCTTCCTTGGGTTTCCAAGGCAGTTATCACTACGGAAGTAGGATTGCCCAACTAGCATGATTTAAACTCCTAACCTCTACAGAAATGAGTCTAACTTATATCTCGTCTCTTTCCCAAATAAACTGGCCTCACCCTCATCCAGTGCTGAGGGATGTTTACAAGCACTTCCTCACTGCCGTTAGTGTGGTTTTTCACTGAGTAAGGTTATTCTTCCACAAGTATCTTTTGTGAACATGCTTTTTTCATCAACCAGTTGCTGTTGAGTTAATTCTGACTCGTGGGAATCCCCCAAGTGTCAGAAATGAACTGTGCTCCATAGTGTTTTCAGTGGCTGATTTTTCTGAAATCGATTACCAGGTCTTTTTTTCCAAGGCATATCTCATTCACACTCATTCACTGCCGATGAGTTGGATCCGACTCATAGAGACCCCCTCCTTGGGTTTCCAAGGTGGTATCACTACTGAAGTAGATCACCCAACCTTCCTTCCGAGTAGTGGCTGGTGGGTTTGAACCTCCAATCTTCAGGTTAGTAGTCAAATGCTTTAGACACTACACAGATTGGAGATTTTTGTTTAGTGAGTGACTTAACCATGTGAATCATGCATTGACTTTTATTTAAATAAGAGGTGAAATACTTAGGCTTTATCTTAGTCTAAATGGTATAGGATAAATACCTTAGGTAAAATATATACCAGTGCATTACTATTTTACAAAAGAACTGTTCTCAAGTGGAGAAGTTTTGCAGAGGGGAAATGTAGAGCGATTAATCCCAGGAAATTCTCCTGAGTGAGGAGGCCTGGATTAAACCAGGAAGACTGTAGACAAAGGGCTGAATATGGGGATTTGGAATCTAGTATGCATATTGCAGGGCATAGCAGAAGTTGTGGGTAGCAACAAGAGAAGAGATAGCTATCATATTTCAGTTTCACTTAATATTTATATTGTTGTTAGTTGGCATGGAGTCTGCTTCCACTGATAGCAATTTGATGTAAACAGAACAAAATGTTGCATGGACCTGGAGCAGACAGCATTTCGTTCATGATAATTGGTATGTTTGAGTTCATTGTTTTAGCTGTTCTGTCACTCCACCTCACTGAGGGTTCCCCTCATTTTCACTGACTGCCACTTTACCAAACACAATGTCCTTTTCTAGCAATTGGTCTTTCCTGATGTCCTGTCCAAAGTAAGCCAGCTGAAGTCTCTCCAGCCTTGCTTCTAAGAAGTTTTCTAGTTATATTTGTTCTAAGACTGATTTGTTCATTCTGCTGGAAGTCCATAAAACAAACAAACAAAAATAAGACAAACTCAATGAAGTGGAGTGGATTGCGACTCTTAGCAACTGTCCTTGGGTTTCCGAGGTGCTATCACTACAGAAGTACGCTTGTCCAGGCTTCCTTCCGAGGAGGGGCCGGTGAGTTTGAACTGCTAGTCTTCTGGTTATCAGTCACATGCCTTAGGCACTATGCCACCAGAGCTCCCCTGGAAGTGCATGATATATTCAATATTCTTGGCTAAATCCACCATTTGAATGTATCAGTCCTTCTGTTTTTATTGTCCTTTCTTTCTTTTTTTTTTTTTTTTGTTCCATGTTTGCATGCATATGAAATGATTGAAAACATTCTGGCTTGGATTAGGTATACCTTCATTATCAAAGTGACATCTTTGCTTTTGAAAAGTTTACATAGATATTTTCAACAGGTTTTCCCAATGCAATATACCTTTTGATTTATCTACTGCCACTCCCAAGGACATTGATTGTTGATGCAAGTGGAAATCCTTGACAACTTCCATTTTTCCATTTCTCATAATGTTGTTTCTAGTTTAGTTGTGAGCATTTTTTCTTCATGTTTAAATACTTAGGTACAGGTAACATGAATACCCAAAAATCTTATATTTACTTTATCTGTAACTAAATCTTCTGACTTGATTGTATCATGTTAAACATAAAGAGCTCCGGCAGCATAGTACCTAAGGCATTTGACTCCTAACCAGAAGATTGGTTGTTCAAACCCATCAGCCACTTCTCAGAAGGAAGACTGAGCAATCTGCTTCCATCAAGATTTACTGCCTCAGAAACACAAAGGGGGTCACTATGAGTCAGAACTGACTGGATGGCAGTGAGTTTGTTTTTTGGGGAAACACTCCATAGCAGTTTTGTGTATGTATGTATGTGTGTGTTTGTGTGTGTACTTGAGCTACAAATTTAGCTATTAGTAATTTGGGTTTTAAAAGTTATCAGTAATGAGACACTCTGGTGGTGCAGTGTCTAAGGAATTTGACAACTAACCAGAAGGTTGGCGTTTTAAACCCACCAGCCACTCCACAGAAGAAAGATGGGGAAATCTACTTCTGTAAAGATTTACCACCTCAGAAACCCAATGAGGGTTTTTTTTTTTTTTTTTTAAGCAATAAAAATATACACATACCATAATATTAAAAATTATAAACACTCGTTAGGTTTTTCTTTTTGAAACATTCCTTGTGGGATAAAGTAGGAATAGATTGTATCCTCTCTATATTAGTTAGTTTCATCAAATTTCAGCATCAGTATCACATTTGTTCTTTGCCCACTATGGTTCTCTCCTTACCAGATATGTTGTTGTTGTTGTTGTTGTTTGCCATCGAGTCGGCCCCGACTCATAGCGACCCCTCCTTGGGTTTCTGAGGCAGTATCACTATGGAAGTAGGAATGCCCAACCTTCCTTCTGAGGAGTGACTAGTCCCTCCCCATTCTGTAAGAAACATAAGGAAAGACACTCATCATTCTTGATTTCCTTCATATAATCACTTGGCTAGTTCATAACATTTCCATCCTAGAGCAGGGACAAAAAATGTATAGTGTGTGTTACCTTGTTCAATAAGTCCAACTTCCCAATATTCCTAGATTTAACTTGAAAATTATTGCATTAATCTGTATTTGTCTATATTTGTCTGATATAAAAAGTATAAAGTAATCTTGTCAGCTAAGGACTTATCACAATCACTTGCAATGATGACAATAATTGTATTCTTATCTCATCCTTCAAGCTCCCAACTGATTCTTCTTATGCTAGTCCTCTTTGTTTCTTGATTTCATATTTACTTTAGCACTTGAATATCAGTACATCATTTATTTTGCCATGAGCAAAATTGCTTGTATTTTCCCAAGTACCTTCTCATTTGGTGCTCAATACCTCTGTTTGTAACCCTTGGGTCTATGGTTACGACTTTTCTTTTTCCATACCAGGTGCTTGCAAAATTTACTAGCCTTTTATCATTTGCTACATTCATTTATATTCAGCTTACTATTCATTCCAGGTTTCCATTTCATTTATAAGTAAAAAATAAGTTTGCCATTCTCCAAACTGGTTGACATTATACATTTATAAGACTTGAATTCATGAAAGCTAATTATTTATGGTTAACAGATTATCATCAAGTATTAGAGTTTTGTTTTTGATGAGAATCCTCAAACTAATTTTTCAGTACATTTTGCTAATTTTTTTATTCCCTTACTGAGCAATTGATTTTTATTCCAATAATTTTCACAGTCCTGTAAATATATGGTGAATTTCTTCTTTGGACTTTCTGAGATTGGAGTACAAAGAAAAAAAGTCTTCCAATATTGTGTAAATGATTAGAATATTTCAGAGTTTAACTAACATGTCTCGTTTCTTATTAAGATTTAGTTATTCCTAATTTTCTATCAAGGAGTTCTGTAGGCACAATGGATAAGAACTTGACTGCTCACCCAAAAATTGGAAATTTGAATCTACCAGCTGCTCCCCAGGAGAAAACACCTTGCAATCTGCTGCTGTACAAGATTTTAGCCTAGGAAATTCTATGGGGTAGTTCTACTCTGTCATATAAGGTCACTATATTACAGCAATTGACTTGACACACACAACAACAATTTTCTCTCAGATACTCTTAAAAGGATCTCTTTAAGAGTGTTAACTACCAATCTTTATACACTTATCTACTGATATTGGAAAAAAATACGACCAAACAACAAACCACATAATACCACCTTACCAACCACATATTACCACCAGTAGTGATAATGCCAAGAGCAAAGGCAACAACACATAGGTCACATCCATTCCTTCATGTTACTTTAAGTTAATTCTTGAATGCAAATACTCTATCGTTGTCTCAACGCTTTGGTCAATTCAATGAGACATGGAAAATGAAATGACTGAGAATACTGATACAAACTTAAAACTAGTTACCTTCTAGTTGACTTCGACTCATGGCGATCCCATATGTATGTATCAGAGTAGAACTGTGTTCTATAGAGTTTCAAATGGCTTATTTTTTGAAAGTAGATTGTCAGGCCTTTTTTCCAAGGTAGTTGTGGATGTACTCGAACTTCAATTTCAGTTAGCAGCCAAGCTAGTTAACAGTTTGCACTACCCAGGAAATCCAGTGCAACCAAACTTCTTTGATAAAGGCCATTTTGAAAAGCCTACTGTGTTTACTCCTGAGATGAGCGAATAAGGAAAATTCAACTTTCATGCCGGTGAAAAATTCTCTTTCTTATGTCCTCTTTGCCTTTTTAAAGAAAGGTTGAGGAATGAAAGTAGTTCGTATTTTGACATTGCTCTTTTGAATTAGAAACATACAATAATGAATTGAATGCACATTTTCCATACAATTTCTTTATCTTGAACCATCCTTTCAGCAAAAATTCCAGCTAGCAAATAAAGTGATAAAATATTTAAAAGGTAAAACAAGAATTACTATAGAATAGTCAGATTTGGCTTTACAGAGCTAAGAATAGTTATAAAGGCAGTTGCCCTACATAGATTGTAGGACACAAATGTGTGGAATGTAATGAATGACAAAGGAGAGGGAAAAACTGCTGAACCTAGTGTCTCTGAATGTCATTATAAAGACATGATATGCCAAGCATATGAATTAAAGGCTTGAGACTCCTTGGAGGTTTGAAGCATTCCAATTATCTAAACCTACTGTTAAAGAAGATGCCTATTTTTCAGACTCAATTTTTTTATGAATAGATTATTTTTAAAGAAATATTTCATGTTTTAAGGAAAAGTGTTGTAGATCATCTGCTATTCAGTGATTGAACTTGAAAACGTATATATATATATATTTCTTTCCCTTAAAGATATTTTATCAACTCATTATTTTAAAGGTTACGCCACCCACCCAGGTATATGCTTTGATGTAAATTTACCAGGTACTCAACACTTGCATGTATCAGAAAAAATAAAAGTACTAGCCAATGAGTGAGATAAGAAAAGTTATGTGGGGAGTTTAACGAGTATTAGACAGGGTAAAATTGTTTTCAAACAATTCTCACATGGAAGTAGATGAGCTTGAGATCCAAGATATCGTAATCTCACTAGAAATCTTTTCCATTATCAGGAGCAGTATTAGGGTGATAACTGAAAGGTTTCAGTGGAGGAGAAAAAATGCGGGTTTGTGCAAGCTCATAGAGAGTGCTTCAATCTAGAAATAAAAAGCCTTATTTGTACTTGCTGTTGTTTGAAATGCTGAATAGCATACATTTCGTCACCATTATCAGTTGTCAAGCAGTTTCACATAACATGGATGCCTTTAAAAGAATAACTGGTGTATTCCAGGAGAGCATTTATTATTTAGCATTTGAGCAGAAGCATTTTAATATCCAATATAAATAGTAATACCCAATGAGCTGCTTTCTACTCTGCGGGCTCAAAGACTAATCTTTTATCTTTTTTTTTTTTTTTTGCATTTCGATGTGTAATGAAACTTTTCCCATTTTGATAAGCATCATTGAAATCTGGAAAGCAATTCTTTCTCTGTAACTGTGAAACTTCAGTGACTTTAGTATAAACAACAAATGTCTTATTATCAAATCACAAAGACATTTGTTTAGCAGTGAAGTTTTGTGCTCTGTGCTGTTTGTCCTGCTTGAGGTTGGTTATATGTTTGGGAAATCCATGGTACAAGTGAATTCTGTTTGCTCAACAACTATGTCTATTGAACTTGAAGTTGTGGTTTATTTTCATATTGCCCTTTAGAGGCTCTGAGGACTTGTTGTCATCATCAAGGGACTGTTAGAAAACATAAAATAAAATAAAAACACTTAAGGAAATCCAAATTCACACATTTGAGATATCATCCTTAGATATCAAATTTATTTCAAAACACTAATCGTTCTCAGACTGTCAAAATTCCTAAAATGTGGATATAAGGATGAAAATGCTTATTACGTACCTCAAATTTATTTGTGTCATAAACAGGCCAAGAGCACTGGTGGTGCAGTAGCTAAAGCATTCAACTTCTAACCAAAAGGTGGACAGTTTGAAGTTACCTGCAGCTCTGTAGGAGAAAGATGAGACAGTATGTTTCTGTAAAGATTTATAGCCTTCGAAAGCCTGTGGGACAGTTCTGTTCTGTCCCATGTGGTGCCTCTGGGTGAGAATCGACTCTACAACACCAGGCTTGGTTTTGAGTTTTATAAACAGGTCAGTGTTGTTGTTATGTGCCGTCAAGTCGGCCCTGACTCATAGTGACCCCTCCTTGGGTTGCCAAGGCAGGATCACTACGGAAGTAGATTACCCAACCTTCCTTCCTAGGAGTGGCTGGTGGGTTTGAACCTCCAGTCTTCTGGTTAGCAGTCAAGTGCCTTAGGCACTATGCTACCAGAGCTCCCAAACAGGTAAGTAGCAGTCTGTAAAGTAGTTCCTTGCAGAACCACCAAAAAGTTGAAAGAGTTTGCCGTGTTAATCATCTAATAACAAGACAAATAGTTTTAGTCTCTCCTTAGTACATCCATGTGCCATAATTTATTTTACATATACATATTACGATTACTTTTGTGGGTCAAAATTAGTGCCTAGAAATGGAAACTATTTGGATTTTGACATTTCTAATGGTTGAGATTGCAGAAAGTAATTGAAGATTCCTAGGCAAATAATTTAAATACTCTTGTTCATACCAAAGCAATTCGATGACCAAGCCAAATGTTTGCTATTACTGTAAGGGAAACAGCAAAGAGAAAGAAAAAAAACCCTACTTTGAAACATGATTTATTTTTCCCATGAAATTAAAAATACATATATACAAAAAAATAACACTATTACTACCAAAAACAAATAAACAAACAAAAACTCATATAAAAGAAGAAAATTACTAAAAACATCATTTCTAATTCTAATTATTTGTCCATCTAAGTCAATCAATTCAACATTTACATAGCAGAGATAGAATAATATGAATGCTATGTGTGGAAACTAAAGCAAAACATGGAAGAAAAATCAAACCATAAGTTTAGAACTGTGTTTGAAACATCCAAAGAAAAGATTTTTTTCTTTTCTTTCTCTTTTTTTAGTTTTTTTGGTGGTGATAGAAGCACACATAGAGATCAAAACTTGGCTAAATATCCATATTAAATTGACTAAAATTGAAATTTAAAAGCTTTCACAGAGGTGTATTTTATGCTATGGTGCTCATCCTCCCTATGCCTCTAATTTATTATCAGTTCATATATGCTATATTACTCTGATCTTTAAGATTCTGTGATGTCCTTAACTCTGAATATACCATAGAATATCTTTACACTGTCCATCAACTTCTTGGGCTTTCTGTTTTCTCTCAAAGAAATAGAAGCTGGATATCTTCTTCTTCAATATTCAAAATGGTTACTGGCTCTTCTGGAGGAAAATGAATGAGTCAGAGTCCCTTTAGTTGATGATTTCATTTTACTGTGGTTGTGAATGTGATAAATGCACCTGTCTCTAGAGAATGAAACTGCCAGCTTCAGGGAGTGCAAATGTGACTGTAACTGCCTCAATTTCAATGAGTTATTATTCTCTGAATCTGTTCTGCTTGTACTGGGATGGTTGGTGCAGAGATTGTTCACAGCTATATTTAGAAATAGGAAGAGTAAATAAAATGGCATTCATGGAAGAGGAAAATTGACCTATCTGTGGGTATATCTACCATAGTTTTACTTGTTTGTTTCTAGTGAATTCAGAATATCACTTATGATAAGAAAAAAAATGTATCTTCATAATTAATTACCTGTGTTCTTTCATGACTACACCATAAAGAGGATCTCCTGGGATTGATTTGGCTTTTCTAGAAACTCAAACCATCGTGTATTGCAAAGATATTGCTCGCAAATTCAATTCCACAAGATGTTGCCCTGGGAATTACAGAATTACATTTCAATGCAATGGTTCATTTTACTTATGGGTACTTTCCTGCACAGAGAGAAAACTATACCTAAGTTCCTTCCTGTCTCTAAGGTTTCCATTTCAAAATGTTCCTTACTTATTACTTCTTTAGGCAGCATGCACTTGGTTCTTTCTGTTATAATATAAAATTGCATCAGTCAACAGGGTATTGAAGTAAAGGAATTTGAGTTACAAAATGAAATATTTTAGTTTTGGATTTTTTCATTTTTCCACCACAGCTTCAGAGTATATATAAATTGGAAACATTTCTAATATTTTATTTGTGGACTCAATAATAAGTTCAAATCACTAGGACATGGGATACTTGCTTACATAAGAAGTAATGGGATATGCAGTCACTTTTGGGCTCTCCGTGTTCTGTGCTCTGGGAGTTTCTCCTCCATCCAAGATGGTAGGCAGAGACTGATTTCTTTGGAGAGTTTCTTCCATTCAGTGGACCTTTTTTGAGTAGATGAGCCATTGTTTCTCATTTTATGTATGTTGTTAGTACTAAGAAAAATGAGAGTTATTACACTTAAGAAAAATAGTATGAAATTGAAAATTGGCCAGAAACATCCCTGTCAGAGGGATAGACATTGAGAACCAAGAAATCATTACGAAGAAGGTTGGGAAGTAAGACATTTTGCAGTTCCTTGCTGTCTTGTTTCACTACCTATAAAATTAGTATAATGATATAATGATTTATGAAGATACATTAAGTAACTACTTGTGAATTTCCAGAAATTATGTTACTTTCTAAAATACTTTAGAAATGTTTAATTCTTTGAAGTCATAAAAGTATAATTTGATGCACTGGTCTAGTAAATTATCAAATGATACTCCTATGATTTGCAAGACAGTATACCACGTCCCAAATTTCCATAGAAAAAGAATCATAGGATCTTATAACTGAAAGGAATTTTAGATAGAATCTATAGAAATGACTATCAGGTACTTATATACCCTCTATTGTATCCAACAAAGAGAAGCTTTTCTGGAAGAGAAATCATTACTCCCCAGTGAAGCTCCATCCATTATTGGATAGAAGCTCTGGTAGCATAGTGCCTAAGGCACTTGACTGCTAACCTGGAGGCTGGTGGTTCAAACCCACCAGCCACTCCTTGGAAGGAAGGTTGAACAATCTACTTCCATAGAGATACTGCCTCGGCAATCCAAGGAGGGGTCACTATGAGTCAGGGCCAACTCGATGGCACATAACAACAACAACAGTAACAACCATCTCAGAAACTCAAGGAGGGGTGGCTATGAATTGAATTGACTTGACGGCAGTGAGTTTGGGTTTTTTTTTTTGGTTAATTATTGATACAATCCCTCTGATATTATTCAATTTCCCATTCATTAATTTGAAAATATTTGTTAAGATAATATTCTAGGAATTGGACTAGATAAGGAAAGTAGTGAACAATACAGATACAGCCCTTGATTTTGTGGATTATTTACTATCACTGGGGGAAATACCTATCATGATGATAATTCTCCAAGTCATAAGTAAAAAAAAAAAAAAAAAGTGCCTCTTTTTCTTTCTTAGATGTTCACATTCAAAGATTTGAACTATCTTTCTTGTTCTGGGCTAAACATCATTATATGTCTTTTGTTCATCATATAGAATGTGATTATATGTCCAATTTTAAAGATGCGAACAATCAATTAAAAAAATCTAAATTTATATTACTTGTCATTGATTAGTCTTCTTGTTGCAAGTGACAACACACTATAACAAGTTTATGATTGGAATCCTACATTTACAATTGGATAAATAATAGATGGTGATCAGATTCTCTAGTACTATGTTTTTCTTGATCATTCATTTGAATAATGATTATCAACGTTCAAGCCTGAGTAAGTTTATTAACTACTTAGACTCTAGTGTCCATATATGAGGGGAGCTCTGGTGGCGTACTGGCTAAGGCATTTGAATGCTAACCAGAAGTCTGGTGGTTCAAAGCCACCAGCCACTCCTTGGAAGAAAGACTGGGCAATCTACTTCCGTAGTGATATTGGCCTGTAAACCCAGGGAGGGGTCTCTATGAGTTGGATCCGACTTGATGGCAGTGAGTTAGCCCATATATGAGGGGTTCCTGGATGATGCAAATAATTAAGGGCTAGGTTAATTACCATAAGATTGGTGGTCCAAACCCACCCAGAGGTGCCTTGGAAGAAGCTCACAGCCATAAAAACCGTATGGATCACAGTATTTCTCTACAACATATGAGATGAGGTTGCCATGAGTTGACTCAAAGACATTTTTTTTTTCTTTTTGTCCATATATGAATGATAAACATTTTCCAACTTTTAATCTTTCATGTATCTCATTATTTTTTTTTGATATTTGCATATACCTGGTACAATAAATTTCTAATTATCTTAAATTAAATAAAATGATGATATAAGTCACATTAAAAATCTTAAATGCTATTCATGTTTTATAATATACATTAAAATAATTATAACCATCAAACATTATAAATGTTACATTTAACTAATTTCACATATCACATTTCTTCTTCCTTTTCTTCTCACATTTTTTGACTTATTGTTTCTCATTCTTTCTGACTGTTTTCCATTTTGGTACTATATAACTTGGCAAAATAGGTGTTAAGAAGTTGAATGTAACTATGATAGTTCCTATATTTTAGAATTATTTGTTTTATAAGTGCAATTGAACACATAGTGAAGGGAACTAGGAGGCTGTTCAAACAAAACAAGGGGATGCTGCATGGTTTAAAATCAGGAAGGAAGAGTGTCAGGGATTTATCCTTTCACCATATTTATTCAATCTGTATGCTGAGCAAATAATCCAAGAAGCTGGACTATATAAAGAAGATTGTTGTATCAGGCTTGAAGGAAGACTCATTAACAACCTGCAATATGCAGATGACCCATCCTAGCTCTCTGAAAGTGAAGATGACTTGAAACACTTACTGATGAAGATTTAAGACTACGGTCTGCAGTATGGATTACATCTCAGCATAAAGAAATAAAAAATCCTTACAACCGGGTCAATAAGCAGCATCACGATAAATGGAGAAAAGATTGAAGTTGTCAAATATTTCATATTACTTGGTTCCACAATCAACATCAATGGAAGTAGCAGCCAAGGCATCAGATGCTGTATTGCACTGGGTCAATCTGCTGCAAGAAATCTCTTTAAAGTGCTGAAAAGCAAGTAAGTATCTTTAAAGACTCAAATAACCAAACCAAACTCACTGCCATGGAGTCAGATCTGACTCATAGAGACCCCTCCTTGGATTTCCGAGGCAGTGTCACTACAGAAGTAGATTGCCCAACCTTCCTTCTGAGGAGTAGCTGGTGGGCTTGAACCGCCAGCCTTCTGGTTAGCAGTCAAACTCCTCAGGCACTACAATGCCAGAGCTCCCCTTCAAAGACTAAGGTGTGCCTAATCTAAGCCAAAGTACTTTCAATCACCTCATATGCAGGTGAGAGCTGGACGACGAATAAGGAAGACCGAAGCAGAATTGACGCTTTTGATTTGTGGTGTTTGCAAAGAATACTGAAAGGACAGTGGGTTGCCAAAGGAACTAACAAATCTATCCTGGAAGAAGTGCACCCAGAATCCTCCTTAGGAACGAGAATGGCCAGACTTCATTTTGGTCTACTTTGGTTATGTTGTCAGAAAGGACCATTCCCGGGAGAAGGATATCATGCTTGGTAAAGTGGAGGGTCAATGAAAGAGGGGAAGGCCCTCAATGAGATGGACTGACACAGTGGCTGCAACGATGGGCTCAGGGCAAGGAGTGTGAGCCTGGTACAGGACAGGGCAGTGATTCGTTCTGTTGTTCACAGGGTCGCTGTGAGTCAGAGCTAACTGAGGGCACTTAACTACAACAAAGGAGAACACTAAAAATGTGCATTAAATTGACTCTAACTGTCCAGTAAAATTCAAGACCCCTCAGTCACTTTATCTAATGCAAACCACTTGAGGAAAAAGTGTGTGTGTGTGTGTGAGTGTGTGTGTACTGGGGAATATATAAATGGTACCATAACAATAGAGCCTTAGTTTGCATTGAAAATAACTATCTTTAAATTATTTGGAGTTAATGTGCAATCTCAGGGTCAGATGGAAGATTTTTCCTTTCTTCTTCTTTTTATTTTTTTAATTTTTATTATAGCCAAACTATTTTAAAATACCATCTGTAAGGACATATGTGAAAAGTGAAACTGAAAAAAAAAGTGTTAATTTCTCTCAATTAGTTTCTGTGAGATGTTGAGTTGATCTCACATGCCCTTCAAAGTAGCCCTTGATTAAAAAATAAAGATAACTGATACCAGCAAGTGGGAGGAAATAAAGTTCAAGTCAGAATGTTTGGTACTTTTATTTTGGCATTTTCCAGCCAGGCATTTGAAAAAAGAAAACAAAACAAACAAAAAAACAAAAAAACACACTTTGGATTATCTATCATTTTACATCTATTCATCATTAAAAAGGGTCTGAGTACAACTTTTTTGTGTGTGGTATTTAATGTTGCTTAAAACAGATTTCCATTATACGGTACCCAGGACATTGTTATACTAAATAATAACATTACAGAAGCTAAAATTCTAGCCTACATTTTAATAATTATCTGTATAATCAGTCCTTCCCTCCTTACCCCAAATAATCTTTCCCTGAATTTTTAGGGATGTTTTGAGCTTTCATAAAATAATAACTTCTGTTTTTTGAGTGTATTACCTATAATCTGCATTCTAGTCTCTCCACTGGAATATCTTACCCTTTCTGAAGACCCACATTTTTCTTTTCTTTCCAGAGCCTACACAAGATCTACTTCTTCAATGAAGTCTTCCTTATTACTTTCCCCAATATAAGCTAGAAATAATATCCCCCTTTCTGAAAACTTTCTGCCTCAGTATCTCTACCTCTTTTTATGTTGTATTTACTGTTTCCTAAGTTATTGCCAAATTATCTCTTAGAGACTTATTACCAGAATATATCTCATTTACTTCCTGTTTTTCCAAATACATATAACAGCATATAGAACATGTGCCAAACACATGCTTGATGATTGACTGAATAAACGAATTAACATGTGGAAGAAATATTTTAGTCATATTTATTTTCCTTAACATATATGCATATTTTGTTTGAATATATGTTTATTTCTCATTTTGTTTCATGTCATGGGTCACCTACAATTATTTGTAGATGGGTAATTCAAAAAAATATTTTGTTAGCAAAGACTAAGCCTTATTTCCCTAAGTCAGAATCAAATGCCATTCCCTGATATATATATATATAGGAGCTCTGGTAGCATAGTGGCTAAGGCACTTGACTGCTAACCAGAAGGCTGGCGGTTCAAACCCTCCTCGGAAGGAAGATGGGGCAATCTACTTCCGTAGTGATACTGCCTCGGAAACCCAAGGAGGGGTTACTATGAGTCGGGTCCGACTTGACAGCACATAACAACAACAACAACAATATATATATATATATATATATATATATATATACACACCCTTATTATTTCATGGTTAATATTCTTGTTGGAAAAGAATTTCTTTCTTATTTTCAAGATACAATTTAACTCATTTTGCACTTACCAATTTGTAGCAATCAGATAGAGGTAGATATATCCTAAATCTCTCTTGCAATGATCTCTAGTCTTCTTTTTTTACATAGTAATATGTATAGTGACCCTTTATTTTGAAGGCTGTCTTTGAACCACATAAGATAATGCAAGTAAATTATTTAGAAACTCTGTATTATTTAGAAAAAAAGCAAATTAAGTTAATTGAAATTATTTAGAAAGTTATTTGGCCATAATATTATGATATTATAACAACAACAACAACAAGCCATCTTTCTTTGATGCTCCAAGTTTATCTTGCACTTACTCATATCAAAACTTTTCTCCTTATTTAGTTATATTTTTGTTTCCACCTATTAGTGGAACAGAAGGGCTTATGCAGAAAATGTGTCTTAAATATTTGTCTTTGTGTCTCTACTACTTAGCATGATTCTGGAGGCTAAGTATATTTTCATTAAATATTCAGTAAATATTTGTGGAAGGTGTCAATAATGCATAAATAGAGTATTTTACAGTAATAAACAATTAAAAAAAAAAAAAACCTAAAAAACTCACAGCCATCAAGTTGATTCAACTCATAGCGATCATAGCGACCCTTCCTTGGGTTTCCAAGGTGGTATCTCTATGGAAGTAGATTGTGCAATCCTCTTTCAGAGGAGTGACTGGCGGGCTTGAATTGCCAGGCTTCTCGTTAACAGTCAAATGTCTTAGGCACTACACCATCAGAGCTCCCATAGCAGGCACCAGTTTGAACAATATCCATTGGTGTTCCCCTATTGCTCATTTTGGTAAGAGCTGCAACAGAAGATAAAAATCTGAATAAGAAAAGTTCCAGTCTCTCTACTTGTCTCATTATAAATGCAGCCAAAACCTGTAATAGAAAATTTATTTCTTAATAGCCCTTTGAAATTTAACCCTAAAGAAATTGTAACCAACATAAACTTTTCATTACCAGGCTAAAGTCTTTTTATTTTTCAAGGTAAAAAATGGCAAAGTCTAAAAGAGTTAATCTGCTGGTTTTGCATATCCCAAGTTTATTCTCAGAGCAGTCTAGACACTTAGAAATTCCAGTAATGTGTGATACTAATAACCCACTTCCTCACGTTTTTCCATTATTTGTCATGTGAAAGTGATGAGTAAGCAGTACCTTTATTAAAAACTTTTTCTTGTTTAAATCAGAAAATTAGTCTAAAATCCAGAGTGTAGCTTGAAGGCTTTAGGAAGTAATTATGAAAACTAAAAAGCCAAGGAGGGGTCCATATGAGTCAGATCCTACTTGACGGCAAGGAGTTTTGAGCTTTAAAAAGAGTTATGTACATAAACCAACCAAAATCCAAACTCACTACCATGGAGTCAGATTTAATTCATAGAGACCCCTCCTTGGGTTTCTGAAGTGGTATCACTACGAAAGTTAGATGCCCAACCTTCCTTCAAAGGAGCCGCTGATGGGTTTGAACTGCCAGACTTCTGCTTAGCAGTGAAATGCCTTAGGCACTACGTCAACACCAGAGACATGTTAACTGGATGCCTTGAAGATTATTCAAGAACAAATGTTTTTCATATCTATTTGTTTCCGTTGTTTAAAAACAAATAAACTCTTGGCTCATAAATCAAGTAGTAATTTTTAGGCAATTATTTAATCACTAAAAAAATAAAAAAAAATATCTCCAAAACGTTGAAATTTCCTTTTTCTAATTTTAACTACAAAATTGAAAAATAATATCAAATTAATTTGAAAGTTCTAAAGTGATAGAAACATGGTCTTCTTAAAATGATCTTTCCTCAGACCTCTGGTGGGAGAACTTTGTTTGAAAATTTTGCCTCTTTTACAAGTTTCATTTATGATAACAAAATAAATGGTTTAAACATTGAATTATACTAGAACTATTTATTTCTCTGATTTCACAGAGCACATCATGACCTTGTATAGATTGCAATGTATATCTAAGAACTCTGACTGTTACTGGCCAGGTTGATAAAGCAAATTAACACATTTAGTGAAGTATATAGTTGTTAATGCTCTTATGCCCTAATATTTAAAGGCAATTTATTTCAAAGTGCTTTTATTTTAGGAATTTATTTCTAATCAGTGAGATATATTTAAAAGGTGTTTTGTAGGTGAGAAAAATATAGGTGAAAGAAATTGAATGTGTTGTATTTATGAGTCACTTTTTATGAGAAGATACTCATACTGGAAGACCTCCCATATATATATATATATATATAGGAGCTCTGGTGGCATAGTGCCTAAGACGTGTGACTGGTAACCAGAAGGCTGGTGGATCAAACCCACCAGCCACTCCTAGGAAGGAAGACTGGGCAATCTACTTCTGTAGAGATACTGCCTTGGAAACCCAAGGAGGGGTCACTATGATTCGGAATTGACTCAACAGTAGTGAGTTGTTTTTTTTTTT
>NW_006921610.1:21321618-21340659 GCF_000298275.1 Orycteropus afer afer
TATATATATATATATATTTGTTGTTGTTGTTATGTGCCATTGAGTGGGACTAAACTCATAACCACCCCTCCTTGGGTTTCTGAGGTGGTATCACTGCATTTTGGTTAGTAGTCAAGTGCCTTAGCCACTATGCTACGAACACTATGCTTGGTTACAAAATAATACATTAATAAGTGCACTGTTCATTATGCTTAATCAATAAAAGAAATCTTAATTCACTTTGATTTTCATCTCATTTCTTCCTTCTCTGCTTCCCAAAATACCAAATCCTTAAGGTCAACCATAATTGGAAATATAACTAAGCATTATTGAGTATATTTTTTTCTTTTTTGCTAGATACTCTGCCTGGCATTTTATACTTCTTTATTTTATCTAGTTCATGTACCAACTTTTCAAGTCATGAGTTGCTTTTGTTTGTTAGTTTTAATTTTAGAGACAGTTAAGTAACTTACTTAAGGTCCAAGCATCAAACTTAAAAGGATTCAAAACATTAGCATTTCTGACTCAAGTGCCCTTTCCACTAATAATAAACTGAATAGAAGAAGAAGGTACTGAAATACCTTAAAACTTACTTTTCTTTTGCCAATCTCGACATCACATTTCACTTGAAAATGAACTAGCTAAGTGAAGCTGCCAATACTCTCCTGGATTCTGGAGAAGCTACCAAAATATGGGCAGATGAGAAAACTGAAGCTCTGCCCAGGTATGTATCTAGTAAGTCAAAGAGGTGTGATTATTTACTTATCTATATCTATATATCTATATAGGAGCTCTGTTCTGTTTATCCTTGGACTGATACATTTTGCCATTTCAGATACATGAATTCATAAAGCATAAAATAGTAAGGGGATGTTAAAAAGTCTGGAATGCCATTAAGTTTATTACTAAAAGTTTGGGATAAATGAACTATATAGGTAGAAATATGAGTAAGATAGGATATTCATCCCAATAAAATGATAGTAAAATCTTTATTACATCCCATATCATTACCTGCTGTATTTTGCTTATGTTGAATATAAAGAAAAAGGTACTACAGACTCATTCTCTGCAGCTCTTAAAAGCCTTGATTGATCATCTTTTTTGCCCCTTTCCTCTTGAAATGTCAAGTTCCTTAGGCTTCAGATGAAAGGGACAATATAAAAATGTAATGGAAAAATGTATTTTAATTTAATTTGAATCAGGCTTCCAAGGGTGGAGTAAATAAGTTTAGTAGAAAACACTATTATTGTAAACATCTGAGAGACACTAAGCTAGGCAATATAAAAAGGACCCCATTCATACTTGCAGCGCTATTGCTTGAATTCACAGGACCCATTGATTGTTCTTTGCCATAGTCTGGAACTCAATGGATTCATAATTTACAGGTATAAAAACATTTTGAAGGTGGCCCTAGTAATGAACCTAGGCAGTAGACACAATTACAGCTACTCTGAGATGATGAACTTTGTTCAGCACACTTTTTCAAGTGGCTCTTAAATTATTGCATATAAATTAATTATCAATCATCAATCATTAACATGATTATTGTGACTATTGTTATTATGTATTTATTGGTAGTTTTATTTTTAAAATAACCTGCATTTATTACTTACAATGAATATGGCATTTTCACAGAATGCCTCCCTCTTCTTGTTTTCCTAAAAGTAAATTCCTCTGGGATTCTACCTGATTTCTATTTTCTTTATAAACTCATTTCTTTTGGAAATTTATTCATTCCCTTTCTTACCACTATGTAGGCAATCCCCACATGAATACCCCAAATCCTTACTTATTACTTCATGTCTAAATGAACATTTCCCAGCTGAATGCTGAACATTTGTACTTGGCTGTCTGGTATCTTAGATTGACCACAACTTTCTCAGAACTTAATCGATAACCTAAATTTGAACCACTTCATCTATTTTTCCTTTTCTATTAAATGCATTTTTTTAAGTTGCTAAAACTCTTCTAATTTCTAGGCTAATAAACAGAGCTTCTATATGGCTCCTGAATGCCACAGTTTGTTATCAGCTACAAGCCTAAAGATTAGCAGTTCAAACCAACTCAGTGGTTCTATGAAAGAAAGGTCTAGCACTCTGCTTCCGTGAAGATTACAGTGAAGAAAATGCTATGGAGTAGTTCAATTCTGTAATATCTGCCATTGACATGAGTTGAAATTGACTTGATAGTAACAGGTACACATGATATCCCCTTTTAAAATCCCTTAGCCCCAAATATCCAGTTCTGTTTGCCCATGTTTTACACCCCTTCCTCAAGCGCAATGTCTATATTCCCTACTACTATCTTTAGCCTTTTATATAATCATCACTTGGTATTTAGTCCTATTGTATATATTAACCCTATTTCAAATATATCAGAAGGTTTTCAGATAAAATATATTATTTTATATACCTAACGGTGTAATTTCCTGACTAAAAAAATGGAATCATTCTAGTTGTCAATATCAGGAGTTCTGGTAGCATAATGCCTAAGGCATTTGACTGCTAACCAGAAGGCTAGCAGTTCAAACCCACCAGCCACTCCTCAGAAGGAAGATTGGACCATCTACTTCCATAGAGATACCACCTTGGAAACCCAAGTAAGGGTCACTATGAATCAAATTGACTAAAAATATACAATGATTCCAGTTATCAATAGTATGGAAATTAAAGTCCTTGCTCTGAATTCTAAGTACCAGAATATCTGAGCTTCATTGTTCTTTATTTCTTTTTGCCCTACATTTTCTTCTTTCAGTTTTAATTAGAATTTAAAATGTTCTACACAGATAGATGATTATATCAATAATTAAATAAACAGAACCAGTTAATTCCAACTCATGCAGCCTCATGTGTGTCAGAGTAGAACTGTGCTCCATAGGTTTTTGCAGTGCTTTTATTATTATTATTTTTAATGTTACTTATTTTGTTGGGGTTGTTGAGAATACACACAATAAAACACGCACCAATTCAACAGTTTCTGCATGTACCATTTAGAGACATTGATTAGACTCTTCAAGTTATGTAACCATTCTTACTCTCCTTTTCTGAGTGGACTAAATTCTTAGTATCCTCATAACCTAGTCAATTAAATAAAGCAACCGTCCTTTCAAACACTATTTGTTTTATTTATCTTGGGGCAAAGATTTTGCAATTTCCTCTGCCTAAAATGTCTTTGCACATGCCTATGAAGATTCAATCCATACCTCAAAAACTTCTGTTTGCCTTGCCCGTGTTGTAGAGCTACATGGAGATTTTCAATGAACAACTATGCACAATCAGGTATCAGTGAATAATCAGGAAGAAAATTATTCACTAAATCAGGTTTAGTGAATAATCTGGGAGACAGAATCATGAGCATGTAGCAGAAGGTGAGTTGTGGGGAGAAATAGTGAAGTAATTAGAGCCACAGTGAAGGAATATGAAAACTTAAATTCATTAACTTAGATGAGTTTATTACATCAGAAAACAGATATTAATGATAGAAAAGATATCCTGTTTGGGTCAATTCCAAAACCTTTCCCCACCTGAATTGAACATTGTTTTGGTCATCTGGTGCTACTATAGCAGAAATACCACAAGTGAATGACTTTCACAAACAGGGATTTATTCTATTATAGTTAGAGGGCTAGAAGTCCAAGTTCAAAGAGCCAGCTCTAGGGTCTGGGTGAAGGCTCCTTGTCCTTGGGCTTCAGCTCTACCTCTTGCTCCTGGACAACTGAAGTTGGAGACTTCTCTTAACTCAGGCAATGCTGGCTGTTGAGGCTGACAAACCCAAGGTCAATAAGTAAAATGGTACAATCCCAAGGTTGTCAAGCAACCATCAAGCCACTAGTTATACTATCCCAGAATCAGCAGACAAAATGGCAGACCACTGATATCTAGGCCAAATGTAGGATCCAGATGTGTCAAGAAGCTCAAGACCTTTCCCAACGTGTCTTCTTATAGACTGGAAGCAGACCAATTCTCTAAGGCAGCTAGCTACTCAGTAGATTCCACCATGGAGCTGATTACGAGTGTCATCATGGGGAATAATGATATTCACTTGCCCAGCCACACAAAACCAGGCCCAGCCAAGTAAACTCATAACCTTAACTACCACAAATATTGACTTGAGTTTCGCTGTCTTCCAGCCTCTGCTGCACATGGCTCTGTGTTCACAAATCCTTGTCTGAGTCCTCTTAATCAATTTATACATACAAGTAACCCCTAATTTATGATGGAGTTCCATTCTGATGACTATTCTGTCATAAATTAGTTCTGATGTAAATAGAATCTTTCATATATATATATTTTAGTTTTCATAGTTGTCTTTCATTATTATTATCTTTATAAATTTGATTTTATTTGCCTCAGGAGTTGGAAACATTATGTTTGAGAATGGTAGCTACCAGCAAGTCACATGCTGTAGCATTATGTGTAATACATATTACTAATGATGTTAAAAAAATTTAAAAAATGGAGGGTCATAAGTGTGGTTCATCATAACTCAAACATGTCATGAGTCAGGGACTACCTGTAATTGATATCTCAGCTCATCATGTTTCCTGTTTTTTTAAATTACTTACCACAATTTACCCAAAGTTAAAGATGCTTGTGCACATATTTCCTTGATTAATTGATAAACTCCTGAAGTGTGGGGACTTTTTTATTTCTATCTTTTTCTATACTCTGTATAATCGTAGTTGCAAAATAGTCAGACACTTAATAAATATTTAAAATTAAATATACAAGTAAAGCTTATAAAATAATTATAATGATAAAACAAAAGCTATCATTGTAAAGCTAAAACTTACATTGTTGAGATTTCACCTACATTTTTGGTTAAATTTCTACATAAGACAAATGCATTCAGAGTATATCAGAAAAAGGACTGTCACTGTACTGCAAAATCTGACCATTACCATTTTAATTAGGCAGTAGAAGAAGAAAGGAAGATTTGTGAAAGTGGAAGAAAATTGACAATTTGTGATGTCGATCTAAGATTAAGCTATGAAATGTTTAAACACAGACATTAATTTTTTAAGAAAGAATTTAGTGTATACATTCTGCAGTGTTATAATTGCCAGATCATTATTATGAGATGCAATTGGTAATTCAGAAGACTAATAAATGGGGACATATACAGAGAAAAGATGTTTAAGTTGCCAAGATTCACCATCTTGGCTGCTTTCTTGCCCTGAGGCACAAGCTGTCCTAGTTTGCTATATTAACTTTAAAATTAATTTTGAACACAGATAAACCAACATATTGAAGCAAAATAGTCTTAGATCTGTCTCTACAGTTGTTAATCCATTTGAGAAGATGTTTGGGATTTGTGGAAGTTAACTCTAATTTTTGTATATGTAATTTCAGTGTTAGTAAATGTTATGTGGAATTTCAATTCAATTACATGATAATGTGTGGCATATCTAAACTATGACATAGCGAATAACATTATCTTTAGCATTTACTGTCTGCTATGGTTTATGGGGGAGCTCTGGTGGTGTAGTGCCCAAGGCACTTGACTGCTAACTAGAAGGCTGCCGCTTCAAACCCATGAGCAACTCCTCAGAAGGAAGATGGGGCAATCTACTTCCCTAGTGATACTGCCTTGGAAACCCAAGGTGGAGTCTCTATGAGTTGGGGTCGACTTGACGGCACATAACAACAACAACAACAACAACAACATGGTTCATGGTGTTAGGAAATGCTGAATGCTTAAAAATAAAACATAATTGTCCTTATTTAAAAAAGCTTATAATCATTGACCAAATTCTACCTTGTTTATAGAACACAAACTAGCCCACCTAATTCATACTTTGATTAATTGGTTTCAATTGCAAATGCCTCCCTTTTTTCTGGAGGTCATAGCTTCAGCAATGTTATCAATAAGTGAGGAAAAGAATAGAGATCTGCATAATTCCAAAAAACACCAAAGCAAGTTCCCTGTAACTAATGAGTTAATGATTATGGGGAATAGGTTATATTTCCTGACACTATTTTCTGACTCATATTCAAATATAGTGAGCATGTTTGAATAATACTCAATCTTCTGATCTTTCACTAGTTAGGAATTTTCTGTACAGACTATAAACTAAAATGTACTTTAAAAATAGAATGTATAGTTAATTTCTTTAGTGTCCATAGTTTATAAAAATTGCATTAATTGCATTATCTCCCCAATCACCCCCCCTTCTATTCTCTTTCCTGAAGAATAATCCATCATCAGCGTGACTGAAGCATAAACGGACTTCCATCTAGCTTTAGCATAAAATCCTTATAATTCACGGATCCAAGCTAGCTAAGTGAGCCAGAGAAAGGATCAGTTGAGTTATTATATACTTTCCCTTTGGAAATGTTGAATAACATGCAGTGTCTACAGAATATATACTCTGCGTGAGTGTTGTAGAAAACTCACAAGCCTAGTAAATTGGAAAAGCAATCCAGCAGTTTAGCTATTTAAGTATTAAGGCAGAGATAAGATCGCTTTTAAAAAGTATCACACTCTCTCCCCTGTGCACTTTTGTTTATTTCCCATTCAGGTTGTCTTGGGGAAAGGAGAATGAAGTTAATGTTCCTTTGACATAAGTAAGTATAATGTTGGATACATTAAATATGCCAAAGTGGATGGAACAGTTGGGTAGCTAATTTAGTAAATCGTGAGTGGTTATAGATAGTGAAGCTTCTGATATTTTTCTTAACCATCTTTTTGTTTTTCACATGTCTCAGATGTCGAAGGACTGAACACTAAGATCCAAAACAGTTAAAAAGGCAATTTGGTGTAGCAGAAAGAAATTAGGCTGTGACTTCGTACTTCTGGTTCTGGCTTGAAATTTTACCCATAGGAAATCCATTGAAATTCTCTGGGCTTCTGTTTGCTTAATTGTAAAATAAGGAAATTAGACTAAATTATTTTCTTTCTATCTTGAACTTTACACATCTTCATGTTGTTGTTGTTTGTTGTTGTGTGCCATCGAGTCGGACCCGACTCATAACGACCCCTCCTTGGGTTTCTGAGGCAGTATCACTACAGAAGTAGATTGCCCAACCCTCCTTCCGAAGAGTGACTGGTGGGTTTGAACCGCCAGCCTTCTGGTTAGCAGTCAAGTGCCTTAAGCACTATGCTACTAGAGCTCCTTTGTTCTAAATTAAAAAATAAATAAATAAATAATCAGTAGTATTATGCAATAGTACATAGATAAGTAGGGGGAAAATGTTCTTCAAAAGGATATATTGTAAATTTTTGGAAACTCTGTTAGAAAAATTATGTTCTAATTTCTAATTATATCATCATCTTCATGGTCATCAAGAACTATTATTTGGTATGTATCTGCACAAATGAGATATAGGAGGCATGAGACCTCCTCTAACTTCATAAGGGGGAAGAAGGACAAAGATCAACAGTCCAAGACTGATTCCTATGAGGCACAGGTCAGACATGCTCTCTACCCTCTATGACTTCTACTCTACAAAATTTCCACTAATTCTGACACTAACTGTCCTGTTACAGCCCTCTCTTCTCTACTGGGTTCAATAATTCATTGCAATGACCACAAAGAACTCACATAAAATAGTGTCATTTATAAGGTTTATTAGGAAACTAACAGATTACAATTCAGGATCAGGAAAAGTCAGGACACAGTTTTTCAATCAGGTCAGTCTCTTCTAGGTAGTGTCTCTATTTTGCCTTCAGACTCTTAGCCTTTAGCCTCTGCCCTGCTTGAGAAAATGTTATACACACTTTTAGCTCTGCTGGTAAGTGTCTAGAAGCATCTCATTTTGTCAGTAAGATGCTCAGCTTTCTTGTTCCATCAGTCTCAAGGCCACTGTTCTGTCTGTTGCCAGGTCTGCTGCTGGGTCTGCTGCCACTGTTTCTCTGCTGCTGCTTCTCACCATCTCTCTCCATCTCCTGTGTCACAGCTCTCTGTATCCTTGATAAAGGAGGTTCAATGCAGGGGTCTCAGTTTCAAAAGATACACTCCACTCCTGGCTCTTCTTTCTTGGTGGCAGTGAGAGTCCTCCCCTTTCCTTCTCTGGTATGGCTTATTTTAAGCCTAGCATGACGGCAAAACTAACGAATTCCTACTTCAGTGTTCCTACATCTTGTTTTCATGGTCCCACCCCCAACAAGGGTAACTTGTACCTTATTTACATTATTGACAAGCTATCGGAGTTCCTTGGTGAGCCACAGTCACGTCACAGTTGCATGGTTTTATCCAGTTATCTGGTGAGAATCACAATGACTATGGCTAGATGTGCTATACCAAGCAATTCATTGCTCTGCAGTATCTACACAACATTCAAAGCACTGTGCAATGATAATACTGTATTTGGAACACATTTATTTTATGACACCAAGGTAGTAGTCCACTTCTTAAAATTAAAATACCCACCAAACTTTTGTTGTTGATTCAACTCCAACTCATAGTGAACTTACAGGACAGAGTAGAACTGCCTCTTAGGGTTTCCAATGCTGTATTCTTTATGGAAGCAAATTGCCAGATCTTTCTTATATGAGGCAATTAGTGGGGATCTCTTTAAGTTAACAGCTGAGATGTTTACCCACTATGCCACCAGGACTCCTTACATTAAAAAAAAAAAAAAAAAAACCCTTCAAACATCATGATAGATCTAATTGGACATAATGATACTATTTCTAGTGAGATAACAAGAAAAGCACAATCTACCCTGACATAAAATGACACCTCATTTGATCAGCATCACTTTCATTTGTCTCAGATATGTTCTCTCAATTCTGTTGAGGAGGATATGGTCAGTATTCTTATTCACTTACAAGTCAAATAACAAGTATCTTGTCAGATGCACTGCTGACGGAAGTCAATCATAGACTGATGATAGAACTAACATTTGTCCCTGGAAGTAGTCATTTAAAAACTTTTTTTGAAGAAAAAAAAATCACTCTTCTTGAAAGACATAAAAAACTATATGTTTGAAAAATGAAGAAATGTGATTGTGATGGAAAATGGTGTTCTCAAATTGGCATTTAAATGAAATTGGCCAAACTTCATATATGAACACTTAATTTATATGTATTAAAATAATTTATCCAAGAAAATTCAAAATTTTAAATGACAAAATTTAGTAATTGCCTTTCTTTCATATTTTTAAAGATCATTGATGGATGATATTAATAATAAAAGGCTAATGGTAGGAGTAATGGACAAGAATAATGACAAAAAGAAATCAGATCTATAGTCTTAGGTCAAAATGAATTAGATCTATTTATTAATTCTTGATATTTTATCCCTTGTGACCTTATATTGATCCATAGAGCTATGCTAAAAAAAGAACTGAGCAGAATATTGATTTTTGATTTTGTGATCTTATACTGAAGACAATTTCCTTTTTGTCAGATGGGTTACCTACTTAGATTTTGAAGATATGGAAATATGATTACCAGAATCCATTAGTGCATCACCTTAATGTAAAGTTAAGATTGACCTTAATTGAACAACTTCTTACTTGCATTGTCGTTGTTGTTATTATAGTTTTAAAATATTATTGAAATATTACATAATATTAGTATTGTATCATGCTTTAATTTTTGCCATAGCAACTATGACATAACATGACCTTTTTTTTTTAAATAGTTAGATATAAATTTAAAATGCAAAGTAATGCATTTATGTGGGGCTATCCAAAGCTTGGGGAGTCTTGGTGGGGTCGTGGTTAAGTGGTTGGCTGCTAACCAAAAGGTCAGTTGTTTGAACCCACCATCTGTCCCATGGGAGAAAGATGTGAAAGTAAAGATTACGTGTTCCATAAAGATTACTGCCTTGGAAACCTTATGGTCCTTTAGAGTTGGTATGAGTTGGAATTGACTCACTGGCAGTGGGTTTGGTGGTATTTTGTAATGCAAGAATTAGCTCACAATTTCACTATCACTATTAGTGTTGTTTTTCTTGTTAATAGAAAGGTATAGAGAACCCCATCTTATATGAAGAAGAGAGAAGACACTGAAAGTGATTAAAATTTTCTAAGGCTTAGTATTTTAATTAAGAATTATTTAATTACAGTATGGCCGACCTCTTTAATTAAGCATGTTGAATAATAGTAATAATAAAATATCTCCTTCATGTTTTGGAAAAAGGTTGTTGAGTGATGTTGCAATGTCCTCAGGTGCTCTTTTCTGAGATAGTATCATTCCATGATAGGTTTCCAGGGAAATAAATGACACTACTAACATGAGATATCTCCTTGGTGACCTAGTAGTTCACTTCTATTGCTCCTCTTTAAAAGACTAAGGATGTAGTAGAGGGCTTATCAGAAAAGGAACTTCTTGAACTCCAAAACAGCAATAGACTCAGGGAAGTGAGAAGTTCTGATGAACCGAGGTCACAGTAACCATTATAAACCTGCAAATCTTCAAAATTCCTGATTCCTGGTTAATTTAATTTGCAAGCCATAGGCAGAAAGCATTGTTTACAACAGCTGTATTTATTCCCTCATCTGCTTGCAAATTGGTTTGCTTTTCATTTTTTTGCCTGAGTTTATTTTATACAATCTTGCTTAAAAGCTTCAAAGGAAATCCAACACCTTTATACATTCTAGCCAAAAGCAACTGTGTAGCCATATGTATGTCCACAGCTGAATGAAGATCATCTGTTACACCTCTACCCACAGTCCAAATTTTAGGATTGAGTTTTAGCATTTCCTCACTTGTAGGTATCTCTTTATATATTAAGGTATTCTGAATGGTGCAAAAGAGCTCTGATGGCACAGTAGTTCAAGCAGTCAACTGATAACTAAAGTTTCAGCAGTTCAAATCCATGAAGACACTCCATGGATGAAAGATGGTGTCTGCTTCCATAAAGATCTTTACCTTGGAAACCCTAGGGGACATTTCTACTCTGTCCTGTAAGGTAGCTATGAGTCAGAATTGACTCAATGGCAGTTGGTTTAGTTTGGTTTGGATGTACTTGGCTGCTAACTGAAAGTTTGGAGCTTTCAATCTACTCAGAGATGCCTACAAATAAGGCCTGGATCTGCTTCTTAACAATCAGCCATTAAATATCTATAACAATAGTTCCACTCTGACTTACATGAGGATAACATGAGTTGGGATTAACTCCTGGCAACTACTTCAGTTTGGGTCCTTAATTTGCATATTAGTTACAGTATAAACAAAACTTCTGTAATGACATGGTCCAAAAATTTAATGACTTGATAAAAGTTTATTTCTCTCTCCTGTGACAATTCAGCAGTAAGAGAGCTGCAGGATAAGATAAGTAGTTTGTTAGGTAAGATTACCCCAAGTTCCTTCTGTTTTGTACTTCATCATTTTTCAAGTTAGCTAGATAAGTCACGCACTAAACTATATTCTAACCAATGAGTATGAGGGGAAGAAAATGTAAGACATCGATTGTCTTTTAAGGATCTGATGCGGGATTGTATGTATCACATTCACTCACATTCTATTCATGAGAACTTAGTCATGTGGCCACAGGTAGCTGCCAAGGAACTGGGAAATATAGTTTTCTGCAATTACTCACTATAAAAACTGTCATTTAAAAAGAAAGAAAGAAAGAAAGAAAAAATTTACTAATCTACCATCCAAGGTGTTCCTAGTATGTACTGGTAGTGATACATGTAATGCTGCAAATCTCTATTGGTTTATCACTGTAAAATGTGGACTTTTAATCCAGGGATTGCTTTTTTCCCTGTGTACACTCATTTTTATTCTGGTAGGGTTATTTTTTGTTTTTGGTTTTCTGAGTGGTATTGTGACAGTTAAAGCGTTTTTGGGGAACAGAATAAGGCATCTCTATTGCATAGGTTGGGCAATCCTACTTCTGTAGTGACACTGCCTCGAAAACCCAAGGAGGGATCGCTATGAGTCAGGGCTAACTCGACGGCAAATAACAACAACAACAACATTGCATAAAAATCAATGGGTTCATAGATTTTTCTGCAAATATTCCTCTTTTATCATGGAGATTTTGGTTAATTAATTAATTATTGATGAGCAATATCAGCAAAGTATGAAATAGCTGAGAAATAAGCATATTATTTATATCTGATCTTCTGGGTAGAAGAATGTATAAACAGAGAAAGGAGTGAGATTGGAAGAATAAAATAGGGAGTGCAGGACAGTACACTATTTATACAATAAATTTGTATTAGTTGATGAATAGATAATGTCTGAAAATATAGACTCCAACCTAGCAGAAGTTGTTATCAAAAGATGAGTGAAAAGAATTTTTCACTTTTTCTTATTCTGTTTTATAAACTTTTAGGTTTTTGGATATTTTCAATGAGCATGTTTTACTTGTCATTTTCAAAATATCATTAATGAAGAAATAATAACTGAAAGAGAAGTCTGACTTCTAATATACTGATAAAAGAAGACATAGTTTCCAAATATCTTCACACATCATATTTCCTCAATGGGTAGTGACTGCAATTCTCATTTTGTGCTGCTGTCATTGTAGCTTATTGAAAGTTTATTTCTGATTCTTATGTTTAAAATGTTATGTCATTGTTTTTTGCATATAAATTTTTAGCACAGTGTGTCAAGGTAGGAGACAGCTAGCATATTTTAAGAGTCCAAATAGCTTTTTAGCCTAGTAATTCTGCTTACCTGTTATGGATCCTTGAACCCTGGTGGCAACGTGGTTAAGTGCTTATCTGCTAACTGAAAGGTTGGGAGTTTGAACTCATTCAACATTTCTGTGGGAGAAAGACCCAGTGATCTGTTTCCATAAAGATTACAGCCTAAAAACCCTATGGAACAATTCTGCTCTGTCATATGGGCTCAGTTATAAGTCAAAAATTGACTTGATGACATGTAACAGCAATCCAGCCTTATAAAACAATTTGCTATTGAGTGCTTACTTGTATCTGTTTATTATATATAAAAACCTTACGGGGTAGAAATTAACCTCCTCAAATACAGCCAAATGAAACACAGAATTAAACATTTAACCCACTTTTGTCTGATCCCAAATCTCATGCTTTTACTCAAATACCAATCTTTGACAGTTTTTGTTTTTAATTGGAATTTGGTATTTGTTTACCCAATGTAAGGGTTAATTCCTATCTAATTGGGAGGAGTAGCTGGTAGATTTTTGCACACAGCTGTTAATAAATGTCCCAAAATAAATCATTCAGATAATGTGTAAAATTTGTAAAGATGTGGCTGAGTCTGTATGAAGAGTCATTCATTATCTTGCAGATGGAGAATGTACCTCTTTGGAGGGCTTCCCTATTTTGAAATCCCAACAATCAACACATTTACAGTGATTAAATTTCACTAACAGTAGATGCCCTGTTTTTAAATACTGCCTGCAAAATGAATGATTTCCCAAAAGATACTTGCCAAATTGGCATTACTATGAATTCGCTCTGTGCTTCTTCTTGGGTAGCTTCTGGCAAGTAGCTCAATGTTGGTGTTTTAACGCCTGTACATGCTTAGAAGAAAGTACAGCTAATTGTCCTCATTTTTACCTAATGTAATCCTGGCAGAGAACAAATAAACCTATTTGTGGTACTCCCAAGTGAACCACAGAATTAATATTAATGAATAACATGAAAACATTGAGATTATACAGTCCCAGTGGTCATCACCAATGATTATTATGATAAACATTAGTTTAGATAAAGATGTGAATTAAGCTATAAAACTCCAGAATGTGTGCAGTAGCTGCAAACCAAAAGAAAGTAGAATGGCTTCACTTAACAAAAACCCTGCAGATATAAGAAGATTAAAAATTGGTTTATTACCCTTTAACTCACTTCAGCATCCTGGTGTAGAAAGTGCTTTTGGAATTGTCTTTGATTTGAAATGCTGTCCTCTCTTTTCAAAGATCGTTATAGTCTATATAAATATACAGAATAGATATAAAATACAGGGTTCTATACTCAGCAGAAGCTTCATAAATGTTGCTTACTACAAAGCAGTGTAAGAGATTTAAAAAGGGAAATTCTAGGCAAGATGGAATTTTAAAAATCTTTCTCTTTTGTGAAAAACTTAAACAAATATATGGTATTTCCATGTTTATGCATTTATTCAATAAATTCTTGGTTGCTGTGAGTCTAACTGACTCGATGGCAGTGAGTTATTATTATTGTTTTTTTAATTTATCGAATATCTAGCATGTGCCCACTCTCCTTGGGATTGGACTAATTATCTTGTGTTTTTGGTTCCAGTGACAGTGTTTGGTACATAGTAAATTCTCAGTAAATATTGGTTGAATTTAAGTGTTTTATTATTATTATTATTGTTATTATTATTTTTACAATTTAATAGTAGCTATTTCTTTTTGACAACACTTGGTTTAATTGTCACCTCTACTCAGAAGTAGAGTTTAAATCTCACCTCTACTTCATCTGATAGATTTGGTTAATTTACAGCTTCTGTGCTTCCCTAAAGCCTTGCTGATAAATATACAGATATATAGATATAGATAAATTATAGTAGTATTTGTTTACAAACATTTCCTCTAACAGATTTTAAGCTTTCTAAGCTAGAATGCTCTGGTAGTGTAGTGCCTAAGGCACTTGACTGCTAACCAGAAGCCTGGAGGTTCAAACCCACTAGCCACTCCTCAGAAGGAAGGTTGGGCAATCTACTTCCTCAGTGATACTGCCTTGGAAACCTAAGGAGGGGTCGCTGTGAGTCGGGTCCAACTCGAAGGCACAAAACAACAACAACATGTATCTTTATATTAACTGTTCTGTCTATTCCCAATTCAGAACACAGTGCATGGAAACTGATAGAAGTAAATGTCTAGATATATCCGCTTTGGGACATTAGGTCTTGATTCTGAGACAGTCACTACCAATAGATGGTGCTATTAGGTTACAAAGTTCTCGAGAATAAAGCTGTCAAGAGCAGTATTACTTAGACTTAAGTACTCCTTAAAATCACTCAAAGGATGTGTTACAACAGAGATTCCTGGGTTCTATCTCTAATGATCCTGATTTACTACTTTGGGGTGTGGTCAAGGAATTTACATTTTGGGCTAGCACGTAGGTGATGGAAGTATTCTAAGTCTATGGACCATACTTTGTTAGCAGTGTTAAGGGACCTTTGTTAGTAGTGTTAGGATACACTAATTGTTGAGAAATAAAAAATGATATATATTCAATGTACTCATAATTTTTTACTAAAATAAATCTGATTAGGTATTTATAAGAATATTTATACATGATTGCTGCTTAGATTATAGTTTATAGGAAATATGTATCATGGTAGAGAAATTTAAATAACATAATTATAGTCGGGGCCGACTCGACGGCACATAACAACAACAATTATAACATTTGGGGATTCCCATACCTTATGATATCCCTGCTCTTATCCATGTTATTTGTCTTTATTTAATTGAACATTTTCTTTTCTATATGAATGATATAAAGTAATAGTATAGGTTCACTCGTGACTCCTCTATTCTATCCTTCAATAAGAACACTGTTAACAGTTTCTTATTCTCTCCAGAAATCTCTCTATATATACATATTATAGATGTATTTTTGTGCAAATGAGGTGTGCAAGTTTCTTGTAATATATCAAGGCTTCTAACCTGTTCAAAAACAGTTCAGTTGCTTACCTAAACCACAGTCCCATATGCATTGCATAGCAACCAAGTTGCCTGTGGTATTTTGACCTTAGTAGGAAACAGTAACTGTGCCTGCTCAAAATAGTTGCTGATGGTGCTGCTTTTAATGTGTGCTGCTCAGTGCCTAACACATTTGACTGCTAACCAGAAGGCCAGCAGTTCAAACCCACCAGCTACTCCTTGGAAGGAAGATTGGACAATCTACTTCCACAGACATACCACCTTAGAAACCCAAGGAGAGGTCACTATGGGTAGAATGGACTGCACAGGAGTGAAGTTTCTTCTTTTTTTGCTCTCTATAGTGCTATCAGTAACCAGATCTCCTCATCAGGCGCCTGAAACTCTCAGGAGGAAGGACTGTGGCAGGACTCTTGGAAAGCAACATTACTGGCAGGATTCTGGAGAGCAACACATATAGTGGAACACCATCTTTCATTGGGATATAGTTGTATATTTCCTATTCAGATAAAAATAGGAGGGGCAACAGATTTGGTTGCTATGCAACACGTACATGGCCCTTGCTTAGCATGGCAATTACTGAGCCAGTTGGAAGCTCTGCCCTATATAATTTATCTTGGCTCTTTTTCCATGTCAGTATTTGTAACCCTTGTGAACAAATTAATTTTAATCAGTTTTGTTCATGGGGTCTATCTTACAACAATTATGTAAGGTATTCAAAGGAGTACAATAAGATGAATTAAATATTGTTTAATTTCTAGAATAGGTTTTCTACCTTCTTTTCTCCCACCCTCTTTTCCTTCCTTCATTCTTTCCTGATTTTTTCTTTCCATTATAAACTTATGGAGTATCTACCCTATTCCAGGCACTGTATTAGGAACTGAGAATTAAAAGCAAAAGAACTATGGACATGCTTTCAAGTAGCTCCATATACTGGGCTGGGAATAGAAAAGTAAATAAATAATTATAACACAGTGTGACAAATGTGTAATATAGTGAGATGTAAGATATTTTAGAATGGTCACCTGAGCTTCAAAAGTAAAGAATATCTTCCCAGAAGAAAAGAAATGTGAGATTGCACTTATAGGTCAAGTGTGGAGGTCAGTATTGTTGTCCATAGCAACCCAGAAAGGGATGTGACAGACTGTCCTGTGGATGGTGGGGTAAGTTTCAAAGGGGATATGATGTTTGATCTGAGTCTTGAAGCATGAGTGGATTTTAACCTGCATAAGAAATCAGAAAAGAAATTCAAAGCAGAATAATAAAGGAAGAATGAAAAAGAAGGTATGTTTCTGTGATAGTAAGTAGTTCTCTGATTCTGAAGGTTATATTAAGAAGGAATAAGACCAGAAACTTAGGTAGCGCTCAAGTTATCTATTGTGAGTTAAACCTCACAATAAAGAAGTAGAGTTCTATTCTCAGGAAGCAATGGCTTCAGAGTTATTTCTTTCAGCTCTATAAAGGATAGGCTAGAATTAGAAGCACTTGCATGAATGAAGATGAGTTTGGTAGGTAGGAGTTTTAATAGTTCAAGCAAGAGATTTTTGTGGATATGTACTAGACTGAAAACACCACCACTGCATGAATGGTGTAGATCTTGTTTATCATTCTATCTATAATATCTAAAATAGTCCTTGTAACTTATTAAGTGCTCAGGATATGGTCCAATAAACAGCTTCACAATAAGTGGAGAAAAGATTGAAGTTGTCAAGGATTTCATATTAATTCGTTCTACAATCAACACCAATGGAAGCCGTCAAGATACAGACAAATCTGCTGCAAAAGACCTCTTTCAAGTGATGTCTCCTTGAAGACTAAGGTGCACCTAACCCAAGCCCTGGTATTTTCAATTGCCCCTTATGCATGTGAAAGCTGGACAATGAATAAGGAAGACCAAAGAAGAGTGGATGCTTTTGTGTTGTGGTGTTGGAGAAGACTGCTAAGAGTGCCATAGTCTGCTAAAAGGACTAAAAAATCTGTCCTGGTAGAAGTGCAGCCAAAATGCTCCTTGAAAGAGAAAATGGCCAGACTTCATCTCCCCTACTTGGTCTTGTTGTCAGAAGGGACCATTCCCTGGAGAAGGATATCATGGTTGGTAAAGTGGAGTGTCAGTGAAGAAGGGGAAGACCCTCAACAAGATGTATTGACACAGTGGCTGCAACGATGGGCTCAGGGATAGAAAGGATCGTGAGGCTGGTACAGGACCTAGCACTGTTCTGTTCTGTGCATAGGGTCACTATGAGTCAGAGACAACTCGATGGCACCTAAAAACAACAACTGGATATATTAGTTCATTAGAGAGGCATTGAGGGCATGGTGGAATTGTGAGAAACAAGGATATACAATTTAATATTTGAAGCAGGTTTACAGAGAATAGAACAGATTTGGTTTTGGCCTTGATAACTTGATGTATCTGTGAGAATCAGGGTAGATCTTTGACTGGATCATGCCTCTCTTTTGCAGCAAAATCAAACCCACTGACATCAAGTCGATTTTGACTCATAGTGACCACCGTAGAGTATCCAAGGCTGTGAATTTTTACAGAAGCTGACTGCCTCATCTTTCTCCCTTGGAGTGGCTGATGCATTTGACTTTTTGATTGGCAACTGAATGCTTTAAACACTACACCACCAAAGCGCCTTAGCTTCTGAACTCCACAGCTACTTCTCTCCGTTGGA
The DNA here is from genome assembly GCF_000298275.1 of Orycteropus afer afer. Lineage (NCBI taxonomy): Eukaryota > Metazoa > Chordata > Mammalia > Tubulidentata > Orycteropodidae > Orycteropus > Orycteropus afer. The sequence goes on from NW_006921610.1 coordinate 21,339,793, forward strand.
TTGCTTTTATCTATGGCATAAACATAGCATCCTGTCTAAGCTTTTAGTTTAGTTTCTTACCATGGCTTGATATAAATGTCACTCTTAACAGTATTATTCGCCGCCGCCCCCCCCCCCCATTCAGGTATACAAGGCTTAATGGAAAATAACAGGGGTATTTAAAATCCTCCATAGGCCCAATCACTCACTCCATCTCACATCTTGATATTTGCTCATCAAGAATAGGGCCATTCTAGTTTCAGAAACTTGACTTTTGAAACCTTTGCTAGTTTCTCAAAAGCAATTGTTTTAAAAGAGTTCTTCTAATGGAAACATAATAACCTATTCCAAAATGAACATGAAGGGAACAAGGGGACTGGTTTAAAATCAAGAAGGAAATGCATCAGGGTTGTATCCTTTCCCCACACTTATTCAACCTATATGCTGAGCAAATAATCTGAGAAGCTGGACGATATGAAGAAAAATGTGGCATCAGGATTGGAGGAAGAATTATTAACACCCTGAGATATGCAAACGATACAACTTTGCTTGCTGAAAGTGAGGATGACTTGAGGCACTTACTGATGAAGGTTGATGAATACAGTCTGCAGTATGGATTACATCTCAAAAAAAGGAAAACAAAAATCCTCACAACTGGACCAATGAGCAGCATCACAATAAATGGAGAGAAGATTGAGGTTGTCCAAGAATTCACATTGCTTGGTTCTATAATCGATGCCCATGGAAGCAGCAGTCAGGACATTAGAAGACATGTAGCATTGGGAAGGTCAACCGCGAAGGAACTGTTTCAAGTGCTGAGGAGCAAGGATGTCTCCTTGAGGACTAAGGTGTGCCTGACACAAGCCTTGATATTTCCAATCGTCTCAT
>NW_006921610.1:21341054-21355185 GCF_000298275.1 Orycteropus afer afer
ACAACAACAACAACAACAACAAATGAACATGGTAAAGCCATGTTAAACTAGCAACTATTATGATGCCTCAATTATGCTGTTCTAATCATCTAAATTTTTGCCAGTTGTGTGAAAAGAATTTTAGGATAATTTGTCAATATGCACATATAGGTGAGTCTTTTTACATACTTGAAAGAAACCTAACATAGTTTCCTGGGAGACTTAATCTCTAATGTAACCTTCTTCCTCACTCCTCTTCCTTTGTTACTCATACCATGACATTTAATTCCTCATTATCCTTAAGATTTAATTAATAGGTCTTTTCTTGGTGAACTAGACAGCTATGCAGCAACATAGCATTTCTCAAAATTGAAATAAACCTTAGAAAATCCCCTCATCTCCTTTCCTCATCTAGTCTCAATTGGACAACTGGCAACACTCCATCCCAGAAGACTAAAAGTTATTGTCTTTGAAAATATCTCCATATTGAGCTAAAACATTGTCCTAAAAAGTGCATTCACCAGCACTGTTGTTGTTGTTATGTGCTGTCGAGTCAGACCTGACTCATAGCGACACCTCCTTGGGTTTCCGAGGTATCACTACGGAAGTAGATTGCCCAACCTTCCTTCTGAGGAGTGGCTGGTGGGTTTGAACCACCAGCCTTCTGGTTACCAGTCAAGAGCCTTAAGCACTATGCTACCAGAGCATGTCCCAACCCCCTTCTCTGCAAATTGTTTCTTGTACATATGTGACTTACCCTAGTCTTCTTTAAAGAATCTCTGGTGCAAGGCATTTGGCCTTTAACCTGAAGGTCAGTGGTTCAAATCCACCAGCCTGTCCTTGAAAGGAAGATGACACAATCTACTTCCATAAAGATTTACAGCCTTGGAAATCCAGTGGGGGTTTCTATGAGCTTGAATTGATGCACTGGCATTATTTTTATTTTTATTTTTTTTTGTTGTTGGTCTTCTTTCAGTGTTTCTTGCATGACCTAGTTTCTACACACCTTCATCTTTTTGTCTTAGTCTGGTTTAGTATTTCAATGTTTTTTTTTTTTTTTTTTAAAGTGTTCTTTTGGTGTAGTATCAAAAAAAAAGGAGAGGGGGCTTCTCATCTCTCTAACTATTGTCTTCCACCCAGTATCCAAACAGATTTTTTTTTTAAATTAGTTAACCCCACACTAAGAATCCCAGAAAATATGCTCTCCCATAATTCCACACATATTTTCTTTTCATGTTAATTAACTGTATCGTTTTCCCAATAGAAACTTGTGTTCAGCACAAAGGAAATATCTAAACTACCACTAATATCAATGTAAAATTATTATATGTTTGCTTTTTGATGAGGCTGTGAGTCACTTGTTACAAGAGATGTTAAGTATAGGTGGTAGTTAGTCCTAGTAAACTAACTCACTACCATGGAGTCAATCCTAATTCATAGTGACCCGTTCTTGGGTTTTCAAAGCAATATCTCTACAGAAGTAGATTGCCCAATCTTCCTCCTGAGGATTGGCTGGTAGGTTTGAACCACCAGCTTTCTGGTCAGCAGTCAAATGTCTACACCACCAGAGCTTCCCACAATCTGAGAGTGCATTATTATGTCACTCAGAGATTCTGGAATATTAGACATTTGGACTCCAAAAATCTAAGAAAGTGGTGGGGAATGAGAGACTTATCATTTTCCTCTAGAGATAATTCACAACATAAATATAAGACTGAAGTACAGTTTGGAAGAAATAAAAGATTATCCTTGTCTTCTAGCCTAATTAATTGCCTTTATAGCAATGATATTGCATTTCTCAAAAAGAAACAAATAATAGGAACATAGTTACCCTGACATTGTAGTTTCTAATGAGTTACCGAAACTCATATAAAAAAGAAAGACTGAGAGTTTTGTATTAAAATCCAAACAACTGTTTGAAAACCAAAACCCAAACTCACTGCTGTCGAGTAATAACTTCTGTTTTTCTTCATTTTACCAAAATACTTTTTAACCCAGTGAATGTTTATTTTCCTGAGTGTTTTGGTCTTTTGAAAATAATTTTTAAAAGAAGTCAGTGAAATCAATTAGTTTAACTAAGCAAGATTTTTGGTATAACTTTTCATGACACTTATTCAATTCTACAGTGCAAACTTAAGAACTAAATCTAGTAAAAGCAGTATCATTGCCTGAGAGTTTGCAGAAATAGAAGACTTAAAGAAACTCATTTTATAATTTCCACTGACCATGGAATAAACTTGGTCCACTTGATATTGTACTTAAAAAAAAGCTAAAACAAATAATAATAATAATAAAACTATTGATATGGTTTTGCTATGCAGTTATTTTTATATCTTATTTCATAATGATTACCTACAGTGTTCAAGTGTGCCTTTGTAAGAAGAAATAAGATCTATGTAAACTTTATGGAAACCTTGGACATAATTACAAAGATTGTAGACTGTATACACATATTTCCTATATAAAATCATTTAGAAAATATTTCATAATATTTTTTGATAAAATTTATTTAATCCACATGTGTATATTTCATCTTAGTAGAAAATATATTTCTGCATTATCTATAAAAATTATGTATTGATGAATAATGCTTTCTCTCAGTGAAATTATATTCCAAAATTATAAATAAATGAAGTATGATACAAAATAGAACATGTTTTAAAGCTGGTGGCATAGTGCCTAAGGCATTGACTGCTAACCAGATGGCTCCCGGTTCAAACCCACCAGCCACTCTGCAGAAGGAAGGCTGGGCAATCTACTTCCATAGTGATTGTTATGTTGTTAAGTGCCGTGGAGTTGTTTCCGACTCATAGCGACCCCATGCACAGCAGAACGAAACACTGCCCGATCCCGCGCCAGCCCCATAATCCCTGCTATACTTGAGCTCATCATTGCAGCCACCGTATCGATCCATCTCGTTGAAGGCCTCCCCCTCTTTCGTCGACGCTTCACCCTACCAAGCATGACATCTTTCTCCAGGGAATGGTCCCTTCTTACAACATGACCAAAATAGGTGAGACGAAATCTGGCCATTTGCTTCCAAGGAGCATTCTGGCTGCACTTCCTCCAGGACAGATCTGTTAGTTCTTTTAGCAGTCCATGGTACTTTTAGCATTCTTCGCCAGCACCACAACTCAAAAGCATCAACTCTTCTTCGGTCTTCCTTATTCATTGTCCAGCTCTCACATGCATACGAGGCGATTGGAAATATCATGGCTTGTGTCAGGTGCACCTTAGTCCTCAAGGAGATATCCTTGCTCCTCAGCACTTGAAACAGTTCCTTCGCAGTTGACTTTCCCAATGCTACACGTCGTCTAATGTCCTGACTGCTGCTTCCGTTGGCATCGATTGTAGAACCAAGCAATGTGAATTCCTTGACAACCTCAATCTTCTCTCCATTTATTGTGATGCTGCTCATTGGTCCAGTTGTGAGGATTTTTGTTTTCTTTTAGGTATCACTATCACTGTAGGTGGTATCACTACAGAAATAAATTTTGTATTTTGAGAGTTTGTATTAGTTTTCTAGGACTGTTTTAACAAAGTACACAAACTGAGTGACATAAAACAACAGAAATTTATTCTCTCACAGTTCTACTGACTTGTTTGGATACTGGAAATTTCCAGTTCAGTGAGTCTGCAGGGGCATGCTGTTTCTGAAGTTTCTAGTGGAAAATCCTTTGTCTCTAAGAGTTTCTGGTAGCCCTCAAAGTTCCTCAATTTGTGGTAGCCTGATTCTAATATCTACCTATCTTTACTGCATTTCTTTCCATGTCTCTTTTCATCTTATAAGGACACAAGTCATAAAGTGATTAAAGCCAACATTAATGACCTCATCTTAACTAATTATATCTGTAAGAACTCTATGTTCAAATAAGGTCACCTTCATAGTTTTTGGGGTTTCAAGTATTCAAGGAACTAGGAATTCTGGAGTTACAGAAGCTGAGACAAGTTTCTTCCCTCAAAGTTGCTAGAGAGAGAGTCCTCTCCTAGAGGGTATGCCATGAATGTGTGCTTTCTACCTCCTGAACTGTGAAAAAAAATCTGTTTTTTAAATCCATCTACTTATAGTATTTCTGTCACAGCATCACTAAGTAATTAAAATGGAAACTTTTGAGGGCAAAAATTCAATCCATGACAGGTTCAAGCTCAGATTTGCACATTTAAAAGTAGTTTACATATGGTAGGAAAGAGACTTGGTTTTTGCTTAAAAAAAAAAAAAAAAAAGATGACATTTCCCCTTTGTTTTGAAGTTCTCAAAAAATAGCTAATTAGACTGGCTATATGATAAATGAAAGCAAGAGAGTGGAATTCCATAGAAAAAGAGAAAGCCAACAGAAGACCATCTTACTAACATTGAAAATATAACTAAAAGAAGAGAGAGAGAGAGAGAGAGAGAGAGAGAGAGAGAGAAGACACATTTCCCAAGTTTGATGGAAAGAAGTATATATTAGGTATGGAAAAGTAAGCTTGTGAATTAATCCATAAATTAATATATCTTCAAAAACTTACAGGAACTCTTTGGCATTCATTTTCCAGCATTTTTTTTTTCACTCTTTGGCATTCATTTTTCAGCATTTTTTTTCACTCTTTTAGTCAGATAAAAGACTTTGTTGGTTTACAGAACAGCTACTGAAGGAAAGCAGTGTAACTGTGCTAATTTACCCCTCCCAGAAATAGCCCTAATATGAGTAACAGCTTGAAAGATGCTCAATATCTTACTTTTGCCTCTTTCTTGCTGAACCATTAAATTTTAAAAATAAGAAAATGAGTAGAGAAAAAAATATGAATAGAGATAATAAGTGAAGAGTTAGAACTTAAAGAAATATATTATTGTTAATTGTCTATCACATTGTAAAATTCTAATGAGAATATTCGTGCCAAAGAGGAGGCATGGAGCTATTGGAAAAAAATACTTAGGGCGAAAGGGTTAGAAATAGTCAATCTCAAAAACAAAATAAACTTCTGCTTAGATGCCTGGGAACTGTCATCAAATGATGCCAGTAATTGTGGGCTGAATAAAAATAATTATATATCTAATTTTATCCCTATAGAGTTGACGTAATTCTCATCTCCTCTTTTGGGGTGGAGATACTGAGGCCTGGTACCCAAGGTCTTATACTTCTCAAATAAGAGAATTCAAATTTGAGCATATACTGTCTAGTTCCAAATCTTGTGCTTTTAGCAGCCATATAATATTTCTTCCTCTAAAAGTAACAAATGATTTTATATGAGACATTTTCAGTTGAATTATCTAGTATATAATTTAAGGACCCTGCTATAATTGATGATGATGCATTTTTCCACTTGAATGTTATTTTTTTCTTTCTTTCTTTCTTTTCTTTTTTTTTTTTAACCTAGCCATGCTTAAAAGAGTATCACATATGTCATTCAAAATATTATGTTGCATTTTTGGGCATACATATGTAAGATATTTGGATCTTAGGACATGCAATCAAAAAATGTTAGCTCTCTGTTGCCATAAGACACAAAAATGCAAAATTCCTTACTATTCAGCAATACCATGATCATTATCATTAAGCATTATATATATGCCCATGTAAAGAAAGCACCTTGCTGGCACCTAAATAAAATCATTTCCTAAATTACCGAAGTGGTGCAGATTAACAATTAGATATGTTGTAGTTGTTGTTGTTTGCCGTCGAGTCGGCCCCGACTCATGGCGACCCCTCCTTGGGTTTCCGAGGCAGTATCACTACGGAAGTAGGATTGCCCAACCTTCCTTCCGAGGAGTGGCTGGTGGGTTTGAACCACCAGCCGTCTGGTTAGCAGGCAAGTGTCTTAGCCACTATGCTACCAGAGTTCCCACAATTAGATATAACAAGTCTAAAGTCATATACCAAAGAAATCTCATCCGAGGTCAAATATCTTTATTGGAAATACTGAGCTCAAATTTTCACTGAATTTTGTTACTTCAGCATTACACTAACAATGAACAAAAGGCAAAGGAAAAACAATACTCAGAGGTCATCATGTCTTTTGGGTAGCTAGGAAGCAAGTAAGCATTTCAGAAACAAGATATATGGCTTCAAACCATGACCCTATCTAATCCACCTCTAATTTGCCATCAGGCCTGAGTGCCTTTGCATATGCTGCTTGAAACATAGCCCTTTCTATTTTATCCACCTATTTAATTCCCAGTCACCCTTCTGTCACAGTAATAAAGTGATCAGGATAATAAAGACTACAACACTAATTATAATAAACTAACATTTTTGAGCATTAATCCAGATGCTTTTAAAGCAGCATCTCATTGAAATTTCATAATAACCTAAAATGTGCCTATTATTATCTCTGTTCATAGATAAGGAGATTGAGATGAGGAAAATTAAAATAAATTGCCTAAGGCCACATAGTTAATAAATGCCACAGTTGGGTTTCAAACACAGTGTTCTGCTGCATGATTTTGAAATTTTTGCTTGTTCTAGTACACAGAAGATGAAGCAAATATTATCTTTTCCATAAAGCTGTTCTTTTTTCCTGTTTGACATCCTTATCAATCTTACACTCAGCATGGTTGGGGAACTTACCCATCACTTGCTCCCATGGTTCTTAATACATACTGATTTTAGAAAGTATATTATATATTGGAATATAAATTTTCAATTTTTTTTGTCTCTCTCTACTGGATTTTTCCCTTGAAGGCAGAAACCATCTCTTAATACTTTTGTGTCACAGTTACTATAACAAATTGAATAAATAATGTAGGAAGGATTAATTGTTGTCATCCTCAAGTCAGTTCTAATTCCTAGCGACCCTATGTACAATGGACGGAAACAATGACCGATCCTGTGCCATCCTCACAATCAATGCCATGCTTGAGCCCATTGTTGTAGCTACCACATCAATCCATTTCATTGAGGGTATTACCCTTTTTTGCTGATCCTCCACTTTAGCAAACATGATATCCTTCTCCAGTGACTGCTCTCTTTTGATACACAACCAAAGTACAAGAGATGAAGTCTGGCTGGCCATTCTTGCTTTTAAGGAGCATTCTGGCTGCACTTCTTCCAAGACAGATTTGTTCACTTTTCTGGCAGTCCATGAGATTTTTAATATTCTTTGTCAACACCACAGTTCAAATGAGTTAATTCTTCATCAGTCTTTCTTATTCATTGTTCAGCTTTCACATGCATATGGGGCTATTGAAAATACCATGGCTTGGATCAGGTGCACCTTAGTCTTCAAAGTGATATCTTTGCTCCTTAACACTTTAAAGAAGTCTTTTGCAGCAGCTTTGCCCAATGCAATACATTGTTGGGTTTCTTGTCTACTGTTTCCATGGGCGCTGACTGTGGATACAAGTAAAATGAAGGAATAATTAGACAAGTGGAATCAAGAAAGACTAAAGAAAAGGAGATATTGAGAAAAACATGAAGATAAAGGTACAAGGAAGGGAGATAGGAGAGATGGAAAAAGATATCAACAAGACAGAACAAAAGTTAAAGAGTCATGAAATCCACTGTGCTTGGAAAATGCTTAATAGATTTAGAGGATCAGTGAAGGTGAGAATGCTAAGAACTAGGGCTGGAAAAGTACTTGTTAATCAATGAGCTTAAATGATAGACTAAAGAATTTGAACATTACTCTTGGTTATAGGAACCATCGAAAAGTTTGGTGTTAGAAAAAGACATGTTCAGATAATTGTTTTAAAAGATTACTTTGCTTGAATTAAAGTATGTTGGGAGGCCAATTAGCAGGCTTCAAACTGAAATTGAAAACTGGAACCAAATCAGTGGAAGTGAGAATGTAAGTATCATATTGATCTGAGATATATTTAAAAAGTGAAATAAATGGTATGTGTAAGGAAAGGGATGCATTTAAAATGTTTCTTATATTATTTTGCCTATGCTGGAGAAGGATGCTACCAATTAAAATCACTGGGTAAAAACCAATATGAATTGTTCACAGTTTTGGATGCCTTTAGATTTGGGATGCTTGTAAGGCAACCAAGAAGATACACCTAGGAGAAAATTAGAGATTCTAGATTGGACAACAAAAACAGAACTGAAGATCAACTTGGGAACCACTAGAATAGGAGATATTTGCCACTTTGGACATCAAGGAGCAAAACTGAGTAAAGAAGGAAAGAAAGTGTAAACTTAAAGAGTGTCTCACTTAAGCACTGGGAAGAAAATAACAGCAAGGCTTTTATTTTCAGTTCATGTTAGTTTGACTCCTTCCTTAGAATTTACATTTCAATCCAGATATACTGGACCAGAATCCACATTTTGACAAGATATCCAGGTGATTCTTATGAAGCCTAAGACAAAGTTTATGCATACATTTTTAACAAGATCCGGTGACCTTGTTTAAAATATAGATTCTAATTCAGTGTATTTGGTTTGTAAAGGCAAATTCTCATCAGGGGGTCGAACCAGAATGATATAGTTCAAAACCCTGAATAAAAGTCAGTGAGAACCTGAGAGAATAAGTGGAGAAGAAGGAGAATGAGACTGGATAAAATGAGGGAGCAAGAAATGTTTAACTAGCCTGGATGTCAGTAGTGTAAGATGTAGCAGAGGTTCAACATTGATGAGAGGCTATTAAATTAGGTGCTCAGACTTCATTGCTACTTTTTAAGAGTTATTTTTTTCTTTCTTCATTCATCATTGTCTAACAACTGATATATAATGCCTCACTTAATGAGTATTCAACAAATGTTTAGGGTAGCTAAATTCATTTGGTTTTAAAGCACAAAATGAAACTTGGAAACACAAAATCCTGGGAAAAGGGGAGACTGATAAAATTATAACATAAGTTGAGGAGGCAAGAGAAGATGGGATGAAAGACATAGCTTGATCTAATGGGTGACAGTGACAGAGAGCAAAATATTTTTTTCTGAAAGGAGGCACTGTTTTTAGGATCTTTAGTTAGATGTTGTTGTTGTTGTTATGTGCAGTCGAGTCGGACCCGACTCATAGCAACCTCTCCTTGGGTTTCTGAGGCAGTATCACTATGGAAGTAAACTCTTGTTTATTAGCTTTGTGTCCATTACCAAATTATTAAAACTATCTGAGCATCGGTTTCCTCACTTGTAGTATGGCTCTTCTAATGCTGAAAATGAACAAATACTGGATGACAGTAGCCTGAGAGCAATGATAAATCTTGAAGTTGGCAGATTCTGGCTCAATTATCATCAGGGTCAACAAAGAGGAAATCTTACTTAGATTTCAGAGTTGGGATGGTAAGCCTAGTAAGAGGTGAATGGAGATGTCATGGACTGAATTGTGTCTTCACAAAATATGTGTCAACTTGGCTAGGACATGATTGTCAGTGATTTGGCAGTTACGTAAAGACATAATTTGAAGATATTTAATTATGTAATCATCCCCCATAATGTGATCTGATGTGATCAGCCAATCACTTGTAAAGGTATTAAGATGGAATACAATACCCTTGATCAGGTCACAGCCCTAGAATGTGATAGGTTTTGGTTGTATTTTGAGTCAATAATCTCTTTTGAGAAATAAAAGGGATTAAACAAGAGAGCAGAAAGGAGTGAACTACTACCACCAAGAAAGAAGAACCAAGAGTGGAGCTTTTGGACCCAGGGTCCCTGCACTGGGAACCTCCTTGGCCCAGGGAAAAACTGATGCCAAGACGAGTGGCATTTCCAAGGAATGCTGGGCTCACAGATGCTAAAAAGAAACAAGTACCTTCCTCTTAAACTGTGAGCCAACAGAGAGAGAAGGCCTTCACCTAGAGCTAGAACACTGGATGTGAACTTCTAGCCTCCTAAACTGTGAAAGAACAGATTTGTTAAAGCCATTCACTTGTGATATTTCTGTTCCAGCTATTGTTGTTATTGTCAGGTTCCATCAAGTTGGATCTGACTCATAGAGACCCTACCTACAACAGAACAAAACACTGCCCAGTCCTGTGTCAGCCTCACAATCCTTGCTATATTTAAGCCCATCGTTGCAGCCATTGTGTCAATCCATCTTGTTAAAGGGCTTCACCTTTTTCACTGACCCTCCACTTTACCAAGCATGATATCCTTCTCCAGAGACATGACCAAAGTAGGTTAGATGATGTGTGGCCATTCTTGCTTCCAAGGAGCATTTTGGCTCCACTTCTTCCAGGACAGATTTGTTAGTTCTTTTGACAGTCCATGGTACTTTAAGTATTCTTCTCCAACACCACAACTCAACAGCATCAACTCTTCTTTGGTCTTCCTTATTCATTGTTCAGCTTTAGCGTGCATATGAGGCAATTGAAAATACTATGGCTTGGGTTAGGCGCACCTTAGTCTTCAAAAAGACATCTTTGCTTTTCAGCAAGTTAAAGAGGTCTTTTGCAGCAGATTTGCCCTGTGCAATATGTTGTCTGATGTCTTCACTGCTGCTTCCCTTGGTGTTGATTGTGGAACCAAGTAATATGAAATATTTGACAATTTCAATCTTTTCTCAATTTATCATGATGATTCTTATTGGTCCAATTGTGAGGATTATCACTTTCTTTATGTTGAGATGTAATCCATACTGCAGACTGAAGTTTTTAATCTTCATCAGTAAGAGCTTCAAGTTGTCCTCACTTTCAGGAAGGAAAGTTGTGTCATCTACATATCGCAGATTGTTAACAAGTTTTCCTCCATTCCTGGTCCCACATTCTTCTTCATATAGTCCAGCCTCTTGGATTATTTGTTCAGCATAGAGATTGAATAAGTATGGTGAAAGGATACAACCCTGATGCACTCCCTTCCTGATTTTAACCAGGCAGTATCTCCTTGTTCCATTCTGTTCTAGCAGCACCAGATAACTAAGAAAGAGGCATCACTGAAATGTCTAATTTCATATTGCTGCCATAACAACATGACATCACAATATGACATCACAACTAGAAAAAGTTCTCCAGTTTTCAGAGCTCATGTGATTTGATTGTTTCCAGTTGGATAATTCAGGATGTTCTTACTCCAATATCCTTAATTTTTTTATACATGCAAAATTCTTTTTCCTATGTGAGGTAATGTTTGCTCACATGCTTTGGGGATTATCACATGGGAGTCTTTCAAATCGAAAAACCAAACTCACTGCTGTCAAGTTGGATACGACTCATAGCGACCCCTCCTTGGGTTCTCGAGGCAGTATCCCTATGAAAGTATATTGCCCAAACTGCCTTCCAAGGAGTGGCTAGTGGGTTTGAACTGCCAGCCTTCTGATTAGCAGTATTACTCTGCCTACCACAGTGATGATGGTACCAAGCTGTGTAAGAAAGAAGAAAAGCCTGATTAAATGTTTTGGAACAGACCAATGTGGAATTCTAGGTAATCCCCGATTTACTATGGGGTTTCCTTTCTGCTACCCTGCCTTGTCAGTTCTGACATAAGTCAAATGCTTCACTTTTTTTTTTTAAATTTTTGTTGCTATTGCCTTTTGTTATCAGTATCTTTATAAATCAGATGTTTATTTGTCTTTGGGTGTTAGAAACATTACATATATATTTACAGATATGATGACATTAGCAAGTTATGTGTTGCAATATTGTACATAGAACATATTACTAATAATCAGATGTTAAAAAAATGGATGGTAAGTATTAAGTGCAATTTGATGTAACTCAAATACACTGTAAATGGAGATTACCTGTACTTATGAACAAGTCATAATATAGAGATTTACTTGATCATGCATAAATATTAGAGATGGAAAAGCATTTGACTGTGTGGATCATAACAAATTATGGATAATATTGCAAAAAATGGGAACTCAGAACACTTCATTATGTTCATCAGGAAACTGTACATAGACTGGAATGTTGTTGTTCAAGCAGAATAAGGGGATAAATGCATGGTTTAAAATCAGGAAGAGTATAAATTAGGTGTTGTAGCCTTTCAACATATTTATTGAATATGAATGCTGAGTGAATAATCCGAGAAGCTGTCCTTTATGGAGAAGAATACAGTGTCAGGATTGGAGGAAGTCTCATTAACAACCTGTGATATTCAGATGCCACAACTTGGCTGAAAGTAAAGATGATTTGTAGCACTTATTGATGAAGACCAAAGACTATATAGTCTTCAGTATGAATCATACCTCATAAAGAAAACAAAAATCCTCACAACTAGTCCAATAGGCAATTTCATGATAAAAAGTGGAAAGATTGAAGTTTTCAGGGATTTTATTTTACTTGCATCAACAACCATGGAAGCAAAAGTCAATAAATCAGGTGTTGTATTGCATTGAGCAAATATGCTGTTAAAGACTTCTTTAAAATATTAAGAAACAAAGATGTCACTTTTCAGACTAAGGTGTACCACGGTATTTTCAATCACCTAATATGCAGGTGCCAATGAATAAGGAAATGAATAATGGATAAGGAAAACTGAAGAAGAATTGATGTCTTTGATTTGTGATGTTAGTGAAGAATACTGAAAATGCCATGGACTGCTAGAGGAGCAACAAATCTGTCCTGGAAGAAGTGCAGACAGAATGCCCCTTGGAAGCAAGAATGGCCAAACTTCTCACTTACTTTGCTCATATTGTCAGAAGGGAACATTCCCTGGAGAAACATATCTTGCTTGTTAAAGTGGAGGGTCAGAGGAAAAGGGGAAGATCCTCATTGAGATGGATTGACACAGTGGCTACAATGATGGGCTTAAATATAGCAAGTATTGATGAGGATGGTGTACCACTGGGCATTGTTTTGTTCTGTTGTACATAAGGTCATTATGTGTCAGAGCATACCAGAAGACATCTAAAAGTAACACAACATCATTGGAAGAACTCCCAATCATAATGGTTAATAGAAACAACACAGTCAGATGTTTAAGGCCATAGAGTTTGATATTAATGCAAGTCTACCCTTTCTAGCTTTATGAACTTGGACAAGTTATCTAATCTCTTTGATGATTTGCTAACTCATTTGTATAAAAAGAGCACTAGTACCTACTTCATGTGAATGTTGTGTAGATTAAGAACTATTATGAATGTAAGCACTAGAAAATAAATATCAATCATTATCCATTGTTAGGATTTAAGTTGATAACGATGAGTATAGAAAATGTTTGAGTATAAAACTATGAGTCTGGTGCCAAATTGTAGAGGGAGATGGAGGTATAGGAAGATTATGATGTTGTTGCTATATGCCATCGAGTTAGACCCGACCCGACTCATAGTGACCCCTCCTTGGATTCCTGAGGCAGTATTTCTACGGAAGTAGATTGCCAACCTTCCTTCCGAAGATTGGCTGTTGGGTTTGAACCACCAGCCTTCTATAATATGATAAGAATTGTAAACTTCCAAAGAATAAATTTCCTTTAAATTAAATTAAGTCCTAGTGACCAAGTTCATTTTATACCTGAAACCTAGATTTCTAGGATCTTAGAATAATATAAATTAAAAGAAACCATGTGCTAACAATATTTTGGGGGAGTTAATGAAAATGTGGGGTAACAACATAAAGAATTAAGAGTGCACTACAATTGACATTTTCATAGACATTTTAAAAATCCCAAAATATTAGCAACACTTAGTATCTCCATCCAATTCCTTTGCTTTATATCTATGGGGATGGGATTGGGCAGTAGGAAGGAAAAAGTATTTTCTGGAGAAGCAATGCATTTTAGCTTATTATCCCATGTCATAGAACATTGTTCCCAGTGGAATTCCCTCATATCAATATTCCTGGAAGGTTATGATTTCTGGTTGCCCCATGTTAAACATTCTAAATTGTTCTGCTCACTGTTCAAGGAGTTTTTGTTTTTGTTTTTGTTTTTTAAAGAAGATAACATTAAAATGTATAAATGTAAAAGTTTAAAGGATATGGAGTGAAAAGTGACATGCTCTATAATCTCTCTCTAAATATCTATATTCCTCCCCCAGAAGACAGTCTTAGCATTTTCTCTTATTTTCTTGTAGTAATAGTTGATGCACATAAGGGTAATCAATATATTTCATTTTTTCACAAACAGTAGCAAACTGAAACAGTATTTCTATTTATCTATCTATACACATCCATGTGTGTGTATATATATACAGATACACACACACACACACACACACATGTTGTTTTTGTTATGTGCCATCGAGTCAGACCTGAATCATAGTGAGCCCTCCTTGGGTTTCCAAGGTGGTATCATTACAGAAGTAGATTGCCCAACCTTTCCTCCGAGGAGTGGTTGGTGGGTTTGAAC
>NW_006921610.1:21355285-21369253 GCF_000298275.1 Orycteropus afer afer
TTTACCTAATAAATTTGTTTAGAAATCTTTCCTCATCAGTATATAAACAGCTGCCTCATTTTTATTTTATTTTATTTTTAAAATTTATTTTATTGTGTTTTCTGTGAAAGTTTGCATGGCAAATGTACTTCCCATCTGACAATTTCTACACAAATTGTTCAGTGATGTCAATAACATTTTTCTCAATATGTCAACATTCTCTTTAACTGGGTTCTGGTTGTTCTGTTTCTAGTATTACTTTCGTTTACCTGTCCTCTTCTCATCTTTGTTTTAGTAGAATTGTTGACCATTTAGCCATTCTTTCTTAATACTTGATTAATAATCTGGGACATTTCAACTTTTTGACTAAACTCTAGTTTTCAGCAGGACTGCATATAGACACTGAAAGGAGGAAGGTTGTTTTAATAGAGCTATTGTAACATCATTAAAACCTATTGCCATCAAGTCAATTCCAACTCATAATGACCCTATTGGACAGGGTTGAACAGCCCTATAGGATTTCCAGAGCTGTAAATGTTTATGGAAGCTTTCTGCCATGGAGAGCCTGGTGGGTTCAAACCACTGATTTTTGGTTAGCAGCTGCAAAAAGGACAAGGAGGCCACATGTTCTGACCTCCTCTAATCCCACAAGAGGAAGACAGATGAGAAGATGGCTATCACCATCAATAGCCCAAGGCCTATTCCTACGAGGCCAGACATGCTGCCTCCCTCCAGCCCTTTCTCCAACCGTTCCTCCCAACCAACCTCTCTCCTGGGTTCGATAATTCACTGCAGTGGCCATGCAGAACTCACAGATTATGGGGTTTATTAGGGAAGCACCAGGCTACAATTCAAGTTCAGGAAAAAACGCTCAGTCTCTCTCCCAGCTCACCGTCTCTCAGCCAAGTCTCTCACAGTCTCTCCCCCAGCAGTGCATGTCCTTCCCTGTCTTTCTCAGCGATGTGTGTCTCTTGCTTCTCTTTCCCAGCAGCACGTGTCTCTCAGGAGTGCCCCTCTCTTTCAACAGCATGTCTTCCTCAACCAGCAGTCAGAGAGAGTTCTGCTTCTAGGAGGCCTCCTTTTGAGCTTGGCAGAGTGGCCAAACCAACCAATCATAACAACAGAATTCTAAGCACCTGAGAATGAACCTCCCATAACATTGTGTTGTGCCATGCCCAATAGAAATAACCCAGGTGGATAACGTTTACAATCAGGAGCTCCTCAGTTGCTCATAGCACATCTTGGAGTTTACAAAGACTTATGGGTAGAAAAGCCACACTAAGTAATTTACTACACCACAGCAGCCAAATGCTTTAACCACTATGGCACCATAGTTCCTTGTATGCTCATTAGTGGGAAGGAAAGGAAAAAAAAATCCTTCCACCTTGCTGTAGCATGGCTGAGATTATTCTGACTCATAACAACTCTATATAATAGAGTAGAACGGCCCTATAGAGTTTCCTAGACTGACATGTTTATGGGAGAAATCACCATGTCTTTTTTTCTGTGAAATGGCTCATAGATTCAAACCACTGACCTTTACTCTACTTAACCATGTGCAACCAGGAATCCTTTAATTACATCCTACGTTACCTTAAAATGAGAGGAAGACCCAATAGTAGAAAGACCTACCCCAGGGAGATGCATCCGCCTACCATAGGGAATGGAAATGCACCCCTTATGTTAATCAGCCATGAGACATCAGAGGGGCAGCATTCACACAGAGGGACAGCTGGACGGACAGGAAAGAATGAATAAGAAGAGCACAGAGAGGCGGTAGTCACAGAGAGGAGAAAGAAAGAGAGTTTTTTATAGCTGGGTATTATAATAGGTGCCATGAAGTCAAATGTGCATGAATTGTTGAATGTAAAACAAATCTGCTTTGTAAATTTGCACCCACAACACAATTTAAAAAAAATGAGAGGAAGAGAAGAAAAAATTTAAAAAAATAGTTTACTATCTCCAAATTCACGAATTCTATTTTAATACCAGACCTTTTTGTAATTAACAATGTAATATTCCACTTTATATTGCAGTGCTTGGAAGATCTACATTTTCATAATATTTTATTGAGGAAAAAAGTTCAGGTGAAAAAGCATACAAACCTCCTATATCAAAGGAATGTTGGAAATCTATAATTATAAATATAAGCCTAATGTTTCACAAACTTGTGGCATTTGTTTGCCTAAAAATTGTATGAAAACAGGGAAAGCATATTTTTTAGCCACTGAATCTGCAGTTAAAAAATGATAAAAGTTTTGAATGTGTGTCGTTAATATTCTTTCTAAATTTAAATTATAATAAGATGGAAAAGTTAACAGCAACAACTATTGAATGTGTGTTAGATACCAGAATCCAATCTTAAATCTTTCATTTAAATTATTGTACTTAATCTTTATTGTTGTTGTTGTTATGTGCCTTCGAGTCAGACCCAACTCATAGAGACCCCCTCCTTAGGTTTCCGAGGCAGTATCACTACAGAAGTAGATTACTCAAACTTCCTTCTGAGGAGTGGCTAGTGAGTTTGAACCACCAGCCTTCTGGTTAGCAGTCAAGTGTCTTAGGCACTATGCTACCAGAGCTCCTAATCTTGATAGTAAGGCTGAAAAATTGATATATGCTTGTTATACATGAAAAGAAACTAGGGTTGAGGCATGTTAAGGAACTTGTCCCAATGTGCAGAGGTATAAGAGCAAGTTCCCTGACCATAAAGCTATGCTTTTATTCACCATTACTTCTTTTTCATTTTGTCTAGAAAAAAAGGTAGAAAATAAGTAGAATATGGAGTATTATTCAGGTATGCATTGCTTAATGTTCATGCGATGTTCTGTGTAATAGCATGTTATGTCATATGGTTGTTGAACGGACACTGTATTATATTCTTAGCATACACACTTGCCTAAATCATAAAAGGAGCATTCACTGATTTTCTCCTTTTTGTTGTTTAATAACCTTTGGTTCACTTCCAAATCGATACATCTCCTTTGCCTCTTACTGCTGCTATCATTAGGACTGGTCTCCCTGCGTTTGGGAGCCATGATTCACTTCATGGTAGTATTTTTGAAAGAAAATTAAACAGAGAGATAATTTTACAACACTCCAGAGAGGCATAATGCATAATATTGTATGCTGCAGCCTCTGAGTCATAGCATACACTGTTATATGGTAAACTCTTTAATTATAAGTCAGGAAAATATACATTAAAATAATGATAGAAAGTACAGGACAGTGTATACGTAAGTCAGTAACATAGGCATTTATTATGACTATCAAGGCATGTATTACAGGTTATATATGTACTGTACCATTATACACCTGGCACCATGGTTGCTTTGGATGCAAGAAACATGAGATACACACGTTGTCTTTGGGAAGGTGTTGCTTTCCCTATATCTGGTTATGTCTGCCACTTCCCATTCCCCAGTAGGGATTTCTGAACTCTGTTTTAACTTTATAGGACCAAAATCTATATGTGGTCACACATTGTCCAAACAGACATTGCACGGCACATGGCTGTATGCATGAATATGTAGCATTAATTTATTTTATTTTTAAATTTTTATTATTATTATTTGGGTGAAAGCTTACAGAACAAATTCATTTTCCGTACAGCAATTCATACACATTTTGTCTCATGACATGGACTGCAATTCCCCACAAGGGAATTTTCCCACTTCCTCCTCATAGTTACTTCTTCCCCTTGTCCTTCCCTCCCATGTACTCCTGCTCCCTGAACTGTCTCCCTGTGCAAACATTGCCCTTCAGTTCTCTCATGATTGATCACTCCAAGGAATGTATCTACCTAATGTAAAATGTTCATCCTATATGTCTGTTTTTTGGCTGGAAGCCACAGGAGTGAGTTCAATTCCAGACCTGAAGGGTATCTAGGGGCCATAGTCTCAGAGGTCTCATCAGGCTCTATTAGACCAGCAAAACTTGTCTTTTTTTTGTGTGTGTGTGATTTTGAGTTTTGCTCTACATCGTTTTCCCACTCCATCCAGAATCTCCTGCACAGAGCACCCTCTGAGTAGTTGACATTGGTAGCCAGGCACCATCTAGTTTTTCTGTTCTCTTGGTCATATAGGCTGAGAATCACATGGTCCACCAATCCTTTGGAATAATTGTTTCCATTCATTTTCGGATTTCTTCTGGATTTCTTCATTCTTTGCTCTGGACAAGGAGAGACCCATCAGTGCCTCTAGATGGCCACTGGCAAGGTTTTAAGATCTTAGTTGCTAGGATGTAGAACAATGTTTTTTTGTTAGTATGTGTCCTGGTTACCTAGTGCCCCTCTGACAAAAAATATGCCACCAATGGGGTAGCTTAAACAAACAGTTTATTCTCTTACAGTTTGGAGGCTTTAAGCCTGAGTTCAAAGTGCCAGGCTCTAGGGGCTGGGTGAAAGCCCCTCAACCTTGGGCTGCAGCTCCGCCTCCTGTTCCCAGCCCACTGGAGCTAGACAGCTTCTGGCTGCTGAGGCTGACAAGCCCCGAGTTGACAAGTAAAAAGGCACAGTCCCAATGTTACCAAACCACACAGCAGGCCATTCATTCAAGTCCATTGAAAGTCCCAAGGTCGGCAGAGCCTGGCAGGCTGTTGAACAATGACATGGCTACATGCAGGGTTCAAGTGTGCCATAAGCTAGAGACCATTTCCAAAGCTGCTTCTTATATATGGGAAGCAGACCACATAACTAAAGGCAGCTGTTCACAGTAGATTCCACCATGGAGTTGATTACCAGTCTCATCCTGGCGAATACTACATCCAGCTGCCCAGCCACTCAACCAGGCCCAGCCCAGCTGATGCACAAACTGAACTACCACAGTATGTTATGCCAATTGAGCTTGATGTCCCCTGCAACCATGGTCCCGAGCCCACAAGGCCAACTATTCCCTCCCTCTGGGTAGCTGGCTGTGGCCAAGAAGCTACCACAATCTTGCCCCTTGTCAGCTCTACTATACACCTGGACATTCTTACAGAACATACAAATATGCATGTAGAAACATTGTCTGCTAACCCTATACATGGTCATGGATACACTACCCCCTCCCTAGACATACCTGATCATTTAGCCTGTCCATTCATCTATCCACTTGTAGATCAATGCTTGCCATCACTGATAACACAATACAGTACATGTGGAAGGGTTCATCTTTGTTGCCTGTACCTCCTTGTACCTCTCTATTTTTTCCTCTTCCTCAATGCCTGCATGTTGATCACTCATATTTGGAACATTGTCCTTCCCTTCACTTAAATCAATACTTGTCTCTACGTATCTAGCCATGTCCCCTTCCCTTTCCTCCCACCCCTTATAACCAACAAAGAAAATTTCCTTCTATATATAAACCTTTCCTTGACTTTTTATAATAATGAACTAATACAATATTTGTCCTTCTGTAATTGATTTATTTCACTCAGCATAATGTCCTCCAAGTTCATTCACATTATGTGGTGTTTTGTAGATTCTACATTATTCTTTACTGCTGCATAATATTCCATTGTGTGTATGGATTAATTTAATGGAAAAAAGTAAAGGCTATTTGAATTACGGTACTGGTGAAAAATAGCAAATATAGCATGGATTTCTAGAAGAATAAACAAATCTGTCTAGGAAGAGGTACACCCAGAATGCTCCTTAGAACTGAGGATGATGAGACTTCATGTCATATACTTTGAACATTAACATGTTCATGAGGGACCAGTCCCTATAGGAGGACATTATGCTTGGCAAAGCAGATGTTTGGCAAAAAGATGAACACCCTTAACAAGATGAATTAACATAGTGGCTTCAACAACAGCATTGATTGTGAGGATGTTCCATTCGGGAAATACGTCATTCCATTGTATATGACATTGCTATGAACCAGAACCCACTCGATGGCACGTAACAAGAGGAACAGCACATGAAACCTGCTAGGGTGGCTGCCATGATTTCCAGAAATTTTGTTTTTCTTTTATGTTGTTTCTTTTATAGCAAATATAATATATATATATAGCAGTTTATAGACTTTAAATTTCTCTCAGGTTAGAACTTCCCTGAAATGCTTTGATACACATTTCTTTTTCTTGTAATTATGGATAGTGCAATGAACTTAATACTTTAAAGTATCTACATGTATATTCTATTAGGTTGTATTTTTTTTCAAGTTGTATTGTATTTATTTATTTTAGCAACAGAAGCACTCTAAGGTAACTCCACATTATAGATCTCAGGAAAGAATAAGTGGATTTTGTTTGAATTCTAACACTCCCAACATTAATATTATTGAATATCCAAGACTGAGAATTAAAATTGAACTATCAGGATTGTACTCAAGCTGTATGTGTAAATGTTTATATATATATATATATATATATATATATATATATATAAAATAACAAAAGACATGAAATTTGACAGAATTATTTTCACCAAAAATAAACATTTTATGATACAACTGGACATAGGATGTAGTGGTAGTACTATGAATATGAGAGATTTAGGTTGACTAGGTCTTTCCAAATTACTGTTTTTACACTTTAGCTTAGATATCACTTATATGTGAAATCCTAGCTCACTGCTGCAAACAGAATTAGTCATCTGTCTTCAACTTCCAAGGCATACTTAAAATTGAAAATGAGTCTGTTTACATGTCTCTCTCAACAAAAGATGAGTGTTGGGACTTTTTGGAATGGTTTGGTTTGAACAATTTTCTTTTGGAATGTACAAGTGGCCTATCAGTGTTTAAGAGCAAATATGTTACTTTGAAAACTAAGGTGTGTGTGACCCAAGCATGGTATTTTTGAAAGACTTATATGTACGTGAAAGATGGATAATGAATAAGGGAGACCACACAAGAATTGATAGCTTTGAATTGTGGTGTTAACAAAGAATATTGAAAATACTGTGAACTGCCAGAAGAACGAACAAATCTGTCTTAGAAGAAGTACAATCAGAGTGCTGTTTAGAAGCAAGAATGGCTATATTTCATCTCCCATACTCTGGTCATGTTAGAAGGGACCAGTCCCTGGAAACGGATATCATGATGGATTGATAGAGTGGCTGTGGCAACGGGCTCAAGCATAGCAAGGATTATGAAGGTGGTGCAGGACTGGTCATTGCTTCATTGTGTTGTACACAGGATTACTATGAATTGGAGCTGACTCAGTGGCACCTAACAACAACAACAACAGCAAGATATATGAAATGACGCCTTGGTGGTGCACATTGTGCTTGGCTGCCAATGGAAAAAATTGGTGATTGGAGCTCAGCTAAGCAGTATTGAAGAAGGAAAGGCTTGGCACTCTGCAGCCATTAAGATTAGTGCAAAAAAACATCCCTATGGAACAGTTCTACACTGAAATACATGAGGTCACCATGGGTGAGAATTGATTCAATGGAAATTAACAGCAATGACATGTTTGATACGTACATTTTTGGTGTTAGGTTTTTGTGTAGTTATGTAAGATATTCTGCATAATTTTCATTTTATTCTGAGGACCATAAACTCATTAATATAAAATCAATTCTGACTCACAACAACCCCACAGGACAGGATAGAACAGTCCCATAGAATTTCCAAAGTGGTAATCTTTACTGAAGCAACTGCCACATCCTTCTTCCATAGAGTGGCTGATGAATTCAGGCTTCTGACCTCTTAACAGCCTTCCACTTAACCATTGTGTAACTGGAGTTTTTTCCGAGTATTATGGCTTCCTTTAATATTTTTCTTTGTGAGAATTTAAAATACAGAGAATGATTCACTACCTCTGTAGTGTCATTTTAATATTGCTTTCAGAAAAGTGGTATTGACAGTTTAATATATGAATATAGGGAATTTTTAACATAGAAGATATGGAAAAAGTATAAAAATCTATTTAATGACTATATTTCATGGTTTAATAATAGCATAAGTTCATTTTCATAGAATGGCTGTTATTATGTTAGTGTTTTTTGTCAAATTTTAGAGTCTTTAACTAAATACCTTGTTGTTGTTATGTGCCGTTGAGTCGGCCCCGACTCATAGTGACCCCTCCTTGGGTTTCCGAGGCAGTATCACTACAGAAGTAGGATTGCCCAACCTTCCATACAAGTTATAAATTCCAAATTGCTACTGAATTAAATTAGAAGTTATAAATGAGTTCATTTCCAAAAAAAAGTTAAGAACACCTCAGTAATGGCATTGTCTTTGTATTTCTATCTGACTCCAGTAATTAGGGTATATAAATCTCAACATTTTCCCAGACTACTTACTTAATAGTCTTTGAACTCATATTCTTAAAAATTCCAAAATTAAATCTGGACAATTATGGGCACATTTAAATCTTCCTTTAAAACCTAAATTATAGGATACATTCTAATATACTTATAAATATATCTGTTAATGATAACAGTATGTGGAAGTCAGAAATTTTGTATCTCCCAGTCAACATGGGGATATTTTTATATTTCTTATACAAAAATAAGGTGGTTACAACATTCAACCGCTAAACAAAAGTGCAGCAGTTTGAACCCAAAAGCTGCTCCATAGGGCGGGGGGTGGGGAATGATGCAGTCTGCTCTCATAAAGATTTATGGCCTTGTAACTCTGTGGGGAACTCTGGTGGCGTGGCACCTAAGGCATTTGACTGCTAACCAGAAGGCTGGTGGTTCAAACTCACCAGCCACTCCTCAGAAGAAAGGTTAGACAATCTACTTCCATAATGATACTGTCTTGAAAACCCAAGGAGGAGTGGCTATTCAGATCTGACAGGACAGCAGTGAGTTTGGTTTTTTTTTTTGGTTTATTGTTATTACTAAGTAGCCAAGTCCAAGAGACTATTTACCAAAAGGTTAGCAGTTCAAACTCACCAGGCTCTCCATGGAAAGAAGATGAGGCAATCTATTTCCATAAAGAACTACCATCTTTGAAACAAAATGGGGGTCACTATAAGTAAGAATCAACACAGTGGCAATGAGTTTGGTTTATTTTTATATATTTTTTATTTTGTTCTGATATGCTTTTGATATAGCAATTTTCATTTTTTTATTTTTCTTTTTGTCTGAATGGCTCATTTAATTTCTGTAATCTATTGTTTATTTGGGAGTTCTGGTGGTGTAGTGCCTAAGGCATATGACTGCTAACCAGAAGGCTGGTGGTTCATACCCACCAGCCACTCCTCGGAAGGAAGGTTGGGCAATCTACTTCTGTAGTGTTATTGCCTGGGAAACCCAAGGAGAGATCTCTATGAGTCGGATCTGAATCAGGGTTTGGAATACAAAAATCTGGTTTATTGTTTGTTTTTGTAAGGCCCGTGAGCTATAATAGTTTTCATATTTTTTGGAGTTTGATTTAAAAAAAAAAAAGCAACAGAAGACTATTTAGAGATGTGTGAAAATTACATGATATTTATTTGTCTATAAATACAGCTTTAGCAGAAAAGGGCCACACTTATTTGTTTTCTATCATCTCTGGCTGCTTTAAAGGAGCCTTTATAGTGCAGTGGTTAAGCACCTTGTTGCCAACCAAAAGGTCAGTGGTTTGAACTCCATGGGAGAAAGATATGGCAATCTTCTTTCATTAAGATTTACAGCCTTGAAAACCCTATGGGATGGTTCTACCTTGTCCTATTGGATTGCTGTGAGTCAGAATTGACCGGACAGCAATGAGTTCTTTATGGCTGCTTTCATATAGTTGAATAGTTGTGTTATTATGACCTGCAAAACCTATATTTACTATCTTAGTTTTTACAGAAAAGGCTTGCAGACCACTAGTCTAATCTTGCAATCATCAACTGTTGCTATTTTGTGTTGGTTTTTAATCAAAGATGGAAATACTCTTTATAGGCTTTGATGACAAAAATCAGAGATACTTAAAGTATTAGATAATGGGAACACAAAGTTCTTTATATATTTTTGATTGCAAATCAAAAATACCAGATAATTAGAGAATGGGTTTCGATTGAGAAAATCAGAAATAGCAAAAAAGTTATGATCATGTGTACAGCATAACCCATGTCATAATTTGCTTTAGAAATATACTTCTGTTCAAAAACAGATTTATAACTACCAGAGGCAGCATTGGATTGTAATATTGATACAATATTTCTGAATGCTGGAAAAGCAGCCAGTGCTGCAGAAATAGATCTTGGCCTAAATCTATGAGAACATTTTGCTGGAGTACCACTATCTCTCTGCACCTAACTTGTAATCATATATATTTTGCGCTCTAACTCAGGAGTTTTGACACCACATAAATCATTGATAATTTAACTGTCTTGATCATAATTTTTTGTAGACTTATAAATCCTCAAATGTATTATTTTTATAACTTACTCCTAAATGCCAAGAACATAGCTTATTGAACATATGTGTATGTGCATACTGAAGTCTTATTTCCAGAAAAATTGCCTCCAGAAAATGTTCCTCCCAGGATGTCTTTTTTCTCTAATCTATGAGGCTAAAGAAGAGACACACTATTTGTGAATAGATGTGGATTCATCACTAGCCCATCTATATTCAATGTTTAAAATGAGCCATATTTTCCAAAGTCTAAATGATCTGAGGTTCATAACTCAGTTGTAATAGGTTGCTACAGTAATGAGTGATGATTTGGTAGAATAAAAAAGTGCTAAAAAGGCTTTTTAGTGGTGATTCCAGGAAGCTGTTAAAACTTTGCACTTTACCAATCATATCCTTGTCATTTACCATAGAAGCTAGGGAGGGAATTTTTGAGCTAAAGCTCACATAGTAGTAATGATTGAAGACAAATGGACATATCGAATTATTATACCATGATACTTTTCCTTTTTTATGCTGCTTTACACTGAATATCTCTGGGAATCTCTGAGATAGTAGAACCTGCAGAAATTCTTCTCAAAACAGCAAGCATATGATAGTTGCATTGGCTTCTTGTCCCAACACATCAGGATTCCTATGTATACTAATGTTTAAACATATATACACAGATATTTGTATCCAGTAGACACAGAAACAATTTTATATATTAGCATGACTCATTAAAATGTAATAAAAGGCCAAGAGATAAATAGAACTCTGCATATAAATTCCAGGACACAGGAAAGATTTCTGAGAAAGCTTATTCCTTAGAGGATTTTGTCAGAGAGAGGCCTGGGGGATGTGTGCTTAGTGCTGATGAGATACAGTGTTAGAGGTGGAATTCCACAAAAGGATTTTCATGAAATCTGAAAATTTACACATAGAATGAAGCCTGAGCCTGATTTATCTGTCTACACAAGCCCTATCCATACTCCAGACAAGTGTAAGTCCTGGAATACTTCTCTCTATCAGAAAAATTCTTACCTCTCACAACTTGATTCTTTATCATAGTGACAGTAACACAATCATACAGTCACGTAATATGATTAATTGTCAAAAATTCTTGATGAAACAATTTGATTTTAAATTCACTGAAAGCCTGGGAGATACATAGGATGAGAATCATTTATACATTAAAACCTAAGAAACAAAAATTAAAATAGATTAAATGATTTGATCTATTAAACTGTCATAAAGTTACATGTAGAACTGAAATTCATATCAGTTTTGTTTGACTGATGTTCTTGTCACTATAAAAGAATAAATAAAGAGTTGTCTCATTTTCCCTTTTTATAATCTTGATTCATATTGTTGCACATCAAGATGATCAACAGCCAATGAAGTCTAGTTATTTCTTTCCTCATGTTATTATTAAAATATCAATTATTATTATCCATTTAAATAATGTTGTCATATTGTGCTCACTTTTATTTATGTAAAATCCTTGAAAACCATTAAAAAGATTTCTCCAAAATTATGTTGTATAGTTTTTCTAAATTCATGTTTTCATTCATTAAATTTCATCCACATGTACTTCCAACAGTTTGATAAATCAAATTACATCCAAATAAATTTATACTGCACTCAAATATTTTAATCTTCTATAGTCTTGTGAAACAGCAATGTTCCAAGCATGGAGGAATGTACTCTGCCTTGTTTCAGTTTGTGACTCTTACCTTTGGAATAATCATTTTCTACCTTTTCTTTGTAATGTGGAGTTTTTATACTTTTTCTTATTTTTTCTCATTTCTCATTTTCTCCATTATAGATTGTAGCAAGTGAATGGGTATGAGGAGAATGGTGACAGGGTTTTCTATTTCAAAAATATGTATCCTCTTGACAGTTTAATTTCCTGGTCTCTGGCACAGATACTTTAATCGTGTATTTTCATTGAGTCTAATTAAATGTCAAACTTGCAATTTACACACATTCTTCTCTCTTCTGTGGCATATGAGAGAGAGAGAGAGAGAGAAAAAAAAAATTATCATGCTTCTTTCCATTTATCTCTTAAATCAATAACCAAATAAGTTTCCAAGAGTTCAATATCCTTCCCAAAATAAGCAACTCAACTTCTACAGGAGCTTCTTATCATCATTCTTGGTAATTTTTTAGAAAAGTTATAGTAAGACATGTCTGGAAGTGAAACTTAAACCACTTATAGCTCTTCCAGCAAACATTTTTTTGATTTTATTGATAATATTCACTATCTTTCTGTCATATGGCTGTTTATCTCTTATATCTCATTGTTCCTGTTACTCTAATTATTGCTTGGAAGTTCTGGTGGCATAGTGTTTAAGGCATTTGACTGCTAATCAGAAGGCTGGTGGTTCAAACCCACCAGTCACTCCTGAGAAGGAAGGTTGGGCTATCTACTTCCATAGTGATACTGCCTGGGAAACTCAAGGAGGGGTTGGTATGATTCAGATCTGACTTGAGGGCAGTGAGGTTTTTTTTTTATTTTAATTACTGCTTTAATATTAGTTTGGGTAGAGGATTCATAAAACATTATTTATAATTCCATCATGTAAGATCTTTATTGTCTAAAAGGAAGAGAGGTCCCATGTAATAATTACAAGTTATTGCATGAAAAAAAAACTATTGTTTTTGTAATATATATAAACATACACACACACATGCCCCAAATCAGGTTAAAGCCCACACACTTTAAAAATGAAATATTTCTCAGGTACTTCCGTAGTGATACTGTCTCAGAAACCCAAGGAGGGGTCGCTATGAGTCAGGTTTGACTTGACAGCACATAACAACAACAACATTTATTCATATTATTATGGATGCTTTCTGAAAGTTAAGCTCTTTTCAACAATATATATTTTTTACTATCTTAAAACTCTAGCCATTAGAGAAAAAATATGGGTAAAATATAGATCAACACTCAGGTTACTACAATAAATGATACATGCTTAGCATCATGTACAGTAATTAGGAAAATTACTTGTATTATAAAGTATTCATGCAGGTTCATGGGATAATAAATAAAATTTATGATTTATTAAATTTACACTTATTAAATTTATTCATGGAAAACTTAAATAAAATAAAGTTTTGAAGTGTGCTTTTTTGGATAAAATGTAGCACAATGCCATATATTCTAATTTCCACATTTACTGTTTATAAAAAAATATTATTACACTGCATTTTAAGCAATCCTGCTTTTATATTGAGAGTTCTATTTTTATATGTGTTGTTTTATTGTGAGATTGTGACTTGATATATGTAAGAAAGTAGGTTTTCTATAAGTGATAGGTGTGTACTTGGCTACGAATTTGTCAATGTGAATAAAGTAATTGACGGTTACAGAGGTAGGAACATATTTCAGAACTGTTTAGATGGTTTTACATCTAAAGGGGGTTTGTTAATTATGTAGTTTTGAAGGGATGAAATAGATACTATTGTAGGTTCATTTAACCTTTTCAGACACCAGGGCATCATTAAATGTTACCAAATGGTAATTTATTAAACAGCTCCTATGAGGCATATAAAGGAGCTCTGGTAGCATAGTGCCTAAGGCACTTGACTGCTAACCAGAGGGCTGGCGGTTCAAACCCACCAGCCACTCCTTGGAAGGAAGGTTGAGCAATCTACTTCCATAGTGATACTGCCTCGGAAACCCAAGGAGGGGTGGCTATAAGTCGGGTCCCACTTGAAGGCACATAACAACAACAACAACATGA
>NW_006921610.1:21369353-21383440 GCF_000298275.1 Orycteropus afer afer
ACTTGAAGGCACATAACAACAACAACAACATGAAGCATATAAAGTAGATTTTTTTTTTTTTTTTTAGTAAAAGTACCCAAATTTTACCTGGGAAATAGTATATTCCCCAGGAAATATCCTTCCTTTCATTGTGATTTCAGCTAACTTGCCCTACTTTTTCACTAAAGCATTGAAAAAGCTTTAAACTTTACACCTCAGTCCAATTTACTTATGTCTTCTTTACTACAATTTCAACTTCAGAAATACTAGGAATGGCAGTTCCCATGGGTAGAAAAAACTCACAGGAGAATATAGAATTTTATCTCCCTGAGTTGTAACATATTTACAGAATAGTAATAGTCTAAGTATTACCACATTATTTTCCTTTTTGGTAGCTTTTATTTTAGCCATGGACTAATACCATACTGCGGAGTTTATAGACAGTAAGTTGGACTAGATTTTATGTGCATGAAGAGTTGAAAGGAAAGTATTTAGCAACTACTGTGAAAATAGATTGCTTCCAGAAAATGCGTATTAGAAAAAGGGGGCTAAATCAAGGAAGGACTACAGGTCACAGAAAGGTCTGCTTGGTCAAGCCCGTGATACTAAGGATAGTGGTGCATGAGAAAATAGAGCAGTCAAATAATTATTAGAAGATGGAGTAGCAAAGATGATTAGTAAGTTCAGAGCCATGTTAGAGATCCTCAGCAGGAATTTATGTCCATATAAAAGTTAAAAACAACCCAGGCCTTGACAAGAGAAGCCATAATGCTACAAACCAATTTTAGAAACTAAGGGAAAAGTGTGAGTGTTTTAAAAAGATATACCAAACCACTAGGATACAAAAAGGGAGGGGAAAAAAGACATTTGGAAGTATAGTCGCTAAATGAGGAGGTCACAGATTTTTTTTCCTCAGCCTAATGCCCTGAAGTATACTGGGTTTAGGACCAAAAGGAAAATGCTCTATTTGAAATCTGAAAGGAATTAAAATGCATTGCAGTGTATCCTCTTCTTTATTTAGTTTCAGCCTCTTGGCAACTGCCAACCATCAGTAAAAAAGCTCCCTATTCCAGGGTATATAATTCTGGTACAAAATAGGCAGCAAGAACAAATAAGACCTTGACCAGGAATTTTATACTTAATCAAATCTGTTCCTCTGTTATCTGTGTGTTGAGTTAGAAAGACAGTGGTTTATTTAGACCCTAAGAGCAGTGATTTGGGTTGTCTCAAAGAGAATTTAGAATTAATATGCTCATAGCAACAGAAATTTAAGTATGCCAGAAAAACAAATGCTTCTTCCATTTATTAGTTACCTATGTGGAATTAAAAAAAAAAAAGTATCATTTGGCTATCCAAAACTTTTGTAATGTGTTGATATCCAAATACTAGAGAATGATGTAAATCTTCCAAAAGAAATGAGAGCCTATAAAGAGTTTGTTGTTGTTATGTGCCTCTGAGTCAGTTTGAACTCATAGAGACTCTACGTAAACAAAATAAAACACTGCTAGGTCCGTACTATCCTCACGATCGCTGTTATGTGTGAACCCATTTTTGCAGCGACTGTATCAATTCATCTCATTGAGGGTCTTTCATCTTTTTGCTGTTGGTCTATATGACCAAGCATGATGTCCTCCAGGGACTGGTTGCTCCTGGTAACATGCCCAAAGTATAAGAGGTGAAGTCTCACATCCTCACTTCTAAGTTGCATTCCAGCTGTACTTCCTCCAAGCAGATTTATTCATTCTTCTAGTAGTCCATGGTACATTCAATATTCTTTGTCAACACCACAATTCAAATTCATCAATTTCTATGTGATCTTTCTTATTCATTGTCCAGCTTTCACATGCATAGGGGGCTATTAAAAATACCTTGTATTAGTTCAGGTGGACCTTAGTCTTCGAAGTGACATCTTTATGCTCTTAAACACTTTAGAGAGGACTTTTGCTGAAGATTTGCCAAATGAAATACATCATTTGATTTCTTAACTGCTGCTTCCATGGATATTCCTTGTGGATCTAAGGAAAATGAAATCCTTGAAAACTTCAATTTTTTCTCCATTTATCAAGATATTATGTATGAATCCAGTTGTGAGAATTTTTGTTTTCTTTATGTTGGCGAGTAATCTGTACTGAAGACTGTACTCTTTGACCTTCATCAGTACGTGCTTCAAGTCACCTTCACTTTGGGCAAGTAAGGTTGTATCATCAGCATATCACATGTTATTAAGGAGTCTTCTGATCCTGATGCCACATTCTTCTTCATAAATCCAGCTTCTTGGATTATTTGCTCAGCACACAGATTGAATAAGTGTGGTGAAAGGATACAGCCAGGGAACACACCTTTCTTGATTTTAAACCATGTAGTATCCCCTTGTTCTGTTCAAATGACTGCCTCTTGATCTATGTAGAAGTTCCTCATGAGAAAAATTAAGTGTTCTATAATTCCAGTTCTTCCTAATTTTATTCATAATTTTTTTGATGCACAAAGCCTAATGCCTTTGCATACTCAATAAAACATAAGGAAACATTTTTATTCTCTGCTTTCAGCCAAGGTTAATCTGACATCAGCAAGGATACCCCTCATTCCACAGACTGTTCTGAATCTGGCTTGAATTTCTGAAAATTCCCTGTGGATGTACTGCTGCAGCCAATTTTGAATTATTTTCAGCAAAACTTTATTTGGTCTGTGACATGAATGATATCATTTGATAATTTCTTTCCTCTGTTGGATCTCCTTTCTTTGGAATTGGCACAAATATAGATCTCTTCCACACACTTGACCAGGTAGCTATCATCCATATATCTTGGTATAAATGAATGAACATTTCTAGCATTACATTCATTTGTTGAAAAATCTCAGGGTATTTTGACAATTCCTGGAGTCTTGTTTTATGCTAATTCCTTCAGTACAGGTTGAATTTTTTCCTTGAATACCATTGACTCTTGATCATCGGCTATGTCCTGAAATTGTTAAACATCAACCATTTCCTTTTGGTACAGTGACTGTGTATTCCTTCCATCCTTTTTGATGCTTCCTGAATCATTCAGTATTTTGCTCATTGTCCATAGAATCCTTCAATATTGGAACTTGAGGCTTGAATTTTTCTTCAGTTCTTTTAGATTGAGAAATGAATGCCAAATATGTACTTTCCTTTGGATGTTCTAACTCCAGGTCTTTGCACACTTCATTATACCACCTTCTCTTCTCAAGCTCTGTTCAGCTTTGAAATCTTCCGTTCAGCTCTTTTACTTTATCATTTCTTCCATTCACTTTAGGTACTCCTGTTCAAAAGCAAGTTTCAGAGTCTTTTGTAATATCCATTTTGGTATTTTCTTTCCTTCATGAATTTTTAATGACCTTTTGATTTTTTCATGTATGATATTCTTGGTGTCATCCCACAACTCATCTGGTCTTTGGTCCTTGGTGTTCAGTGTGTCAAATCTGTTCTTCAAATCGTCTCTAAATTCAAGTTGGATATATTCAAGGTGATATTTTGGTTCTCATGGACTTGTTTTAATTTCTTTAGCTTCAACTTAAACTTGCATATGAACAATTGATGGTATGTTCCACAGTCAGCCCCTGGCCTTATTCTGACTGATGATATTGAGCTTCTCCATCATTTCTTTCCACAGATGTAATTGGATTCCTGTGTATTCTGTCTCGCAAAATCGAAGTATATGGTCATTATTTTTGTTGTGGAAAAAAAAAAAGGTATTTGCAGTAGATATGTGTTTGTCCTGGAAAATTCTATCATCTGATCTCCAGAGTCATTTTAATAACCAAAGCCATATTTTCCAACTACTGATGTTTCTTCTTTGTTTCCAACTTTTGCATTCCAATCACCAGTAATTATCAATGCATCTTGATTGCATATTTAGTTAATTTCAGGCTGCAGAATTTGCTAAATATCTTCAATTGCTTCATCTTTTTCTTTAGTGGTTGGTGATTAAATTTGAATAATAGTATGATCTTCCTTGTATGAGTATAGATATTATCCTATAACTGACAGTATTGTACTTGAAAATAAATCTCAAAATGTTCTTGTAGGTGATGGATGTGACACCATTCTTCTTTAATTTGTCATTGCTAGCATAGTGGATCGTATGATTGTCTGATGTAGTATTCCCAATACTAGCCCATTTCAGCTTACCTTGCCTAGGATATCAATCTTTACGCACTCCTTTTCATTTTGACACCAATTTTCCTAGATTCATATTTTGTACATTCCATATTTCAAGTATTAATGGATGTTTGCAACTGTTTCTTCTCATTTTCAGTCATGCCACATCAGCAAATGAAGGTCCTGGAAGCTTAACTTTATCCATATCATTAAGGTTGCCTCTACATTGTGGAAACAGCTCTTCCTCAGTGGAATTCTGAATCCCTTCCAACCTGAAGGGTTCATATTCCAGTACTATACCAGACAATGTTTTACTGCTATTCATGAGGTTGTTTGTGGCTAAGTTTTTCAGAAGTTGACTTCCTTTTTCCTAGGTTGTCTTAGTCTGAAAGGTCCACTGAAACCTATCCACCATGGATGACTCTGGTGGTATTTGAAATACTGATGGCATAGCATCCAGAATCACAGCAACATGCAAGCCACCACAGTATGACAAACTGACAGAAGCAAGGTGGATAAAGAATCTACATATGCTTTAAAGTAATTTTGAATATATCTTATAGTTGTCATCAACAAGCACACATTTATTTTCCATTTCACAGGCTCTGGTTGAGTTTAGTCTTCATCTGAAGACTTATTGACCGAATCCATTATATATTCACATGGCCAGGACAAATGTGTTTCATGCATCCCAGATCATTTGCTTTTTGAGGGCTAACCCTCCAGTTTCCTTTTGATATGGTGATTCAGAAAGTGGTTGAAAACTCATGTCTATGTTTTAAAATGTAGTGAAGTTATTAATTTCATGTGTGTGTGTGTGTGTGTGTAAGTAAGAGACAAGAGAAAGCAAGAGTGAGAGAGAAAATTTCTAACCACTCTTGATGAAAAATCACTTTCTTATATCACCTTCAGATAGATGTCTCAGTGTGAAAATTTAACTTAAAAATACGTATATGCATTCATTTGCAACTCTCAGAGTGCAAACCTGGATAGAAATCAAACGTTAGGTCTGTTCCTTGGCATATAAATGGACTTCAGGAAGTCATTCATAGTGATGGAGTAACTTAGTGATGGAGGCAGGCAGGTGATTAGGCACTGAAATTCTTAGACTTGAGCACGGCAACAAAGAGAAATAGGATGATGAACTACATGTACCCAATCTTCAGCAAAAGAGACTTCAAATAGTTAAGAGGACAGTCATGTAGCAGTAGCTGTTTGTGGCATCTGTCAATGGAGTCCTTATTTGAATAGAAGATTCTGGTATTTGGCTGTTTGAAATTTGGAACTTCAGATGAGAATAAACCTATTTACAAAGATTAATTGATTTGATTTAGGAAAATGGTAAATAGCATTTATCCATAATTGGCTTACCAAGTAAATGTATAAATATATACTTACATAAATGCACTTATGTGCCAACTAGAGAATGCTTCCTTTCAGCATGTATAGTTCATGATAAATGCAAATAATTGAAATATTACAACAATTAATTATAAGCAAAAAAAAAATGAAAATGGTTGTTGCTTGATTTCTTTCTCTCCATAAAAATATACTCCCTTTTTCATATAATAATGAATTATTGAAATATTAATCAAAATTTTCCAAGATGATAGTCCTAATATTGAAAATTTTTTCAGATATTATTTTCAATTTTGTTTTCTTATCATTAAGCTTTGGATTCTTATTTATTTTCTTATTGACCTATGTTTGCTGTCTTAGACATCTGATTATAGATGAAACAAGTCTTGACAAGTGTGTTAATTTGAGTGGAGGACAATCAATTGATCCAGGCACTGAGCTATTAAGGTCAGCTACACATGGCTGATACCTCTGAATATACCACATACTTACAATATTCTTTGACTATAGGCTCTTGATTTCTCTTATAATCCTAAATAGCTACTCTGAAAATTTATGTCATTTGTTATTAGGAGTCCTAGAAAAGCTAACATGTTGTCTTAGAGAAAATCCATTAATACGAAAGAATATATTGACATTGACATTAAAAAGGTGCATTCATTTTGTATATGAAGAAGCTAGGAGGTATCTATGCTGTGATATTTCCTAGAAGACTAAACTGCTCATGCTAGAAAAAAGCAAAAATAAAGTAGAGTGAGTTGTTATCATCACTCTTCTAACATTTACCTTAACATGATAATGAAAATATGTCCCTGTGAATTTATTCTTTCTTCAGGTAGTGCACTGAGCTGTTGTGTTTATCCATTAGGAAATATACTGTACTGGTGAATGACCAAGGATATAACCTGCAGCACAAACAATGACTTTTCCAGTCTATTATAATCTAATCAGAGGTCAGACTTATATTTCAAATTTTCATCAAAAGGAATATAATTAATATAGTAGAATATCAATAAATGATTTCTAATGCACCTACTTAACACCATTGTGGTATTCTCCTAAAACTTTTTTTGACATATCTGCACTCAATAGTTGTCATTACCTTTGTGTTTGACTTAAAAAGAAAACTATTTATTGTGATATGCATGAAAGTTTACAGAGTGAATCTGTTTTTCAACTCATACACATTTTGTGTCATGTCATCCATTGCAATCCCTCAACGAAGGGGTGCAACATCACTCTTTCCACTTCCTCCCTGTGTTTCTCCTTTCCATTTTTTCCTTCTCACCTAACCTTCCAGCCTTCTGAACTTTGTCCTTGGCCAAATGCTGCTGTTTTGATTTCAAATGGTTTATGATTCTAAGAGTGTGTACGTTTCTAGTGTTATCACTCACCTTGGAGATCTATTATTTATCTTAAACATGAACCATGAGAGTGAGTTCAGTTCCTTGTCCAAAGGGTGAGTAAGGGCTACAGTCTCAAGTTCCACCAGCTCCACCTTCCAATCCCTAGTTGGCATGCAAGCCAGTTAACCTGGCCTTTTATATAATTTTGAGTTTTGTTTCACATTTCTCTCCCATTCTATTCAGGACTTTCTGATGTGATCCTCTTCACAGTAGTCAATAATGGTTGCCAGGCACCATCTAGTTCTTCTGCTCACAGGGTCATGTAGGCTGAGGTTTGCATGGTCCATTGATACTTTGGAATAATTGTTTCCATGTATCTTTGTTTTTCTTCATCCTCCTTTGCTCCAGATGGGGAGAGACCAGTAGTTGCACCTCAGATGGCCACAACCACTATAGAAAACAGTCTGATGCTTACTTAAAAAGTTGCAAATAGAAATACCATACGATCTAGGAACCCCACTACTGGGTATATATCCTATAGATGTAAGAACTGTAACATGAACATCAATGTTCATTGCAGCACTATTCACAATAGCAAAAAGATAGAAATCATATGAGTTGTATTCTTTGATGTATTCAAAGAGTGGGAGGGGATGGAGATTAAACCACCAACTAAAATGTATAAACATATTAAGTCAGTTTAAGGCAAAGACAATGTGCAATAAGGGGCATGTCAACATGAAATGATCAAGGCAAAGGAAGATACTGGGAAGAGTATGTGGTGGTTATATTTGTGTGTCAACTTGGCTAGGCCTGGTTGAGTGGCTGGGCAGCTGGATGTAATTATTCCCCATAGGAAGATTGGTAATTAACTCCATGGTGGAATGTATCAGAGCCTTAGGGATGTGGTCTACTTCTCATATATAAAGAGACACCTTGGGGAATGATCTCTAGCTTATGGCATGCTTGAACCCTGCGTGTAGCCTTGTCATTGTTCAGTAGCCTGCCATGCTCTGCTGACCTTGGGACTTTCAATGGACTTGAATGAATGACCTGCCATATAGTTTGGTAATATCAGGACTGTGCCTTTTTACTTGTCAACCTTGGGTTGTCAGTCTCAGCAACCAACAGCTGTCTGAATAAAGAAAAACCTCTAGCTCCAGTGGGCCAGGAGCAGGAGGCAGAGCTGAAGCCCAAGGTTGAGGGGCTTTCACCCAGCCCCTAGAGACTGGCACATTGAACTTGGACTTCTATCCTCCCAAACTGTAAGAGAACAAACTCCTGTTTGTTCCAGCCATCCCAATTGTGGTATAGTCTTGTCAGAGCAGCACTAAGTGACCAGAACAGAGTGCAGGAGTTATAAGAAGCAGAGGTAAACACTAAAACATATACAATCCTACACTAACATTACTAACAATAATCTATGACTAGATACATAGACAGACACACAAGCTGAACAGGTGTGGGAAGAAGAATGGGACTATATTCATAAATACACAGATTTGTGCGGAGGATATTTCTCCATATATATTTACAAATGCTGCAAACCTACCATGAATATAGTAAAATGTACAGGGATCAAAGAAGAAAACTTCTTACCCATAACCAAAAATGTCTGAGGGAGTTGCTGGGTCTGGAGAGTTAGGACAATAGTCTTGGGGGACATCAAGGTCAATTGACACAACATAGTCCACAAACAAAATGTTCTACATCCTACTTTGATGAATAACAACTGAGATCTTAAAAGCTTGTATTTGACTTTAATTACAAACCCAAGTCTGTCAGAACACAAAAGGTCCATAATGACTTAACCATGCTGAATCATTTATATTGTCTAATCCATCCTCATGTAACATGACCAGCTTACTTTGCAAACCAGATCAAAATTTAATTTCTTTGAATTGTTTGTGTATATTGACTTCGGTGTGCTCTTGGTTAAGTAGCAATCTTTTCTGAGAAATGGTTTATTGTTGCAACATTTTAAGCAAATCAATTATGTTCCTGTAATGTAATAATATTACAATATGCAGGCAACCATAGCTTCCATTGTACATGACACAGTCGATTTTATGAAGCTGTAAACATTCACATCAGTGCTATTCAGTCTGTAGTAATATAATTTAATATAGAGATATTGTCCAAGTTATGTTAATATGTTATCTGAGAAAACTCAGTATGTCAAGAGCTCCTTGGAAAACAGATACAGCATCTTTCATGTTTAAAGGGTAAATTAAAGAGTCAAAAATACATGGGAAAATATTGAGGTGATAATAATACAAATATTGAGTCTTTCGTTGCACTAGGGAATGACTTGGTCTAAGAAATAGGTTAGGAGCTCTAGTAGCATAGTGCCTAAGGCACTTGACTGCTAACCAGCAGGCTGGCGGTTCAAACCCACCAGCCACTCCTCAGAAGGAAGGTTGAACAATCCTATATCTGTAGTGATACTGCCTCAGAAACCCAAGGAGGGGTCTCTATGAATTGGGGTTGACTTGACGGCACATAACAACAACAAAGAAGTAGGTTTGGTACTTCCCTCCCAGTGTGTAGCCCTGGTAGCAAAGTAGTTAAGCACGTGGTTGCCAACTGAAAGGTCATTGGTTTGGACCTATCAGCTGCTTCTCAAAGGAAAGATGTGTCTGCTGCTTCCTTAAAGATTACAGACTTGGGTTATTCACAATATTAATATGATGGGAACAATGTAAGTTCATGTCATCAGGTGGATAAACTTTGGTACATATTCACAATGGAATAGTATGCAACATTAAGGAATAATGAAGAACCCATAAAACACCTCATAACATGAATGAACCTGAAGGATGTTATGCTGAGTAAAATAAGTCAATC
The DNA here is from genome assembly GCF_000298275.1 of Orycteropus afer afer. Lineage (NCBI taxonomy): Eukaryota > Metazoa > Chordata > Mammalia > Tubulidentata > Orycteropodidae > Orycteropus > Orycteropus afer. The sequence goes on from NW_006921610.1 coordinate 21,379,005, forward strand.
ACAAAAGGATAAATAATGCATGAGACCACTATCGCCTAAAGTAAAAGAAAAAAAAAAGGTTTACACACAAAAAGAAACATTTTTTGAAGATTACCACCAGGATGCGAGATGAAAGGAGGGTAGACACATTTTAATGAGAGTAAAGAGGAAGGCATTATACAACAAGGGGGAGGGCAGCACAATATGGCCAATGGCAAAGAAAATTACTAGACAGTATACAATAATAAAACAGAACAAAGGCAAATACTATTATCCATACAGTCCTGCAACAATAGCATAACAAACAATATCTATGAGTAGATACATAGGTAAACGTGTAAGCTGAACAGATGTGAGAAGGCAAATGAGAGTGCACACAGAAGTACATACAGATTTGGAAGAGGATATTTCTACATATGTATTAGTATGTGCTGCAAATGTATTGTAGAGCATACAGAAGACAGAATTCTAAACTTCTCAGCCATAAACAAACATTTTAAGGAAATGAATCATGGGGCTTGGGGAATTAGGACCACAGTTTTTAGGGACAGCTAGGTCAATTGACATAACATAGTCCACAAAGACAATGTTCTACATCCTACTTTGGTGAGTAGCAACTTGGGTCATAAATGCTTGTGAGTGGCCATCAAAAGTGCAATTATTGGTCTCTCCCTGTCTGGAATAAAGAAGAATGAGGAAAATCAGACACAAGGGAACCATTAGTCCAAAGAACTAATGGGCAACATGAACTATCTCCTCCACTACCCAGAGACTGGAAGAGCTAGATGGTGCTTGGCTTCAACTACAATCACTTTGATCAAAATCACAATAGAAAGTACTGGACAGGGGCGGGGGAGTAGAAAAAAATTCAAAAACATATAAAGACCAGATTTACTGGTCTGATAGAGACTTGTGATACCTCTGAGCCTATGGCCCTTAGACACACTTTCAAGCCTGGAACTGAGCCCATCCTACAGGATCAACTTTCACCCTAACAATAGTCAGTCCTATAAATAGAATAATAACACCATGGAGAAATGTAATCCTCCGTATAATCAACAATACAAGACCAAAAAGCAACATTTTCCCAAAAATAAATAAAGTTCAGAGGTAGGAAGTGACAGTAAAGAAGAACAAAGGTAGTTGAGGACCCAGGGAGAAAGAAAAAAGAATGCTATTACATTGCATATAAATTGTTAAATGGACAACTAATTTGCTCTGTAATTTTCACCAAAATTACAATTAAAAATGGAAAAGAAAAAAAAAAAAGGAAACCATACTATTTTGTTCTATTGGTCAGATTTGACTCGATGGCAAGGATTTGTTTTTTGGGGGGGTGGGGGGATCCCAATGTGTGTTAAATTCTTCCAGATTTACAGTTATATTCTATATTATATTATGGAATTATGTATATTATATTATATATTTATATTATATTATAATTATGTATTTATATTCTATATTTACCTATATTCTATAGGTAAATCCACCTAATAAAATAATATCCATCCCTTCCTCTCCAGTGTTTGCTTTCATCATTTCTGACATGTCTTAGTAGGCTAAATACTTAAAACATTGAATGTTTATTTCTATACTATTATTATTTAATTTTTATTGTGATTTGGTGAAAGTTTACAGAGTAAATTCATTTTCCTTAACTTATAAACTTTTTGTTTCATGACATTTACTGTTATTCCCCACAACGTAACCACTCTCGTCCCACTTCCTTCCTGTAGTTATCTCTTCCCTATGTCCTTTGCTCCCATGTACCCCTTCTCCACCCAACCCCAGCTATCTTCCTGTGCAAACACTGCCCTTCTTTTCTTCCATGATTGATTGCTCCAAGGAGTGTATCTACCTGGTGTACATGTTCACCCCATATGCCTGTCTACCATTTGACTGGAAGCCACAGCAGTGAGTTCAGCTCCAGACCTGAGGGGTAACTAGGGGCCATAGTCTCACAGGTCTCACTAGGCTCTATCAGATCAGTAAACCTGTTTTTTTTTTTTTTTTTTCATGATTGAGTTTTGTTCGACATTGTTCTCTACATTATTTATAATACACAGATCACATTGTATTGTTTCTCTTCTTAAAACTATCAATGGCTTCCCATCACACTTAGAATAACACCAAATATCTTGGCATGGATATAAGCCATTACATGACCCATCTACCTAGTTCTGCCTGCCTCTTCCAACTCTTCTCTTGTTGCTGTTAGTTGTTGTCAATTCTGACTCATGACCACCCCATGTGTGCAGAATGCAAATGTTCCATAGGGCTTTCAAGACGAATCTTTCTGAAGCAGATCTCCTGGAGCCTCTAGGTGGGTTCAAACTTCCATATTTCCAGCTTGTATTCCAGTGCTTAACCATTTGTGCCGCCTAGGGACTCCTTGGGGAGCTCTGGTAGCGTAGCACCTAAGGCATTTGACTGCTAATCAAAAGACTGGCAGTTCAAAACCCTCCACCCCTCAGAAGAAAGATTGGGCAATCTACTTTCACAGTGATACTGCCTCAGAAACCCAAGGAAGGGTCGCTATGAGTCGGATCCAACTCGGTGGCAGTGAGTTTGGTTTTGGGTTTAGGGACTCCTAGTACTCTTCCCTTCTCACTGTGTTCCAGTCACACTAGGCCTCTTCCATTCTTCAAACGTACCATGTATTTACTATTCTCTGGATCTGGAATGAACTTTTCCACATCTACCTATGACTGACCCCTCTTATCATTTAAGTATCAATACAAATGATACCTCCTAAGAAAGGTCATATCTTGATTACTCTATATAATACTTTCTACCTCCCTATATCTTAAACATATCTATATTATTATTATCCTCCTTCATTTACTTAATGGATTTTGCCAATGTCTGAGTTTATTGATTGTTCTGTGTGTTTATTATCAGATGAGAACAGAGATACTGGCATATTCAGTATCCTTAGCACCTAGAACAGCGCACTTTGGAGGTATTCAGTGAGCATTTTGTTGTTAGAATGAGTTGATAAAGACTGAACACATTTCAAGTAATCCTTTAAAGAGACCATGTTCCAAGGGTCAGAGATGGAATCAGTTGGTAGGAAGAAAGAACAATTCTCCCCTGTTTTGCCACCTCTATGCAATAAGTGTACTTTTGTGGTACTGACCTTTATATGAACAACTCATTCTCTAGCCCACATGCTCTCACCCTCCAGGGAGGACAACTGCTTCAACCTCTAACTTTATTAATGAATCAACTTTATTTGGAAAGCAGGCATAAACATTGCCTATATACAAAGCTACCACTGAATCACTTACACAATAGTGCTTTCTGCTAGAAAATCAATAATTCTGTACTATTATTTGGAAGACCTTGGTTTCTCTTATGTAATTATAATTCCAAGTAATCTGATTGCTATTACTAGAATGATAATACTTTATGAGATTTACCTTAAAAGTTCCCACTAACTCTCTTTTATTCATTGGTAGTTTAAATGATGTTCTTGCAATATATCATTATATTTCACAGTAAATTGCATGAGATCTTACGCAGTAGCTTTGAAATTACTGCTTGTCGTCACCACTATATAAAACCACATAAACAGTATGTGGTTTGTACAGTAGATCATTTTTCTTGTTTATATTCAGCAAGCTCTCAGTGCTACACACTAACACCAGCTGTTAAAAAATGACAGTAGTATTTTATATCTCACTACCAAGATTCTTTATGTATAGAAGATTTTTTTTTTCCTAAACAGTATGTGTTGCTGAATAATGACAAAGTTTGATATGATAAATAATGGTATAATTTTCAGAATTATTTGCAACATAAAGTAGAATGTAAACAGAAAATTTACAAAAGAGGTCATATATAAGGAAAGTCAAATTTCATTCCTGAATCCAATCAATTTCATCATGCAGGGATATCTGAAGGATAAAATAAGTATTATCTCATCTCTGAGTTGTTCAAGGTGAAGCCTAAAATATGTATGTATGTGTGTTACAGGTAAGCGTCTAAAGAATAATAGACTAATCTCAAAAACGGAGTTGGAAGGTTTCTTGAAGCTTTGTATTTTTCTGGTCTCCATCACTGTACTTAGGTGAGAAACATAGACACAAGAGCCAGGTCACAGGGAAGGAAATGCCTCAAAGTCAATGTCAACAAATGTCTTTTAGGTTAAAAATGTTATATGAAAAGTCTAACAGAATTCTACAGATAGACAGATGCCTTTCAGAGAATTTATAGCATTCTATACTGTCAGAAATTGTTCAACATTTTGTGCTTTAGACCATCTCTCACTGCTGTCGAGTCAGATCCGGCTCATAGTGACCCCTCCTTGGGTTTCCAAGGGAGTATCACTACAGAAGTAGATTGCCCAATTTTCCTTCTGAGGAGTGGCTGGTGGATTTTGAACTACCAAAAACTACCATTTAGCAATCAAAATGCCATAGGCACTATACCACCAGAGCTCATATACATACATA
>NW_006921610.1:21383540-21385684 GCF_000298275.1 Orycteropus afer afer
AAATTGCATTTGAATTAAGAAAACTCTTATAAGCCTTGAAAATAAGAATTTTTTTCTTATAATATCTATAGACCTTAGTCTTATTCTAGCTTCTAGTAGTTCAATAAGTTCTTCTAGATACACAACAGCTTGATCTTAGATTATTTGAATTTCCAGGGATTGCATCACATTAAAATTTACTTCAATTTTAATTTTATCCAGAAAACAAAAACTTAAAATGAAGATAATTAGCAAGTTTCCAAATTATTTTTACTCAAGTCACATGTCTCTCATATGCTGAAATACTTACATACTCTATATATTTTTTTATATATTTGTAGGTCCCTGGGTGATGCAGTTTTTGCTAGATTACATATTTAAAAGTAGGCAGGCTTGAACTCACACAGTGGCACTGTGGAAGAAAAGTCTAATGGTTTGCTTCATTAAAGATCACAGCCAAGAAAACCCTATGGAGAAGTTCTGCTCTCCAGCACAAGAAGTCACCATGAGTCGGAATTAATGTAATGGTTGCAAGATTATGCATTTGTATATATATTTATGTTTGAAATACATGTATTTTTGTAAAAGTCTTCAATAATCAGTTGCTGGTCCACTGGTGATGGTGGGGGAGATTCTCTAGAAAAAACACTGTCTCTGTTAGTATCTATTTGGATTAACACTGTAAAAATACCATCAAACTTTTATGCCATTGTGAAATTCTATAGATGTCCTAAGAATAGTGATATGTTCATTAGTAACAGCTTATCCCAAGATCTCAATCAGGTACCATGATTATCAGAAATTTATCCTAAAGTGCCCTGGCAACCACAATAGATACTACAGAGTATATTTAATTCACTATTGGAAAATGTCATAGGTTGGCCCTCAGGCCCCAGATAATCTCAATTTACACTCAAAGCAAACACACTTAGAGAATGGGGAAATAATAGGGAAGTGAGAAGTGGGAAGTTGTTCTGGTTACCTAGTGCCATTCTGACAAGAATATACCACAAATGGGATGGCCTTAACAAACAGGAGTTTATTCTCTTACAGTTCAGGAGGCTAGAAGTCCAAGTTCCAAGTCTCAGTCCCAAGGGGCTGTGTGAAAGCCCCTTGACCTTGGGCTTCAGTTTGCCTCTTGCTCCCGGTCCACTGAAGCTAGAGGCATCTCTTTCCTCAGATAGCTGCTGGTTGCTGAGGCTAACAAGCCCACGGTTGACAAGTAACAAGGCACAGTCCCAATATTACCAAATCACATGGCAGGCCGTTAATTCAAGTCCATTGTAAGTCCCAAGGTCAGCACACCATGGCAGGCTGCTGAACAACAACAAGGCTACATGCAAGGTTCAAGGTGCCATATGCTAGAAACTATCCCCAAGGCTTCTCCTTATATACAGGAAGCAGCCCATAGCCCAAGTAGGTAGATCCTACCATGGAGTTGATTGCCAGTCTCATCATGGGGAATAACTACCACCAGCTGCCCAGCCACTCAACCAGCCAAGTTGACATATAAACTGAACTACCACAGAAGTGGTAACTGAGAGGAAAAGAGAGTCAGAATGTCAGAGGCCAATACCACAATTTGAAAACAAAACCAAACAACAACAACAAAAACACATACGTATGTGTGTACCAAAGAAACAACCAAACTCACTGCCATCAAGTTGACTCCAACTCACAGCAACCCTATAGGACAGAGTAGAACTGCCCCCTTGGGTTTCCAAAGCTGTAATTCGTATGGAAGTAAGCAAACTGCTATATCTTTCTCCTATGGAGTGGCTGGTGGGTTTGAACTGCTGATCTTTCAGTTTTCATCTGAGTGCTTTAGCCACTGTGCCATAAGGGCTACGTATACATATGTATACACACACACACTATACATATACATGCACATGCATATACATATATATACACACATGTATACATATATACAAACTTACATATATATTAAAAAAAAAAAACCTGCCATCAAGGTGAATCTGACTCATAGTGATCCCCACTGGGTTTCCAAGGCAGAAAATCTTTACAGAAGTAGATATGCCCAGTCTTCCTTCTGCAGAGTGTTTGGTGGTTTGAACCACCAACCTTCTGGTTAGCAGTCAAATGCCTTAGGCACTGAGCCACCAGAGCTCTTTATACATATATGTGTGTGTGTATATATATAT
>NW_006921610.1:21385784-21403722 GCF_000298275.1 Orycteropus afer afer
ACATGCATACTTAGACATATATACATATATAGATACATAGATACATATATATGTGTATCTATCTATGTATGTATATTTGAATGTTTTAGAAAAGGAACAAATAGCATTGAAGACCTCTTATGAGTCTCTGAGTTCATCACAACCACCATAGAGGAATACATTTAAGAAGCACATGGAATAAATTACATGTAAATATAAGGAGGATTAGATTGTAATCTTTAGTAATAAAAATTAGATTAATTTTTATTCAACATACTCTTTCAGAAGGTAGGAAAGACTGTAATATGTTTGAAAAATAGTTACAACAAAATTAAATGCACATTTTTCAAAGTTAACACTTGAAGGGATCTCTTTCAGTTACTTGGAAAATTCTATAAACAACATTTGTTGTTGTGTGTCATTGAGTCATTTCTGACTCTTATCGAACCTATAGAACAGATTAGGACTATGGCATATGTTTCCTAGACTGTGGCCTTTATGAGAGCAGATTGCTAGATCTTTTCATATACTGTGTGACATAGTATATTTTTCCATAGTTTTATTTTCATAAGTGGAAATTAAGCAGTTACTCATTTTAATAAGATCAATAATTAATAGGCTGTGTAGTATATAGGTTTTCAATAATGCTTGTTGACTAAATTACTAACTTGAAACTTATGAAATTATATTTTCCAGGTCAAAATTGGCAGATTTATAATGTTCAATATAATAAAACCCTAGTGTTGGTAAATACATGAGGCGTTATTATAATCATTTCCAGTTGTGACTACAATTTGATGGTTTTTGTGAAAAATTATTATATTTGTTGACTTGATGGTATGAAATTCAGAAACAATGATTTCCTGTACATAGTATCTTTGCATGGGAGAAGCTACAAGCAAAAGCTAAACATAAGAACAAACCTGCCTCATTATGTCCCTGGTAAGACTGCCTGCTGTAAGATAAGCACCTTGGTGTTTAAACAAAGAAAGCATCCATTTTCATAGGTGGTAGAGGGACCATAAGTCATGGCCTGGAAAGAAGTAATGGAGTCTGTCTGGGGTAAAATAAACCTTCAGAATTTTTGTGTTGTGTCTACTCTAGGACCAAGTACACTCAAATACTGAGTAGTCATTTTAAAAGTATTAGCATACTTATAGGTGTAATTAACTACCAGGCTTGATACTGCAGAACCCATAATGCTGGGATTGCAAGTTTTTTCCTTGATTCTAGTCTTTAAAACCTTCCAGAAACTATACACATATATGCATGAACACAAATTTTAATTTCTCTATAAACTGTTCATATAACTTTACTCCAATTTCTTTTTATATATTCAAGACAGAAAATGTAGATTGTAGTAAATGTGGAAAAGCAACAGTGCTCTGAACAGCCTAAGCAAAGAATTGAATGTAATGATGATTTATTCTTGCAATACCTATTCATCAGGCACTGAAGTTGTTACAGGTACTTTAAAAATTTACTCATTGTGGGATTACACTAGTGAAACTGTATTGCAATTAAAACATCAAATAGGACAGAGTATGAGTTTTAATAGGCATTTGATTTCTTCTGTATAGGAAACCTCAAGTTGCACCATACTTTGGAGGGAGTATGGAGTCCCTAAATAATGCAAACAGGAGTTGGCTGCTAACTAAAAGTTGGGTTCAAGTTCACCCAGAGACACTACAGAAGAAAGACTTGATGATCTACTTCCAAATATCATCCAATGGAAATCCTATGGATCATAAGGTTCAATCTGCAACCATTCAAGGGGATGGTGCAAGACTGGGCAAGATCTTGTTCTGTTTTGCGTGGTATCACCATGAGTTGGGGCCAACTTGACAGCAGCTAGCAACATCATATAGTAAAAAAAATGGGTATAGGAAAGTTAATTGCTCTTTTTTTTTTTTTTTAAGTTAAGATCAAGAAGCAAAGTACAAATGAATGAAAAAAAAAAATGGAAATAAAAGAAAAGCAAATCAATTCCTGGGTACTTGAAAGAAAATTCATTAGAAAGAGAAATGAACTGGTAGTCAGATTTAAAGTGAAACATTTCTGAAGAGTCAGGAAGACAAAAGAATGATAAAAGTAAAAGAATAAAGACAAACAATTTAGAAAAGAGAGATGTGACCCATGCCAGACTGTGAAAAGCAAGATTTGCGATGTCAGAGTGAAACACAACCAAAACAAGGATGAAGAGTCCAGAAGTTGTCAGAGTGACAAAGGGCTTTGTAGATTGTAATAAAGATAGAACAGAACACTACTGGGTAAAAAAAAAAAAGAAAGAAAGAAAACATAAGGAAGTTGTGGATAATTCCAAATCTAACTGACATTAGTACTGCCTTAGTGTTATTGTGGGGTGCTCTGGTGGCATAGTGCCTAAGGCATTTGACTGCTAACCAGAGGCTGGTAGTTCAAATCCACCAGCCACTCCTCGGAAGAAAGATCAGGCAATCTACTTCCATAGTGATACTGCCTCGGAAATCCAAGGAGGGGTCACTACAAGTTGAAGACGACTTGATGGCACATAATACCAAGAACAACAGCAGTGTTATTGCCATAATAATTAATACTAAATTGTAGGTAGCTAAAATTCAGCATTTGTTGAATCAAGACTATTTTTTTTCCCCAAAGTGACAGCATAGATTAAACAGACTTGTGGATACTTGCTTTTATTCCATGAAAACTGGGAATTACTGCTTACTTATTTTTGCCTTTTCTTTCATGTTAGAGTATGATAACTCACAACTCTACTAAAAGAGAAGAGTTCACATGCAAATAAAGAGAAATATTGAAAATAATGTTACATGAGATATTCTTATTTAAATTTGTGGAAATATCTAACTATTGTTATTTTAAAATAGCATTTCTTTAACGTCATAAGATAGTATATCATCAGCCCACTGGCATCGAGTCTATTCTGACTCACAGTGACTCTAGGACAGAGTACAACTGTCTCATACATTTTTCAAGGCTGTAAATCTTTACAGAAGCACACTGCCTTGTCCTTCTCCCACAGAGTGGCTGGTAGGTTTGGATCGCTGACCTTTTAGTAAGTGGCTCAATGCTTTAAACACTATGCCACATGAGAGCTCCTTCAGTATGTCACAGCATTTAAAAAACAGGACTAATTAGAGTCAAATTACCTGGCTTGGAAGACTGGCTTTCCATAATACTAACTATGTGGCTCTAGAATAGAGTCTCAAATTCTCTTTCTCTCATTTAATCAATAAAAACAGAGATGATAAAACTCCTCACCTCGTAGAGTTATGTTGTTAGTTGCTTTGAGTTGGATCTAATTCATGGCAACCTTACACATAACAGATGTCCATCATCTTCATGATCTTTGAAGTATTTGATATCTTAAAGTTATTATAACCAAAAAAAAAAAAAAAAAAAAAAACCTCACTGCTGTGGAGTCAGATACGACTCATAGTGACCCCTGCTTGGGTTTCTGAGGCAGTATTACTATGGAAGTAGATTGCCCCATCTTCCTTCTGAGTAGTGGCCGTTGCAGCTGGTGGGTTTGAACCACCAGTAAAATGCCTTAGGTACTATGCCACCAGAACTATGAAGATTTAATTTTGGTTGTGTCACATTTAGCAAACCAAGAGCAACCGAATAAATATGAATTTCAGTTATACAAGTACTTATTTAGTTAAACAAGTAGTTATTTAGTATACTTAGCACAGCTTGTTGTTGTTGTTGCTATGTGCCGTCAAATTGGCCTCAACTCCTTGGGTTGCCGAGACAGTATCACTACGGAAATAGATTGCCCAACCTTCCTTCTGAGGAGTGGCTGGAGGGTGGGTTTGAACCACCAGTCTTCTGGTTAGCAGTCAAGTGTCTTAGGCACTATGCTACCAGAGCTCCTCTTAGCACAGCAATCCCCGGTTTACAGACATTCAATTTAAGGACAATTTACCCTTTAATGTTATGTAAATTTGCTCTCACTTAGAAAAGATGGAACCAACATCTACTCTCAAGAAATTCTTCATCACAATAACCTTCATTTGCTGCACATGCAAATTATAAATCATTAAAAAGCCTTTGAGCCATTTCCTGCACTAAAATAAGGCAAAATAAGAACCATATATACCTGTTCCAGCTTATCTATACATTCAATTTAAAGACACACTGATAAATAGATCTTGTTCATACCTGTGACTACCTGTATATGACATAGTTATAATAAGAACTTATTTGTTCTTTATTTGGGCTTCCTGGATATATCTGGCAATCCTCTTAATATATGTAAACTACTTGCAAAAAAGAGTCCTGCTACTTAGTCAGCACTATTCAAGTATGTTCTCTATGATCAATGACATTACTTTATATGGCATATCAGTTCCTTTCGTTTAATTACTCCATCCAGGATCAGTCTAGTACAATTTTTCTTATTTGCATATGCTCTGACAAGGGCTGAGTTACCAGTGAATACATAAGCATTTAATAAACTGTCTCCAAGTTCCTTGAGTTTCTTCCAAAAATAATTTTAGTAGAAAATAAATGTTAGCACTAAAAGATCCTCAATAATTGCTTCCTGTTGGTAATGATGGTAATGATAATGAAAAATATACTACTGTGAAATATTTTCTACACAATTTATTGCAAAATTGCATCAATGAAGAAGGAAAAATATTGAGAATGAAAACTCTAAGATACAACCTATTCTAGTTGTCTTGTTGTTGTTATGTACCATTGAGTCGGTCCCGACTCATAGCGACCCCTACTTGGGTTTCCGAGGCAGTATCACTACAGAAGTAGGATTGCCCAACCTTCCTTCTGAGGAGTGGCTGGTGGCTTTGAACCACCAGCCTTCTGGTTAGCAGTCAAGTGCCTTAGGCACTATGCTACCAGAGCTCCTAGTTGTCTATCTTTGTATAATTCCTAAGATCTATAATTGCCTGTAAACATTTTCTATTTATCTGTTAGATAATAGAATAGCTAAAGTTTCCTTTTTCTTTCATTTGGATCTGCTTTCTTATCTCCTATTTTTTCCTTTATTTTTGAGGCTCCAATGTTTTTGTTTCAGCTGGAAAACTGACTAATATGCTGTTGTTGTTGTTGTTGTTTGCCATCGAGTCGGCATCCGACTCATAGCGACCCCTCCTTGGGTTTCCGAGGCAGTATCACTATGGAAGTAGGAAGGCCCAACCTTCCTTCCAAGGAGTGGCTGGTGGGTTTGAACCACCAGCCTTCTGGTTAGCAGTCAAGTGCCTTAGCCACTATGCTACCAGAGAAAAATTTCTATAGAGTTAATTGGTAAATAAAGTGTTGAGGGTTTGAACCCACCAATCACTCTGCAGGAGAAAAATGTGTCAGCTTGCTTCCACAAAGATTTTAGTCCCCCTCTCCCATTCACAACAATAAAGAGATGGAAACAACTTAAGTGCCCATCAGCAGAGGAATGGATAACCAAACTGTGATATATAGTATACTTAGCAATGGAATACTATGCAAAAAAACGCTAAAGAATAATGTAGAATCCTCAGAACACTATATAACGTGGATGAACTTGGAGGACATTTTGCTTGGTGAAATAAGTGAATCACAGTAAGACAAATATTATATTAGTCCACTATTATAAAAATCAAGGAAAGGTTTATATGTGGAAGAAACTAACTTTGTTGGTTACCAGGGAGACGAAGGGAAAGGAGGGGAGGGAAAATACCTAGATAGGTTGAAAAATATATATATATATATATATATATATATGTGTATATATACCAAAGATTAATAGTCATTAGAAAGTAGGAGAGAGGGGGAAAGAGGAAGCTATTGTTTGCAGGGCATTGGATTTATGCTAATGATGGTGGAATATTTTGGAAAAGGAAACAAATAATGATGGCACAACATGAAGAATGTTATCAGTATCCCTGAGCTGTAAATGCAGAGTTTGTTATGTTGATGAATGTCTTAGTCTCTATATTTTTCATCACAATAAAAGTAAAAAAAAATAAAAATAAAAAAAATTAGAGCCTTGAAAACCCTATGGGGCAGTTCTACTCTGCCACATGGCCACGTGGGGTCACTATCAGTCAAAATCAACTTGAGACCACCTAAACACAACAACAACAAACTTCCACAAAATGACCCTCTGATGTTGATATTACTATTGTTAATTATCTGCATTAGACTGTGAGCTTCAAAGGGACCAATATCCATGAAACAATCTTATGTTTCCAGTCCCTGATAGACTGTCTAGTGGATAAATAATTTCTCAGAGTTGATTGGCAGAGATTAGCATCATGAAGAAATCTTAAAACTGAAAGAAATTATAAAGGTCATCTCAGCCTTACTTCCATCTGATCACAAATTTCATCTAAATGCTCATTCAGCCTCAACCAACACTCCATCTTTGGATGAAGACCACCTCATGCATGGTGAGCTCAGTTAAAATGCTCTCTATATTGAGTCAAAGGCATTTGACTGCTAACCAGAAGGTTCGTAGTTCAAAGCCACCAGCCACTCAAGGAAGACTGGGCATTCTATTTCCATATATATTTGCCACCTCAGAAACCCAAAAGGGTCACTATAAGTCAGAATCAACTCCATGGCAGTGAGTTTGGCTTTCCTTATATTGGGTCAAAAAGGAGCCCTGATGGCAGAGAGGTTAAACACATGGCAGCAAAAAAAAAAAAAAAAAAAAAAAATCAACCCTGGAAAACCCATAGGGCAGTTCTGCTCTGTCCTATTGTTGTTGTTGTTATGTGCCGTTGAGTCGGACCCAACTCATAGCGACCCCTCCTTGGGTTTTCAAGGCAGTATCACCATGGAAGTAGATTGCCCCATCTTCCTTCTGAGGAGTGGCTGGTGGGTTTGAACTGCCACCCTTCTGGTTAGCAGTCAAGTGCCTTAGCCACTATGCTACCTGTCCTATAAGGTCAATACAAGTTGGAATCGACTCAATACCAGTGGCTTTGTTTATTATTATTATTATTTGTATAGAGATAATTGGTTGTGGGTCAAAGACGAGAAACAAAGAAAGAAGTTAATATGATTAAAAAAAATTAGATGTTTCAGGCCAGATAAAATGCTTTATATATATATATACTTTTGCATCACATCAGAAAAGGGATGAGGTTAAAAACTAATCCATTACTACATTCTTTTAAAAAGTAAAACAAGTATATCCCTTATCAGTTTTTTTTAAATGTCTTCCAGTACAATTTTATTTTGCTTTTATAGCCATATTCATTGTTTTTTGTTGTTGTTGTTTGTTTTTCTCTATATATGAAGAGCTGACTATATCAACTCAAATTAATCCATAGTGAAACTATAGTAAAGACAAATGGCTTGATGATGTCTCTATTGATACACTCCATTGCAATAGCATAAAGGAATACTGATACGTAGTTCAGTCAGAATGTTCCTAGGTGGTACTAATGGTTGCACTTGACTGCTAGCTGAAAGGTTGGAAGTTCAAACCTCCTCTGCAGTGCAGCAGAAGAAAAGGACTAGCAATCTGCTTTTCTTAAGATTACAGCCAAGACAACCTTAGGGAGCAGTTCTACTCTGTAACACATGGGGTCATCATGAGCCAGAATTGCTGTGCACAGCAACTAAAAACAGGCCATTCAGCTGCTAAACTAAATATATGTGTGTGTGTGTGTCCATTGATTTTATATATCCTCTACTTGAGGAGATTATATCTATTAACTATTTCCTTATAGTTTCCCCAGGCAGATTTCAGCGGGATACAATAAGCGTTTATTGATCCCCTACTATGCACAAGTCTTTGTGCTAGATTCAGGGGGTACAAACAACACAATCCTTGTCTTGGATATAGTGGAAGAAGAAGTTCATTAAAAGATATAAGATAATTCAAATGCCCTTAAATTGTGCTTTATGGAGTCAGAGATCACATTTAAAATACTAGACATTGCAATGAAAATTCATACTGAAAAATAATTGATATTTAATCTCTTTTACCAGAGAAATGATCTTGCAGGTTTCAGGAGAGACAATTACAAGTGACAGTCATTGGTTTAGCTTTAGAACCTGTGCAGTGACAGCACACAGTGGGTGTTCAATTAGCATGTGCTGAATGTTGGGAAGAATCCATGAATCAGAAGACAGTAATGGACCTCACTAGGCAGGGAGAACATGTAATTCATTTTTGCCTGACACTAATAAAGTGTCCTTTTGCTTTCCTGAGCAACCAGTAAAATGTATAAAACTGCTGCAGATGATTATTTAGAGTTCGCTCAACCTGTTCTCTTCTATTTTTAAGTCTGCAGTAATTTATGTGAAAAAAAACAGAAAAGGAAATTAAAAAAAATTATTTATAAGTGTAACCTGTTTTGGTTTTTATTTTGGTGCAGTTTGCCTAAAGGGTGGAAAAAGCATATGCAACTATATATATTTTTATTATTGTTAGTAATTTACAGATTTACAGTAGAGTGCTAGGGCCTATACAAAGTGCTCATTTGTGTTAACTCTTTGACTACTCCTACCTCCTGCAGTTATTCTCATTATTGAGATATTATAGATAATGAAACTGAGTCTTAGAGTGATTAACTAACTTAACTAGAAAGGAAAGAATTGAAATTTGGTCTTAAGTTGTCTGACTGTCACAGAATTTAATTACTTTGCATTGTCACTTTGAAAACCCAGTACTCACTTTAAAATATTTGTGCGTGCTGGGTCCCTATACCACATTAATATGTAATAATTTCATTTGGAATTGTACTTAATGTAATTATCATTTCTTTTTCAAGTTCTGAGTACCTATAAATTCCAAGAAAATTTATAACAATTACATCACTATGTTTTATAATAACGATTTTAAGTTTGATTTTTACCATAAACTTATCAGAGAAGAAATTGATTTTCTATTAAGAGGAAAAAGAAACAAAAACTGTTGGTCAGGCAATAGATAAGAGAAGACTCTCTTGGCATTCACAGTTGTTCTCGAAAGGGAGATCACTAAAGCCAGAAAAATACAGATTCCTGGCAGATCTGACAGTTGTTTGGATCTCTATGGATGTCATTAGCTCTTGGTGACAGAGGTTCTTTGGGTAGATGGAAACGGATGTCATTTGCTCAAGTGATGTTGCTCACAGATAATGTAAGAGCACTTTCAAATGGCAAAATGCAACTTGCAGAGGACAAAAGAAGCTGCTAAAGATAGACTTTTGTTGTTGTTTTTGTTGCTAAGAAATTTCGTATTGGTTCAGTTTTACCTCTCGGTTTTGTCTTCTCTTACCCTCCCACATATGGTCTAGTACTGACATATTTTACATTTCTAATATTTGAAGATTTGGCTTGCCCTATTGATTCTACTCACCTTTCAAAGATCTCCTCAGGTCAGATTCTTTCTGAGCACACAATTGTTTTGCTGAATGTCAACAGTTCTCTGACTTATGAGACAAATGAAATATTTTCAGTTGAAGACTTAGATAAGAACTGATCTTTAAGATTCATCCTTGTGGATGATTTATTCCATCTTGTTTTCTTTTTTTTTTAAAAGGTCTAAGTGAACCCAGTGTATTGGCAATATTCCCCTTATTCCTTCCTTTCATCTACCATACAGGTTTGATGCCCAATCTGTATCTTGTCTAAATTATCAACTGAAGATATTTATTTAATTAATGATACCTGACACAGTCATGAAAAACAAACATCTAGACTAACCTTTAATTCATTTCTCTAGATACAATTAAGTTCGAATAGTGGTTCCAAAGGGAGTTCTGGTGGCATAGTACCTAAGGCACTTGACTGCTAACCAGAAGGCTGGCAGTTCAAATCCACCAGCCGCTCCTCGGAAGGAAGGTTGGGCAATCTACTTCCATAGTGATACCGCCTCGGAAACCCAAGGAGGGGTCGCTATAAGTTGGATCCTACTCAATGGCACATAGCAATAGCAACAACAGTGGTTCCAAAACTTGAATGCGTATCAGCATCACCTATTGTTTTTAGGTGCCATCAAGTCTGCTCCAACTGAAGTGACCCTGTGTACAACCGAACAAAACATCACCTAGTCCTGCACAATCCTCACAATCCTAACTGTGCTTGAGCCCATCCTAACAGTCATTGTTTCAATCCCTCTCGTTGAGGGTCTTCTCCTTTTTTGCTGGCTCTATACTTTACCAAGCATGATATCCTTCTCTAGGGATTCCATAATTTGTTATGATCCATACATTCAAATGCCTTTGCATTCAGTAAAACACAGGTAAACATCATTCTGGTTTCAATGAAGATCAATCTGATGTCAGCAATGATGTACCTAGTTCCATGCTGTCTCCTGAATTTTGCTTGAATTTCTGGCAGTTCCTTGCCAATATACTGCTACAACTGTTTTTGAATTATTTTCAGCAAAATTTTACTTGCATATGATATTAATAATACTGTTCAATACTTTCCTCATTTTGTTGGATTACTTTTCTTTGGAATGGGCACAGATCTCTTCCAGTCAGTTGGCCAGGTAGCTGTCTTCTAATTTTTTGGCATAAACAGTACAACCAGAGTTGCATATATTTGTTGAAGTATCTCAATGGGTATTCCTGGAGCTTTGTTTTTTGCCAATTCTGTGAGTGCAGCTTGGACTCCTTCCTTTATTACTATCATTCTTGATCATATGCTACCTACTGAAATGGTTGAATGTTGACCAATTCTTATTGGAAACAGTATCCCCTGCAGGATTCGTTAAAACAAATTACTAGGCCCCACTCTAAGAGTTTTTGGTTCAGTAGGTCTGTGGTAAGATCTACAAAAATGCATTTTTAACAACTTCCCAGGTTTAGTGATGCTTCTGGTCCATGAGTAGCAGAGAAATTCTGATTTAGAGGAGTGCATGGAATGATCAAGGTGCTCTGGTGGTCCAGTGGTTAAAGCATTCAGCTGCTAATCAAAAATCAATGGTTTGAACCCACCAGCTGTTACTCGGGAGAGAGATGATACAGTCTGCACCTGCAAAGATTTACTGCCTTGGAAACCCTATGGGGCAGTTCTACTCTGTCTTATAGGGTGAGTATGAGTTGGAACTGACTCGAGGGCAGTGGGTTTGGATTTTTGGATGTAGTAATTTCATTTCCATATTTTTAATTAGATGACATAAATCTAGTTCAAACTGCATTAAGCAAGAGCAAGAATTTAATGGATCATGGAACTGAAATTTTCAGGAGATCTGGCTTAAGGTACAACTAGAACATGTTGCTAAGAATCTGCTTCTTTCCATCTCCTGATTTCTCTGTGTTGGCTTCCTTTACAGACTGTTCGATCCAGTGGGAAAAATGGGCTCCTAGCTGCTTTCTCCCACTTTACATAATAATAGCTTCTTACCTCTTATATAGAGTATTTTTCTCAATAATCTCACCCAAATCCTGAGGCTGACTTTTATTGCACAGACTTAGGTCCTATGCTCATCTGTAAGCCATGTCTTTAGACCAAAGGGATGAAATGGTCATCCTTGCTAGTATCACATGACCATAGGGACCAAAGGAAAACCAGGGCTATTGTCAGAAGATGGGATTTATGTTGTGGTCTCATGAAAACAAAAATAAATATTCACTCTATCCTAAAGACTGTAAACTCTTTGGAAAAAAGAGAAAATAATAGGTAATTGAATAGCTATAAAACCTACCATAATATTTAACAGCTTATAACCATTCATTATAAATTTGTTTTTAAAAAATGTGACTGATAATATAAAGTAAAATATTTTGAATTTTAACTATAATTAAAATCACTTGGACTTAGATTAGCTTGCCCTTAATGGAAATGAGACTAGGAAAACAATAGGTTAAAAATAAGTCTTTAACAAATGAAGACATTGTTAATTTTCTTGTGTAATTTATAATTTGCCTCTAAACGTTAGTATTCTTGTTTGCAGTTAATGCTTGACTTAATACAATGTTAAGCAGAAATACAATAGATGGATGAGGAAAAAGATTTTATATATACCTCCATAGCAAAATAACTTACTAAAATCAAAATCAGAAAACAAAGCTCAAATCATACAATTGGTAATAATCCATATTCTAATCTTTGGTAATAAGAAAGCACTCATTTCCAGAAAAGAGTTAAAATTTCTTCAGTTTCCATAGCTTTTCACACTGTTGATCCCCACTCTCTCAAAGTTCAAGGAAAGAAAAGAAAATCTGAAAACTACACAGTTATTTATATATTTAATTTGTGTACTTGAAAATAGGATACAAATATGAATGTTTTGTGATCACTGTTGATCTGAGATTTCTCAGAGCCTGCTGCTAAAACTCCATATACAGTGGGTTAATAGCATGCAAGGTGTAAGGGAAACCAAAAACCAAACCCACTGCCATCTGTCAATTCTAGAGACCCTGAACTGCCCCATAGGATTTCCAAGCCTGTAAATCTTTACAGACTACCTCATCTTTCTTCCACAGAGTGACTGGGGGGTTTGAACTGCTGACCTTTTGGTTAGCAGTCAAATGCCTTAACTGCTGTACCACCAGAGCTCCTTATAAATATTAAACCAAAACACTAAACTCACTGCCATCAAGTCAATTCCGACTATTAGCTACCCACCTTGGGTTTCTGAAGATGTAGATCTTTACAGAAGTAGATCTCCCCATCTTCCTTCCGCTGAGTGGCTGGTGAGTCTGAACTGCTGACTTTCTGGTTAGCAGCCAAATGCCTTATCCACTACATCACCAGAACTCCTTTGTAAATGTAAAAGAGGTATAAAATTGTAAGCCCAAGAACATCAAACCATCTTTGAGGTTATATTCTGCCAACATTTCTAGTCCTAACTCATCCTGAGCACAGTGGAGGTGTTTACTTTTTACTTATTTTCAGTTATTTATTTCCATAAGGTGGATGGTGTGCCTAGGGGGAGACTAGTGACAGGTGTGGAGAGTGCAATGCTGAGAGTGAACTGTGCACTAAATTCCCACTTAAAGTTCACTCCTTCTGTCACTGAGGGGAAAAAAGGAGAAAAAAAAAAAGTCACCATCACTAAAGGTATCAGATAAAGGAAAGGAGGAGGAAAGCCTGCCAACATCACACTGCCTGCTTTTTCTTGTAAAAGAATCCAGGCTACAATAGCAAAAAGAAAAAAGGGAATCTCAAAACAGCTTTCTTTAAGGTTGTGTTATTCTAAGGGATTGCAGCAACTTCGAGTTCACTTTTCTGGAAGCAGTTTATGATCTCTATCATCAAGGGGAGCACAAAGCTTTTAAAAATATAAAGCAGAGTTAAAATTACCCTTTTAGGACCTCTCCCCTTCCAGTTTACCCCTGCCATTATAACTGAATCCAGTCAATCACAGATCAGGAAAGAAATGGTGTTGAGTTCAATTCTGGAACCAAACCCTGGATTGGAGTTTGCTATAATAACAATTTACTGAAAAACTCAACCAAAAATGAATAGAAAGTCAAAAAGACAGAGTCAATTTTTTAAAATATCCCCTTTCCTCTGTTGAAGCCCATTTATTTGAAATGAGTTTATTTTAGAACATCAAGTTGTACAAGGAAGTAGTGATTCTGCCATTTTTGATAAGGATGCTCTGACAAACGCTTTCTGATTTGCATGGAGCAGCCTTTAAGAGTATTTCCCTCTTCTTTAAAATCACTGTATTGGCCTTTATAAGAATCCATTTGCGTTATCTTATTTAGTGATTTCTATGTTGCTGAAGTCTCAGAGTCTTCCAGATTGAAAGGCCTGTGAATGAACTTATTGTTCAAATCCAAATGCACCCTTTTCCTTTATTCTCCTTCCACACTGGACTTATTGTTGTAGCCCCAAATGGAACCTGTATGGTGCATGTGGGCAAGAAAATATGTGACAACCTTTCTTTAAAAACCAAGGGAAGCATACTTGCTATCTCAAAATGAGATAAATATTTATATACATCTATTTTACTTCTCCTTTTTGTTTGGATTTTGAGTGAAAGAATATTTAAGGCTCCCTCTTTCTCCTTGGAAGAGGAATTGTAATAAAGAAGAGAGCATATGATGTGCAAATGCCATGCTATCAACATTGCTAATGCCCCATTTCTGATCCTATTTTTTACATAGGATGCACTAGTAGATAAAGCTATTGGCAGAGGGAACACTGCCAAACTAAAGAACTACTTCTTTTCTAGCTAACCTGAGTTTCTATTTTCCTCACATTCAACCACACTATGTGTGGATACATGTATGTGCATACTCACATATAAACAAATTCTCACTGACTTGTTCTTAAATTTGCCAGTGGCTTTCAAGATTCTCCAGGGTGTGAATGATATTTGTAAATGTAGGTTTTAGTATGTTTTGTAAATTTTCCCCACAATCAAGTCAATAGACGTGAAATAAGCATGAATGGTTCCATCTGGAAGACCTACTGTTAATGTTAGGTGCTCCCGAGTTGGCTCTGACTCATAGGGACCCTATGTACAACAGAAAAAAACACTGCCCGGTCTTGTGCCAGCCTCACAGTCTTTGCTATACGTAGGCCCATCATTGCATCCACTGTGTCAAACCTTCTCATTGAGGGCCTTCCTCTTCTTCATTAACCCTCCACTTTACCAAGCTTGATATCCTTCTCCAGGGAATGGTCCCTTCTTAAAACATGAACAAAGTAGGTGAGATGAAGTCTGGCCACTCTCACTTCCAAGGAGCATTCCAGCTGCACTTTTTCCAGGACAGATGTGTTAGTTCTTTTACCAGCCCATGGTACTTTCAGTATTCTTCTTCAACACTACAACTAAAGACATCAACTTTTCTTCTGTCTTCCTTATTCATTGTCCAGCTTTCACATGCATATGAGACAATTGAAAATATCATGGCTTAGGTTATTGGCACCTTAGTCTGCAAAGAGACATCTTTGCTTTTCAAAACTTTTAAGAGCTCTTTTGCAACAGATTTGCCCAGTTCTATAAGTCCTCTGATATCTTGACTGATGCTTCCATCGGTGTTTACTGTGGAACCAAATAATATGAAATCTTTGACTTCAGTCTTTTCTCCATTTATTGAGCTACTAGCCACAGCTAAAACACTAGCCTGACACTTGGCATATTTCACTGAGAATTCAAACAATGAATATTATGTTCTTTGAAAATGCTTTATGTTAAAAGTGAACAAGCATTGCTTAGAAACTAAATTTAATAAAACATACTGTGTGAAATCATTGATTCAAGCCTTATAACATTTGAACATTTTTTTCCTCTTGTTTTCCATCATGACCATTATATTTGACATTGAGGAACTGTGAATCCAAGCATTTCATGGTTGAAAGCTATCCATTGAAAACCAGTAACTATTAGTTCTGTTTATTTGGCTGGCTGGCTTATTTAAATATTTTGAATGAATCTTTTTAGCTAATGTAAAAAAAAAAAACAATCTTGACAGTGCTCTTTTCCTGTTTACTCTCACAGCAGACAAAGAATCAGCCTTTAAATAGTAAGCTTATGAAAAGCCATCACTCCATGACAGGGAGAGATAAAGTGAGTCACATTCTCATCATCTTGTTTGTACTGGAAATGTCTGTCTCACTTTCAGCCAACTGCAGGGAGGAAATGTTGGATTCTTGATTCAATATTTAATCAATGACAGGCACTTCTCTCTGTCTCTCATGATATTACTTCCCATATTAGAAGTGATAGATCTGAGAACATTTAAATATTTTGGGGAAAAAGCCAACACTTGTTTTAAAAGCCAAACCAAACTTACAGCTTTAGCTTATGCTTCATATTATTTTATATATCCTTCACAGTATAGTGCTGTTTGGAAAACAAATCAAAGTGAGATTTCTTCACTTGGAATTTCTTTAATATTTTCTGTAAGTAATAAATTCATTTTCAGGGAAAATATGCTTTAACTTTAAGGAAAAAGAAATTATTAAGAATGATTTTATATATATAACTTTATAACCACTGTGACCCATGCAAATCTCCAACTTCACCTCTATGATTTGTTGGAAATCCTTCAACTGGAAAGTTCCAAACTCAATACTTGCTGCTCCACACTCTGCCTCTGGGCTTAGCTGAGGACAATCCCTTTTATTTCACTGCCTTGCTCTCTAGACTCCCCTACACCTAAGTCATTCCTACACAATTTTTCAGCTCTCAGAGAGCTCTGCCTTTGGGAAATAAAGAACATCCTACTCTTTGCACCACTTTGGTCAAGTTATAAGCATACATTCATTTTTCTGATTATTTTGTTGCTGTCTGGTTTTGTTACAATTTTGTAAATTTTATAATAGCAGAGAATATATCATGTATTTTTTTATTTACCATTTTATCTTCATCATTAACAATGACACGTAGTGGGAGTTTAGTAAATATTTGTCAAACCAAAAAGTGTATTTACTAATATCACAGTTTATTGCAAATCAAGAGGGTTTATGATTACATTTTTTAATTTATAAAATCTTCCCATAAGTCTTTTAAGTAAACTTCCTATATTGTGATAATCCATGTCACATTTTAAGAAGTAAATTTTTCTGAAAACAACAAAACATTTCTGCTTAAATCCTGAAAGTTCCTTGGGATCATCATTCAATTTATTGCTACACTTCTAGGGGTGAAAACATTGTCAAAGACGGTTTGAAAGTTCCTTTTAAACAAAAATACTCACATTATTCTGACCAGGGCCACAATAAATGGCCCTGGATACAATGAGGGAGAATTTTAGAACAAAACATAATCTTAAGAAAAGGTTAGACTTCTGGACCAGCAGAGATCTGGGCACCCTCTAAACTTTGAACTGAAATGACTTTCAAGATCAACTTTCAACTAAATAACAGATTGGCTCATAAAATTAACATGAGTACTGCGTTTTATGAATATATATATATATATATATATAATATATAAACAAAACAACAATCTATTCAAGAGTGAATGGCCAACACTTAGCTTAAAGGAAAGATGAGAAGGTCTGGGTGGGTGTGGAGTACAGGGAAGCAAGAATAATGGAAAGGGAAAAAACAGAAGGGAAATAATGAGAGTGATGATGCAATATAGAAAATGAACCCAATATTACTGAAAAATATGTGTAGAAATTGTTAAATGGGAGCCTAGTTTGCTGTGTAAACTTTTACCAAAAACTTGGTAAAATATTTTTAAGAAATACACTCTGATTATATTTTTTCTTGCATGTTGACTCACCTTAAAGAGAAGCTGAAGAAGATTAAATTTAACTGAGTTTTTCTGAAAATGGGATTCAGTTAATCAAACTTTCTCTGTAGTCAGAGCTGCAATTGTATATATAGAATACATTGATGCACCCAGTGATTTCAACAAGTGCGATATTTGGTCTGTGAGAATTTACGATGAATGGTTCTAAAGATGAAAGACAGAGCTGAAGTAAAGCTGAATTGTTCAACTGGGAGCTTACTTTAGGCCAAAAAAAAAAAATAGAACTGAGGCCCAGAAGTTATCGATCAAAATTCAGAGATCTTTTTACCACAACATTGTGAATGTGGGTTTATATATGAGTATGTTAAATTTTTCTTCTGTTATAAAATATGGTCAGCAGGAAGGTCAAGAAAAGAAGAGCAGAGTTATTAACCACAAGATTTACTTCCTGTCTTTAAGATTATAATGAAATTAGACCTTCAGGTAAACACAACATGAAAAAGTAGTCATTTTTATTCTACAGCCACACAAAGTTGGAGGGAGTACAGAATTTGAACTATAGTTTAGAACAAAAATGAAATTAATACACTAATTTTATTTTGCTGTAGTTAGGCTTTCAATAAGATTTAATGAAAATCAATCATATTATGCTGTGCCCTTTATTTTCCTATGTTGATTAAAGTAGATAAGTATGCTTAACATAAGATACTCAAGGAAAATGTAGCTGAGATCTTTGGAATTTAGAACTAAGCCTGAAGAACCAGTATGATCTAACACTGTGATTAGCATTTTAGACATCAGTAATGGTTCTGTACAAAAAAGAACTGATCGATCTTTATCCATTTCAAGAAGTGGCATATGATCTAGAACCAATGGTAATGAAGGAAGAAGTCAAAGCTGCAATGAAAGAAC
>NW_006921610.1:21405092-21407388 GCF_000298275.1 Orycteropus afer afer
TGATGGGCTCGAGTATAGCATGGATTGTGGGGCTGGCGCGGGATCGGGCAGTGTTTCGTTCTGCTGTGCATGGGGTCGCTATGAGTCGGAAACGACTCGCCGGCACTTAATAACAACAACACTGGTTCTGTTAAATAAAGAGTAGAGTACATCACCACGCATAGAATCATGAAATCTGAGCAAAATCAGTACATCACATTTCATCTTATGGCGATTTAAAGATGAAAATCAACAACTTTGAAGCCTTCTTATGTTACAGGAAGTGGAATGCACAAAGTAAATTTCCGAGAAGGCTTTACTGGCTTTGGGAAATTCCTCAGGGTGAGCCATAGAAACTTGGCCTGAAACATGTTGCTGAAAAATTAATGTAAGTTGGCCTAGATTTCAGATGAAACCACTCTAAAAACTGATGCTTCACCACCAAACAAAATACTAACCAAGAGTCCCTGCATTCTGTAGTTCCTATTTGTACTAACAATGCTTAATTTAATCGTCACAAAGAAAACAGAGAAAAAATTATTAGGCATTCTATTTCCACACAATACTTATATTGAAGCCTGACTGTAGGTTTTTCTCTCTGTTTTCTCATTCTGGTAGGTATTAACACTCAGTTCCATGCACGAAAATATTCTTAAATACAGTTCACTTGATTGTTCATGTTAATGTGATTTCTCACTAACATGTTGTTATGTTATCCATGATAAACTCTTTAAATGTGTCTTATAAATACTATATTAATTATATATCACTTCATTTCCCCCTGAACATTGGCCTTTATAAGCTTGAGAAATAAATACTTATCATCATGGATTGAGTTATTATTTAGTGTTTAAAGTGACTGTCATAATGTTCAAGGTCAAAATGTGTACCATAATAAGTGTTTGGATAACAAAGTTGTCCCTTTTTTTTCCATATTGGTTAATAAATATTTGTTAAACTTAGTGAAAAAATAAAATAAAATTGCTGATATCCCACAACCAATTGTTTACAACAACAACAACAAAAAAAATACAAGGTCATTTCCTTATCTCCTTATTGCTGGTGTTAGGTCCCACCAAGTTGGTTCCAACTCATTTTTACCCTTTGTATAATAGAACAAAATATTGCCTGATATTGTACCATTCTTACAATAGTTGCTGTTTCAGCCCACTGTTGTAGCCTCTGTGTCAATCCATCTCATTGAGGGTCTTCCTTTTTATTTTCATTAGCTGTCTACTTCACTAAGCGTGATCTTCTACAGGTATTGATCCCTCTTGATAACATGTCTGAAGTGTTTCCATCTTTGCTTCTAAGGAGTATTCTGGCTGTATGTATTCCAAGACAGATTTTTTCATTCTTCTACTAGCCCACAATATGTTCAATATTCTTCACCAACACCATAATTCAAATATTTCAACTTGTCTTTGATCTTCCTTTTACATTGTATTGCTTTTACATGCATATGCAAAAGCAATTAAAAATGCTATGGCTTTGGTCAGTGCAACTTAGTCCTCAAAGTGACATATTTAATTTTTAGCACTTTAAGGATGATATTTGCAGATTTTCCCAATGTAATAGATCATTTGATGGCAATTTCTATGGACATTGATTGTTAATACAAGATGAATGAAATCTTTGGCAACTTTAATTTCCTCTCCATTTAGCATGATGCTGTTTATTGGTACATTTGAAAAGATTTTCCTTTTATTTATGTTGATATGTAATCCATACTGAAAACTGTAGTCTTTGATCTTTATCAGTAAGTGCTTCCTGTTCTCTTCAGGTTCAGCAAGCAAAATTGTGACCTCTGACCATTACAGGTTGTTAATGAATCTCCAATTCTGATGACATATTATTCTTCATAAAGTCTAGCTTTCTCAGATTATTAGCTCAGGGAACAGATTGAAAAAAGTATGGTGAAAACCTAAAACCCAGACACACACCTTTCCTGATTTTAAACCATGCAGTATCCCCTTGTTCTGTTCAAGTGGAAGCTCCTTGATCTATGTAAAAGTTCTACATGAGTACAATTAAGTGTTCTGAAAATCCCATTTGTTGAAATGTTATCCATGATTTGTCATTATCCACATAGTTGAATGCCTTTCCTTAGTAAAACACAAGTAAAAATTGTTCTGGTATTCTCTGCTTTTAGGCAAGATCCATCTGACATCAGCAGGTAGGTCATCTCTTACAGTTTGGAAACTAAAGGCCTTTTTAAAGGTGATACATATAGAACCTCCTCTATGACCTGCCTAGCAGGCTCCAGCTATACCTGTTGGGTCTAAATTAGAAAGACAGTTTTCTTATGAACAGAAGG
>NW_006921610.1:21407503-21414482 GCF_000298275.1 Orycteropus afer afer
TTGTCAGTTGTCTGTTTTTAGACCTAGTCATCTGTCATGGTTCACACAGATATTAAAAAGACTAAATGTTGATTTTAAACATCAAAAGAGAAAAACAATTGATTAAGGGAAGTAGAATATTGTTCTGTCAAGATAATTCAACTGAAAGTCAGTGAAATTTAGATTTTATTTTGTAAATAAATATAACTTATATATGATCTCGAAATCAATTTCCATAAATTTGTTCATTTATGAAGTTACTTAACCTTTGCATCTCTAATGGGAATTTATTTAGACAAAAATGAGATTAAAATAGGTTAAAATTAAGGAATCAATTTCTGGGAAAGCCAAGATGATAGTTACTAAATCATAAGTGAAAAATTATGAAGAAATGTTAGGTAATTATAATCAAATTAAAGCTATTATAATTCTGCTTCTTCAATTTTGTCTTAGCATTCTATGATTTTAAAATTTGCATAGTAAAACATAGATAGTCAGTGATACTATTTGCAATTTTTATTCTTTCAAAAGAAAAGACACATTTATCAAGTGTATTATATATACCGGATCCTGTGCTAATTGCTTGGGTAAGGAGCTAAAAAAATTTTAAGAGAAATAAGTGAGAATAGATGTAAGAACAGGACTGATGTTGTGCCAGAGGTGAATTATTTTGACAAGTTCATGGAGGTCTTAACCATCTTTGGAGCCAGGATAGTGCAGTAGTTAAAGTAGTCAGCTGTGAAACTAAAGATCTGCAATTCATACCCACCAGCAGTTCTGCAGGAGAAAGATTGGCTTATGTAAATATTTACAGCCTTTGAAACCTTGTCAGGCACTTCTACCCTATCCTATAATATCACTTTGAGTTGAATTTAACTGGATGGATTTTTATTTTTCTTTTGGCTGACTTTTCTAAAATACTGTCAGGTTTACTTTTGGATTATTCTTGGTCAATTACCCAAAACATCTTTTTTTCCCCCAAGTTGAAGAAGTACTATGTATAGGATGTGTTGTATGATCTTAAGCACAATTCTCAGCTTTAGTTCAATTCATGTCCTATATTTGATATATTTACTAAGGTAAAAGCTAGTTGTCTAGTGGACTCTGATTCATAGTAACCTCATGTGTCTTAGAGTAGAATTATGTTCCATAATGTTTTCAATAGCTGACTTTTTTTGGAAATAGAATATCAGGGCTTTCCTCTAAGGCATTTCTTGGTCAACTCAAACTTCCAGTCTTCTGCCTAGCAGTCCAGCCTATTAATGCAAATGCGTGGGTGGTCAATTGGTCAATGCACTCAGCTACTAATCAAAAAATTGCTGGTTTAAGTCTAACCAGAGGTGCTTCCAAAGAAAACCTGGTTATCTCCATTTGAAAGCCAGCCATTAAAAACTGTATGGAACACAGTTCTAATCTGACTCAAATAGACTGGGCATGAGTCAGAGCCAACTCTGAAGTCAAATAATTTTTAAAATAATAAAATGAAATAAAAACTAAATTACTCTAACAAAGAAATCCTAATGTTCAGTGTTTCCAATGAAAGGTAAATTTCTATTCAAGGAGGAAAATTGTGCTCAGCTCTGTGAAGTGACTCAGAAAACTATGTTTGAAGGGTGATTCTGTCATGCTCAACCAATTGTGTTAAGGTCAATCTAGATATCATCCTTCTCTGACACTGGAAGGAAAATGGACAGTGAGACTGGAACAAATCTTTTTTTGAAGATGGCTCAGAAGTTGTATGCATAACCTCTGTCACAGTGGCCACATTAGGCTTCAAAAGGGGCTTGAAATGTGATCATATGTGCCCAAGAAAATGGAGAGAACAGATGGGGAAGGCAACCAGTAATATGCCATACTAGTATAAAAATACTCACCGATACCAAATTGTTGTAAGAATTAAGTAAGGTGGTTTTGTAGGAAGTACATAATGAACTGCATAATACATTATAATGTCCCAATAAATGGTATCTATTATTATCTACTTTTCACCATCATTATAAAGGGTAAAGTACAGAGAAAATCTGAGGAAATAGGTGATGGAGAAGCTCAATATTATCACTTAAAAAAAAGGCCTGGAGCTGACTGTGCAACAGATCATTAGTTGTTCGTCTGCAAGTTCAAGTTGAAGACAATTAAAGCAATTCCACAGGAGCCAAAATATGACCTTGATTAACCCCACTTGAATTTAAAGACTGTCTGAGAAATAGATTTGATGAACTGAATACCAGTGCCCAAGACCAGAGGAGTTGTGGATGACATCAAGAATATCATACATGAAGACAGCAAAAGAACATTAAAAAAACAGGAAAGGAAGAAAAGATCAAACTGGATGCCAGAAGAGACTCTGAAACTTGCTCTTGAAAGGAGAGTAGCTAGAGTGAAAGGATGAAATGTTGAAATAGAAGAGTTAAACAGATTTCAAAGGACAGCTCCAGAAAATGAAGAAATGAAGAAAAAATTCAAACTTCAAATTGCAGTATTGAAGGATTCTCTGGGCAAAATATTGAATAATGCAAGAAACATCAAAAGAAGATGGAAGGAATACACAGAGTCATGATAACAAAAATAATTGGCTGACATTCAGTCATTGCAGGAGGAAGTATAAGATCAAGAACCAGTGGTATTGAAGGAAGAAGTCCAAGGTGCGCTGAAGAAATTGGTTAAAAACAAGGGTCCAAGAATTGATGGACTACAAATTGAGATGTTTCAACGAATGGGTACAACTCTGGAAGTGCTTACCCCTCTATGCCAGGAAATTAGAAAGACAACAACCTGGCCAACCAACTGGGAGAGATCCATATCTGTGTCCATTCCAAAGAAAGGTGATCCAACAGAATATAGAAATTCTCTAACGATATCATTAACATCACACATAAGTAAACTTTTGCTGAAGATAATTTAAAAAACAGTTGCAGCAATGTATTCACAGGGAACTTCCAGAAATGCAAACTGGATTCAGAAGATGACATGGAATAAGGAATATTATTGCTGACATCAGATGGATCTTAGCTGAAAGCAAAGAATATCAGAAAGATGTTTACAGAGCTTTATTGACTATGAAAAGGCATCTGACTTTGTGGATCACAACAAATTATATGGATAATAGTGGGTAGAATGGAAACTCCAAAACAATTGGGCTAATGAGGAAACTCTACTTAGATCAAGAGGCTGTCTTTTGAATAGAACAAGGGAATACTACACAGAATGGCATGCATCGGGTTGTGTCCTTTCACCATACTTATTAAATCTTTATGCTGAGCAAATAATCCAAGAATCTGGACTATATGAAGAATTTGACATCAGGATTAGGAGAAGAAAGTGAAGAGGACTTTAAGCACTTACTGAGGAAGATCAAAGAGAACAGACTTCAATACGAATTAAACCTCAACATAAAGAAAACAAAAATCTTCACAACTGGGTCAATAAGCAACACCGTGATAAGTGCAGAAAAGTTTGAAGTTGTCAAAGATTTCATTTTAGTTGGATTCACATTCAACAGTCATGGAAGTAGCAGTTAAGAAATCAGACATTGCACTGGGCAAATCTTCTGCAAAAGACCTCTTTAAAGTGATGAAGATCAAAGGTATCACTTTAAAGACTAAGGTGTGCTTAACCCAGACAGAGGTCTTTTCAATTGTCTCATATGCATGTGAAAGCTGAGCAATGAATAAGGACAACTGAAGAAGAATCGATGCCTTTGAATTGTGGTGTTATCATCAGTACTGAAAATACCATGGACTGCCAGAAAAATGAACAAATCTACTCTGGAAGAAGTGCAGCTGGAGTGGTTCTTAGAAGTGAGAATGGCCAGACTTCATCTCACCTACACTGGTCATTTCATCAGACTGGAACAGCCCCTAGAGAAGGATATAATACTTGATAAAGTGGAGGGTCAGAGAAAATGGTGAAGGCCCTCAATGAGATGGACGGACACAGTGGCTGCAATTATGGACTCAAGCATAGCAAAGATTGTGAGGATGTCACAGGATCAGGCAGCATTTCATTCTGTTGTGCATAGGGTCGCTGTGAGTTGGAATCAACTGAGCAACACCTAACAAGAGAAAGGAAAACTGAGGTATTGTTCAGCATTGCCATTTGTACTTTCTATTTGAGATTGTCAATTTGGCTATGTATCATCTAACCTAAAGTTTAAAGTACCCACGTGGCTGGAATTTCTCTGTATAACTTATTTACTTATCTTTGAATATTTGAAAATGCCTGTTATATATATAAAAAAAAAATTGTAATCTTTACAGAGAACTAAGTTATTAGTTCAAAGTCCTACACAAGGGTAAAAAGAAATACCCCTCCCTCTTTTCCTCTTTTATAAGACCCCACAGTGAAGTGTAAAGGATTCTAACATTGTTCTTTAAGCAAAAGAGAGTTTGCTTGCATTCAAATTGAGGAAATGCAGGACAAACAGGAATGCATAAATAGAGGGTTACAGGGTAGGGAGGGGAGGAGACTGAGTTAGGGTTGGACATGGTGAATGGGGAATGAAACTAAATGTATGTGTTATGTTGAATGTAAAACAAGCTCTTAAAATAAAAATAAAAAGAGAGAGTTTGCTTGGATTTTCTATATTTATAGGAATTTTTAATATTCATATAGGGCTTACGACAAATATAATTTAGTTACAGTGAAGGAACTACAAGTACTTGATGCACTGAACAGCTACATGGCGTTTTTGGGTAGCAGGTAATAAATAAAAGCTTTAATCTATTTTGGCAGTGGAAATTCATAATTTATAATTTCTCACAAGCATAATGTGTCTTACTTACAACAAAACAAAATTTAGGAATGTGTCTTTTGCATCCTGAAACAATTTTGATATATATTTGAACTTTTCATTTTAAAAACAGAACAACATTTTAGTGAAATTCCCCTTAAAATATTGATATCGGTAGCTGCTACTAATTTCACACATAAACCTAAGGAAATATAGTTTACATTGTGATTAACTGAAATTCTTCAACAAAGGAACAACAACTTTGTGGTTATCATGGTTCTTAGTGGCGTGTGTATGTGTGTGTTTGAGTGTGTGTGTGTGTGTGTTTGAATGAAGAAAAATACACTTTGCATTGTAATTAACTGAAATCCTTCTCTAGTTAGAATGTCATCTGTGAGGAAGACGGATTACGACAGATAAGCCAGGTGTTTGTGCTTATAAAATTGTGAA
This sequence comes from Orycteropus afer afer, assembly GCF_000298275.1. NCBI lineage: Eukaryota > Metazoa > Chordata > Mammalia > Tubulidentata > Orycteropodidae > Orycteropus > Orycteropus afer. The sequence goes on from NW_006921610.1 coordinate 21,412,662, forward strand.
ATTTCTATTTTGATTGAAGACAAAAGATTGTATGCCTAATTAGTCAGCCACAAAATACATATTAGGGAAATATAAATTTTAATTAAGTCAGTGAAAAAAATATTTTATATATTTCTGTAACTGCATCACAGATTTTGATTCTCTTCCCGGTTCACTCTCCTGAACAAAGACACCCTTGTGCATTTTACTGGAGAAAAATCTTAAACTTGGATTCAGAAAATCTAATGTAAAGCTCCAAATAGTCTGTTGTTATCTTTAGCAAGTCAGATCATTCAACTCATTTACTGAACGTCTAGTGTGTACCACTCTCTATTCCCAATATTGAACAAGAAAGACAAAATTGTTGCTGTTGTGGAGCTTAGAAGTGTGTGTTTGAGTGTGTGTTGTTTGTATGCAGGAGAGGTGGTACAAGGAGAAATATAGGAGCATTATGTTGTTGTTGTTGTTATGTGCCGTTGAGTCGGCCCCGACTCATAGCGACCCCTCCTTGGGTTTCCGAGGCAGTATCACTACGGAAGTAGGATTGCCCAACCTTCCTTCCGAGGAGTGGCTGGTGGGTTTGAACCACCAGCCGTCTGGTTAGCAGGCAAGTGTCTTAGCCACTATACACATAAATAAATGTGCAATAATAAATAAGATAAAAATACTGAGAATAAATAAATCAGGGTGATGGGGAAGCCAATAAATAACCAAGGACTATAGTGGAGACAGGAGCTCTGGTAGCATAGTGCCTAAGGCACTTGACTGCTCACCAGAAGGCTGGCGGTTCAAACCCACCAGCCACTCCTCAGAAGGAAGGTTGGGCAATCTACTTCCGTAGTGATACTGCCTCAGAAACCCAAGGAGGGGTCGCTATGAGTCAGGGCCGACTCGACGGCAAACAACAACAACAATAGTGGAGACAGCACACAACAACAACAACATAGTGAAGATGATGCTTTAGATGTTAGGTAGGGTGGTTCTGGAAGGCCTCTCTGAGAAGACAAATTTTGAGCAGAGCCCTGTACCAGTAGTTCCCAGTTTTGGATGGTTCATTTCAGATGACTCTGTTGTAAGTTGGTTTTGAAATAAGTTGAATGCCTCTTTTTTTTTTTTTTTTAGTTTTCATTATTATTGCCTTTTAATATCAGTATCTTTATGAGTCTGATCTTTGTCTTTGGAGGTTGGCTTGAGAATGATAGTATCAACAATTCACATGCTACAATATTGTATGTAGGACATACTACAACAAGATGTACCAAAAAAAAAAAAAAAAAACATTGTAAACGTTGTCCACTGTAACTCAAATTCAGTGTAAATCACAGACTACCTGAGGGTACTGTGAACTGCTGGATCCTGCCCACATCTAAGGTAAAAGTACTTGAAGTGGGATACTGTGGTTATGGGAGGGACTTTAGATTACTTTCAAGGCTCAGTTTCCTCATATTTAAAATTGAAAGTATACCTCAGATACCTAACATACAGGCTGGTGAAAGGGAAAGAGGAGTAGTAACAAAATTCATAAATATATAATACTTACTAAGACATTAAGATCTTGATGAATTTTTTTTTTTTGTTTTGCTGCTATTTCAAATGGAAAATATGAATAGTCAAAAAGATGTCCTTTCTTTTAAGAGCGATCACTTTTAGGGCATAAAAAAATTTTATAATCAGGATGTAAGGCATTGTCAATTATAACTCTCTCTGTGTAGGTATTTATCCTTAAATAACAATTTACTATATTATGTATGTGTATGTATTTATGTATATTGCTTAATTGATATCCTAGGACTATTTTCTGGGAGCTCTGGTAGCATAGTGGCTAAGACACTTGCCTGCTAA
>NW_006921610.1:21414582-21425781 GCF_000298275.1 Orycteropus afer afer
GCTATGAGTCGGGTTTGACTCGACGGCACATAACAACAACAACAACAACAGGACTATTTTCTAACACAAATTCTTTCTCTTTTGCATTAAGTTGAGGTTTCAAACGTTGCAATTAATAGAAATGAAGAATGGTCTTTTACTGAGTTACAGTTTCATCCTTCCAAATGGTTATCCTGTTTTAACTTTTGTTTTTACCAAGCTTTCTGAATAACAAAGGACAAAAAGTTGACAGAGTTTGTGAAACTGATCCTATTGTAATACTTATTATTCTATGAAGTCTATTAGTGGTCGTAAAAAATATTAGCTTAATACAATGCAGTTCCAGGGACCTGTTCCTTAGCACCTGTGTAAATCAACACATGCATCATTCATGTCTAATTTTCCTATATGAATAAATGTGAAAAATGGGCATACATTCATTCTTAGAATATAAAATTCTACAACCATTACATAAACTTTTGGTTTATTCCATTTTATTAGGTCTCAGCACTAATGTCTATATTTTTCAGTGTATCTGTTCTTGAACTAACAGCACAGTTGTTTGAATATTTTGACTATGTTTCATCACTTTTGTCATCTTTTCAAAAATTACATGTTGAAGAGCATGTATTTTAAGTTCTAGAGCCACTCAGGAATATCTGGATAATAGTTATGTTTTTTAAATAAATAAAAGATTTTGATAGGATATTATGACAAGCATCACTGACAGAGATTCTGGAGCAAGCAATCATCCTCTTACTTTCCTATTTCTTTCAAAAATGGCGTGGTTTCCTGTTTACAGGATAAATGACACAAATATGTGACAATGGCATGAACACACTTTACCGTTCTCTAGCCCACCAAAGTGTGAGTCTTGATGCATTTCTGTTTGTTTTTTAAGTGAAACTTCATTATTATATATATCTTGACTTTCTATAAAATGAACTCTATATTTTCTGCTGGAGATATGTGTGTGTGTGTATATATATATATATATATATATATATATATATATATATATAATTATTATTTTTCCTCTACTTTTCTTTTCTCCAGTATGATTTGCTCTCCTAAAAGCTCCCAACACTGGAAGCCTACGCATCCAGAGCTAGAAAGGCAATCCAGCCAATTTCCTTTTTCCTGTGTAATAAATACCTTTACATCAAAATTAACCCTGCTACTTGTCAATAAATATACTTTGCATGTCACTGACTGTGAATTGGAATCTCAGAGAGAAGTCAATTTCATTTTACACCCATTTAATTATTAGAGAAGACTTTTTATGCTAGGACAAATTATCTTCTCATAACCTCCATTCACTATGATAAATATAGCTGAAGGGGTGAAATGAACTAATGATTGTAATAGTTAGAAAGATGTATTTCTTCCCTTGATAATATATAAAGCCTGTGCAGGCTGTAAAAACAATAAAGTGTTTAGTTATCTCTTACCATTTGAAAAGAAAATCAGTGGCGTTTCCTAATAATTACTGATGTTTTTCAAAAATAAAAAGAAAAGTGTTTAATATTCTCTACCTAAGAAATATATGTGACAGAGTAATTGATTTTCTGAATTTACCAGACAAGAGGCAACTCTGCCGGGGTATGAGGAAGTAAGCTTGAAGTGTCACTCTCTGGCTTTGTGAACTTGAAGCAGTTTTTTAACTACCTGGAGTTTCAAGTTTCCCTTTGTATGTTGGGGAATATGGAAGCTATCTGGTACTGAGTGAAGTCCACAAGTTCTGGAAAAGTGCCAAGCACAAAGAATGACACTTAGTAGGTACTCAAAAAATAAAATAAAAAAAAAGTCTTTTTTTTTTTTTTTTAAGTCACTGCTAGCCTTTCAAAATAATAACATCGGACTATATTCATGTGAGAACCACATTTCTGATACAGTTTAATATATGACATAATCAACCTGGCCCATAGTTTTGGAATACTAAGATTGTACTCTCCTGAAAAGAGAACTCACTGACAGCTATACTGCATGACTGCATAGGAACAAACAAATCTCACACTTTATTTTAATAAAAATGAATTTGTATTAGATATCCCTTCTTTCCTCAGATATGAATAATTTTGTTTGGGTAATTTTATAATTGGAAAATATCTCTGTCATTTTTTAAAACTGCTGGCTGCAAACAAAGTCATTACATGGAATTTGTTGTAATTGTTTAGCATAAATTGCTCTTTTACTTTTAATAATAAAGTCTTTACTCAGTACCAAACAAAAAGCAACAACAACAAACTGGGTTAGCTGTTTTTGTATGTCTGCTCCATAGTAAATCATATACCAGTAAATAGATAATTTAAAATATAAAAATATTCTAATGTTCTATTTTATTTTGAAAATTCTGTTGTTAAACTTTTGGGACATGATGCCATGAAATTTCTGTGTCACTAATGGACTATAGTCTTTAAAACAGTAACCTAATCTCGATAGCTATTATCAATCTGGTGAGTAGCCAACCATTGCAGATGAGTTAAACATCTATAAAAGTAATGTTAGTAAGCCAACATTTATTGAGCCTGACCTATATGTAGCCCATGACAGTAAAATTTACAAAAGAAGAAAAGAAAGGAGAATTTTCTTTCAAGGGATGTGGAATCTTCCACATAACCCAAAAGCAATTAGAACCAAAAATTTTAATTTTTAAAGCATATTATGTTCAAAAACTTACAATGCCCTTTTTCCCTAAGTACACTGTGTAATAACATGAAATGACACAATGAGAAGTTAATGATTTCAAAAAGTGTATTTGAAGGGAAAAAAAAAACAACCTCTTTTCTATATAATACTCCTCCCACAAAAAAAGCTATTTGTTATGTGTAACACAGCTGTATTATTACATTTTGATACAAAAACTTTGAATGAAAATATTGTTTTACAAAAATTGAACAGGTAGATGGAAACTTTACAGACCCAGTCTATAAATTTTTCTATAATTGTGTTTGGCATATCTTACCTACAAAACTATAAATAGTTCCAATAGGAATTTTCATCTGAAGATTAATAGCCATTAGAGATGCAAATACACCAGAGTGTTACACTAGTGTGAATAGCACTTTAATTGCATAGGTAATTAACACTTCCATTGTTCTTCTTCTTATTGTTTTGTTCCAGCTGAAATGTTTGTGAGCAACCTGTTCTGTAGATGAAACAGACAGCTGTCATTACAATAGTTGACACAGGTAGCCTTCAAGTATGTGACACTAATTAAATTAAAACTTTGAATTACAAATAGGCTTCTTATAACTAATGATGAATGACCATCTTCGCAGAGCAACATGCACTTCTTAATTCAAGAGTCACAAGTCTTGCTTTTAATATGTTGTATTAAATCACAAAGAAATCCATTAACAAAGCTCTTATGACTGTCTTTCCATAGGGAACAAATATTAACAATTTGCAGCTTTTCGGCAGACTAAGGATTTAATCACAATGACAAATGATTAGCAATTTCTATTCTGAAAGTCACTAGAAATGTCACCCATCTCAAAGCAGCTGGGTTGTGGTTTGGTCTTTATCAGGAAGGTTAATTACCTATAGCATTCTCCTTCTAGCTAAGGACAGTTGTACAGGCTATTGTATGTTGTCGTTGTTGTTATGTGCCATCAAGTCGGACTTGACTCATAGCGACCCCTCCTTGGGTTGCCAAGGCAGTATTACTATGGAAGTAGATTGCCCAACCTTCCTTCCAAGGAGTGGCTGGTGAGTTTGAACCACCAGCCTTCTGGTTAGCAGTCAAGTGCTTTAGGCACTATGCTACCAGAGGCTGTTGTAGAGAGAGTGTCTAATGAATAGTGTCTCTATATTGCTATGTATGTAATAGTCCATGGAAAGCTGTGCTAAGTCTTAGTAAGCACAAGTGCACTCTATGAAGTGCAGTTGAAGATGGTCTCAGTGGAAATCTAGGGATGCTAATAAGATGTAGAGACAGGGGGCTTCATGACTAAAAACACCTTGATACTGTTAGAATATTTAGAGAACCCACGAGTTCCTTGGTTCATTAAACCAAAATGAAACCCACTGCCATTTAGTCAATTCTAATGCATAGCGACACTCTAGGACAGAATTAGTGGGAGTTCTGGTGGCATAATACCTAAGGCATTTGACTGCTAACCAGAAGGCTGACTGTCTCTTAGGGTTTCTAAGGCTGCAAATCTTTACCAAAGCAGACTGCCTCATCTTTCTCCCACCAAATGGCTGGTAGGTTTGAACACAAATGCTTCAACCATTGTGCTACCAAAACTACTTAATTAACTTAAAAGGGATTTGTTTACAAAGCAGAATGTGAATTACTGATTTTTTAATTGTGTGTGTGTGTATATACACACACACACACACATATGTATATATATATATATATATAGATCATTATTATTGCAAATAATGCTACAATGAACATTGGCACTCAGGTTTCTATTTGCACTCCTGATTTCCATTATTTTTGATATAAACCTAAGAATGGGATATCTGGGTCATGGGGTTGAACAGTACAGGAAACATCAAAGAAGACTGAAGGAATAGACAGAGTCACTGTACCCAAAAGAATTGGTTGGTATTCAGCTATTTCAGGAGAGAGCATATGATCAAGAATCAATGGTGTTGATGGGGAAATCCAAGTTGCATTGAAGGTGAAAAAGAGGGCTCCAGGAATTGACAGATGACGTGAGATGTTACAACAAATAGATGCAGCAGTGGAGGTGCTCACATATCTGTTCCAAGAAATTTGGAAGATAGCTACCTGGCCAAATGATGAAAGAGATCCATATTTGTGCCCATCCCAAAGAAAAATGATGCAGTGGAACATAGAAATTATCAAATAATATTATTAGTATCAACAAAAGTAAAATTTTTCCAAGCGTAATGAAAAAAATGATTGCAGCAGCACATTGCCAGTGAACTGCCAGAAACTGAAGCCAGATTAAGACAAGGATATGGAATGATGGATATTACTGCTGATATCAGATGGATCTTGGCTGAAAGCCAAGAATACTAGAAAGATATTTACCTATTTTTTATTGACTATGCAAAGACATTAGACTGTGTGGATGACACAGAATGGAATATCTGGGTCATATGTTATCCAAAAAAATGTGTGTAACACTGAGAAAAATGGGAATTCTAGAACACTTCATTGTGCTCATGTGGAACCTGTATATAGACCAAGGGACAGTTATTTGAATAGAACAAAGAGATACTGCATAGCTAAAATCAGGAAAGTGTGTGTTGTATCTTTTTACTGTACTTATTCAATCTGTATGCTGAGCAAATAATCAGAGAAGCTGGAATCTATGAAGAAGAATGCAACATCAGGATTAGGAAAAGACTTATTAACAACCTGTGATATGCAAGTGACACAACCTTACTTGGTGAAAGTGAAGAAAACTTGAAGCACTTACTGATGATGCTCAAAAAGTACAGCATTCATATGGATTATCCTTCAGCATAAAGAAAAAAAATCCTCACAACTGTACCAATAAGCAACATCATGATGAGTGGAAAAAATACTGATGTTGTCAATGATTTAATTTCACTTGGATCCACAAGCAATGCCCATGGAAGCAACAGTCAAGAACTCAAATGACATATTGTGTTGGACAAATGTGCTGCAAAAAACCTCTTTAAAGTTTTTAGGAGGAAAGATGTCACCTAAGGTGTGGCTGACCTAAGCTATGGTCTTTTCAATAGTCTCACATGCACGTGAGAGGTGGACAATGAATAAAGAAGACCACAGAAGAATTGATGCATTTGAATTGCGGTGTTGGTGAAGAATGTTAAATGTACCATAGACTGATAGAAGAATGAACAAATCTTTCTTGGAGGATATATAGCAAGAATGTTCTTTAGAAGGGAGAATTGACAGACTTCATGTCTTATGCTTTGATCATGTTGTCAGAAGGGACCATTCCCTGGAGAGGAATATCATTCCTGGTAAAGTAGAGGGTCAGAGAATAAGGGGAAGGCCCTCAATGAGATGAATGGCCACAGTAAGCTCAAACATAGCAACAATTATGAGAATGACACAGGACTGGGCAATGTTTTGTTCTGTTGTACATAGGGTCGCTACAAACTGGAACCAACTAGATGGCACCTAATAACGACAACAACATGGTTGGTCTACGCTTAACATTTTAAGGAACTTGCATGCATTACTGGTTTTTTAAAAAGAAATACAAACTAGTATTAATGAAAAAAACAAATTTTTAATCTCACTTTACTTTAATTTTAATTTTTATAGTGACATTGGACTAGTGGGTACTGAGTAGACACTAACTGCGATGGACACTAGAATATTTCTAAGCCAGTGGTCATAACACCACAGAGAGATTATTGCTTGTGTGTCTATATTTAAGACACTACCAGTAAAGTGAAGGATAATTTTAAAGATTCAAATATTAATTTTCAAATTAAATGCAATATAATTACAAACTTCATGCCTTTGATTGTTCAATCTTAACTGTCTAATTATCTTACTAAAATATTTTCTCATAGGCTTTTTCTTAATAAGATTCTTCATATTTCACACACACACACACAGACACACACATTCCTATGTGAAATAGTATTTTCTTTTAAAATAAGTAATTTTGTTAGCTCTCAAGCATACTTAAAACTTTTGATTTAAAAAAAAATTTAGAGGTTAAAGTAGAAACATTAAAAGAAACCAAATACCTAAAACTTGGAAGATCATTTGACCTGGCTGAAGCTGAACAGGAAATTAGAATATCAACCTCATTGCATCAAATACAACTAATATTTGTCTTCCTCTTTGAGAGAATACTATCAATATACTCTTGCTTCCATATTTCATTACTTTAGAAGAAAATTCATTTCTACAGACATTTTGAAAATCCCAAAATGTGTACTTTATTCTGCAAAGATATAGGATATTTTGAAATAAACTCCTTACTAGATAGCTGTATTAATTGTCTAGAATAATAAAACTGACATTTCTTTAGAGTATTAAGTTAAAAAAAAGTATCTATAACTGCATTTTATCCATATCATTAGTAAGCTGTTAAGTTAGACTCTCAGGTTAGACTGATGTCCCTCTTCTCTCCAAGGGAAAGTAGAATGAGGTGGAGCTAGTTTAAATGACTTTTTCGGAGTATAGAGTTGGAGCATGTCAGAGCCAAGGCTGAACATCTGACTCTAGGTCTGTAGCTATATCTCTTAGACCGTAAGTCAGAGAAAAAAATCTTAAGATACAGTCAAAATCCTTCAAAAATTACAACTTCGTAAGTCTCTCTGTACAATGTGTATTTCTTTCATTTTTTGTCATGAGTGCATCCTGAATACGCCCCATATGGTTATTAATTATAGTGTGGTTTCATTTGTGTAGATCAGCCTACCACAAATTTCCAGGCTAACTTTGCAGAAAATCTTTTCAAGTTACCAGGTCTACAACTTCAGCAAGAATAACAAAAAGTTGTAACTTCCCTCCTCCAATTAATTTGCATGGGTCATTAACTTCAAATTCTAAAATGACTTAATTATACGGCAGCACTTTAAATATAAAATAGAATCAATGAAAGCCACTTGATAGGACTTGGGAATCTATTTACAGGCCATTGAATTTTTTTCCAGGTAGTATATTATGATTTCACTTCTTGTATGCACTCAGAATTCAAAAAAATGAATATAATATATTGAGCTTTAATTCTTTAGGGTTTTATATTGTGTGAGTCATGAAGTCATTTTATGATATTCATATTATTGAGTTGTAGCATTCATATATATTTTCTACCTCCAATTTACAAGTGGATCATAATTGAAAATACACTGTATTGAACTTAAAATATTTGAAAGTCCTACTTGCATGAAAAATAAAGGTAAAATTTTCTCAAAATGGAAAAGGGGTAATTGTAGAAAGAGTATATAAATTGATATATTGATTAAAAAAATGAGTTTTTGTTGTTTCAAAATAAAGGTCTCCTTTACAATAAATGGCAAATTGTTCTAGATAAATATATCATCTGCAGTAAATAAAATGGATACATGAAGAAAATAGAAGCTCTCCAAATTCCATTGTTGGAAGGAACTGCAGAAATCATTTTGTTCTCTAAACAACTTGAAGACTTCCTTCTATATCATCACAAAGGATGATGCTCCCTCTATTTGAATTTCTCTTGAAGCAAGAAGTTTCATCCCTTATGAGGCTCTCCATTGCCTTCTTTGAAAGATATAGTCATTACTGTAGTAAATTTTTCTCCTCAGGATCAAAACCTTGATTTCTTTTTTAAATTCTACAGGAACCACTGACCTAATCTCTCTTCCATTGTGAATGCCTCACATACTTTACCATAGTGATAATCTTTCTTCTGCAACTTCTTTTCCCCAGGCAAATCCTCGTTTTGTTTTTAAACAATTGGTACAATGCCAAGAGTCTGTCCAATTTATTACCCTCCTATAGAATAAAGAATATTTGCTGATTTTTTATCATGGTATTCATAATACTCTAAAGGTGTTCTGAGAAAAAAGAACTTTTTCATTCTTACTAGTAAATACATAATCAGAAGTAAATATAAAAATATATATCAATTAAGGTAGCCTAATGCTGATGGTTAAATCTTTGTTAGATTTTTGTTTCTTTCTGCCCATTATTTCGGCTTTAAAATATCTTATTCTGTTATTCCAAGTATTAGCTAAATTGTCTAGCTTCGTCATTTGGGAATTTTAAATAGGGTGACATCTGAGTCTTCATTTAAATTGTGGATGATCATGAACATGTTGAACAAAGTATGGTCAAGTCCACAGCCCAAACCAGATCTCTCTATCATGATATCAAGAACCTTCCAAATGAGGAGGAAATAATAATTAAGTTTAAGAAAAATAACTCTAGAAGCAGAATTAGGAATATAATACAAGGTCAACAAAATTAATAGAATTAGTCAGGGACAGTGTGAAAAAATGAGAGAGCTATATCATAGGAGGGAGCTCTGGTAGCATAATGCCTAAGGCACTTAATTGCTAACTAGAAGACTGGCGATTCAAACTCACCAGTCACCTCTCAGAAGGAAGGTTGGGCAATCTACTTCCATAGTGATACCGCGTTGGAAACCCAAGGTCTGACTCCACAGCACATAACAACAACATATTACAGGAAGAAAGAGATTCTACTCTGTCAATGAAGTTTTAGGCAGGGGATCATAGTGGATAATTGTGTGGCTGATGAAGTATAAATTTCTCAATTTGAATCCTGACTCCAAACGAAAAATAACTGTCACTTTGGACAAAATATTTGAACTGCTTTTGTTTTCCCATCTATAAAATATGAATAAAAAGTGTACTCCAAAAACTTGTGAGAAGGATAATAATGAATCAGTTAATACCTCTAAAGGGCTTGGGACACTGCCTGTACATAGAAAGCATACAATGAGGTCTATCATTTTCAAGGTAAAGACATTTCTTCTTTATTAAGCAATACATCCTTTTCTAGATGAAGCCATGGTAGGAGACATTGCTGAAAATAGAACCTCTTTATGTTACGACCACATTGAGCAAGGCCTGAAGAAATAAGAGGATGGAACAGATTGAGTGTTGATATTTGCCTTCCTAAATCAAATCCAACTTCCTAGAAGCCTTACTGAAATTTAGGGGTATTTATAACAATATAGTGCCTAAGGCACTTGACTGCTAACCAGAAGGCTGGTGGTTTGAAGCCATCAGCCACTCCTCGGAAGAAAGGTTGGGCAATCTACTTCCATAATGATACTGCCTCGGCAACCCAAGGAGGGGTCGCTATGAGTTGGGTCCGACTGGACAGCATATAACAACAACAACAACATAACAATAATGGGTACAGTAGTATCCCTAGTGAAGGTGGCTGTCCAGCAGAGAATGTCTGTGGCAGGCATGAGCCAGATAACTCTGGGAATTAATTAACCTGGGAGTGGTTTGGAAAGGTAATTTCTTATACCCTGCCCTACTTGACATGACAGAAAAGATATGGGCCATTGTGTAGTTGCTGTAAGTGCCAGCCAGGAAGTACCTCTTTTGCAGAGGTGTAGAGGACATGATTTTGACTCATTTTGTGGGGACTGAATCTCAGGTAAAAATTTATTTTCCCACAAGTTTCACTGATGCCATAATAGATAGTGAAGTATATAAAGGGATACCATTGTGAAAAGTTATTTTACCAGGTAGGAAGCTTGCAATAGGATTTATATTTCAAAATGACAGTAACCTAAAACTCACATCAAAAAATGTCTTGAAGAAAAAAAGGTTCAGAGTTGTAGCCTATGGAACTATATTGCTCAGGACCTTAGCCAACAAAATGACTGGTTTTAAACTTCTCGGGCTTTTATTCCTCAGTGGAGCTCTATACACAGAACAGTCAAACTGCTGCAGATGAAGATATTTCTTTCAGATGCCAAAATCTCCCTACTTAAAAAAAAGAATTGCTTGTTGTTCCACCATTTCTTTTCCAAAATTTAACCCATCTAATGGCTCTGTTTTATTGGGGTCATAAATTATATCCTCATTTTTGCCAGTTTATAATACCTTTGCATCAGATGCCGTTATACAAGGATGTTTGTTTTAAGATATGCTTTTTTTTGTGTTTGTTGTAAAACCAAAAATTGCAAGCATTTAGAGATTTGCTTTTCAACGCACAATATTTATGTATCAACATTATCTTCTAGTAGGTTAGCTTTTTGTTGTTCTCCCGTTAGGTTATTTTCATTTTTAGAAACATTTCTTAAAAGATTCAAAATGAATTTACCTCCTAAATATTAATTTTATTTTCATTGATGTTTTCATAAAAATTAAAGTTCAAGTCAGTCAGTTATCTTACAGGTAGAAGAATTATAATAATGTGTTGGCAATTAAAAAAAAAAACCTTAATAATCATCAACTTTTTCTTCCTTTCTTTAGTGATGTTCTATTTATAATTCTATTAATTCAGTTTGTTTGCAATAAAGTTTGGACCTAGCAAACATTTATTCAATTCTTTAAGCATATCTATAGCTTTTCATGCTTTCAAAACCCACTGCCATTGAATCTATTGGGTCATAGCAACACTTTAGGACATAGAACTGCCTCATAGGGTATTCAAAGTTGTAAATCTTTACAAAAGCAGACTGCTTCATCCTTCTCCATTGGAGCAGCTGGTAGATTCAAACCACTGACCTTTGAGTTAACAGCCCAATGCTTTAGCCACTGCACCAGTAGAGCTTCCTTTTCATGTTTCAGGAAAAAAAAAAAAAAAAAAAA
>NW_006921610.1:21426402-21432609 GCF_000298275.1 Orycteropus afer afer
TGTTGTTCTCAGGTTGTATATTCTGACTCACAGCTGTTAAGTCTGTTCATCCTTTGCTTGCCATATGTGGTAAACTGAGAAGTGACAAACATAATTTTAATCAAGTGTCAGATCTATCTGACATATGATCAACTCTTCATTTGTACTTTCGCACTATCAATTCTCAGTTTCTAAAAACAGTAACAGAAAGCATGGAGTTTTTGCATAATTTTACACCTTTTATATCTGTTTCTCCTTTCCCCATACTTCATGACTACCCCCCCCACAGACATATTTCTTCCTTGACAATACAAGATCCCTCTGTAATGTTTAGAAAATTTTCCCAAGGATATGAGCACATAGTTGTTCCAAAAGTAAAATATTTTACAATTTGCTACAAACTAGCAACTCTTGTTGTTAGGTGCCATTGAGTTGGCTCTGACTCACAGTGACCCCATGCACAACAGAAAGAAACACTGCCCAGTCCTGCGCCAGCCTCACAATTCATGCTGTACCTGAGCCCCTTGTTGCAGCTACTGTGTCAATCCATCTCGTTGAGGTCCTTCCCCGTTTTTGCTGACCCTCCACTTTACCAAGCATGGCATCTTTCTCCAGTGAATGGTCCCTTCTGAGTGTGACATTGACCAAGTGTTAATATACCTGAAGAAATGTTCATGAGACACATAATCCATGACAATCAGATCATAGTGGCAAAATAATAAAAAATGTTAAATAAATCCCAAAAATATTTTGAATAATATCATGATCCCTCAGCACAAAATATCAAAATATTGCCACTATCTTAGGGTAATTTTAAGGTTTTATATTTAAATAAGCTTTTATATTTATATTTAACAAGCTATTAGGTATTCCTTTTTTTAAAATAAAATATTTTAATAAAACGTAGCTTTTCAATAGCAATTTTACATATGAATGAAGCATCTTTAAAGGAATTCTGTGGGTTACTCTATTCGAAATACTGTGCTATCTTATCTTAATTGTGGTCATTAATCAACTTCCCTCAGTAATATAACTCAGTGAGAACATAAAACTCATTGCTGTTGAATCAATTCCAACTTACAGGAATCCTACAGGACAGGGCAGAAATGCCCTATAGAATTTCCAAGCTGTAGTCTTTTTGGAAGCACACTGCCACATCTTTCTCCTGTGGAGTGGCTGCTGGATTGAAATTGTGAAACTTTTCAGGTAATGCTTAAAAACTGTGCCATGAGGGGTCATTACTGAGAACATAGCTGAAACCAAAACTGAAATGGTTCAGAAAAAGATATGTATGTTTTAACAAAAATGACAATTACAGTTTTTCTTTTAACAGAATAGTGTTTCACATTTTACTAAATTATTATGCACTGAACTGGCAAATAGGTTGTTTATAGTTCATTTATAGAATAAACAATCATTGAAACCAAAAAGAGGAAGCCTGTTTTCTTTTTTTTTTATATATATAAATATTTCATTTGCACCTACTTGTCAAAACTCCTACAGAAGATATCAATGTAAAAAGCCATGTTATGAATTTGGAAGCAGATATAAACTGGGTCAATTCTGTTTCTCGATGCCTGTTTTCCATTCTGCACATTTCCGTTGACCTTTGCTTTACCTCTTCTTTCCTGTGTCAGGTGTCTTTGACCATTTTTCTGCTTATTACCGTGAAAGTAAAGGGTCAGAAAGAATAGATGAAACAAAAATAAATCAGTAGATCTCTTTGCAAATATATCTGACAAAAAAGGATTGGTGAAGTACGTGGTTAAAATTATAGTCAAAATAAGATACCCTAGAATATTGCTACAATAGTGTTTACTATTAACTCTATTAGAGCAGAGTTCTTTGTAAAGTTGACCAGCTTTGGGAGACCACAAACAGAATAGAATAATGAAATAAAAAAGCATACCTGGTGTTGTTAGTTGATTTATTACTTTAGTTTATTTTCCATCTTTTTCCTAACCTTCAACCTGATAATCAGGAAAAAAAATTGCTGTTGTTTTTGTTTTACTTTTCTTTCTAAGCCAACTACATTTATAAGAGGATGTGGCCATTTATTAATAATTACAATTTTAATATATGTATTGAAGTTCTCTCTAGTACCCAAATAACAACTATTTCTAGTAACTTTTTTTCAAGCCATCCAGATATCATTTAGTGTTACTGGGCCTGTGGATTTATTTTAACTGGATTCTCATGGTTTTCTGTCTTCTCCAATTATTCCATGTTAACCTTCATATGCAATATGCTGTGAAAAAGAGTAACCATTAGATAAAATTTGGAGGAAAGTAATTTTTAACAGTAGATGACTTCCATGAGGAAAGAGAAACCTCTTTTGCTGATTCACTATTCACCAAATACTGTTTATTTAGCAGTTGTTTAATTGTTTACATAGATTGGAGACATTAAGTTCTGTTTAAAACAAGGGAGCCAAGGTGCTACTTAATGAACTGAAACAGTTATATGAGAACACTCAAAACCCCAATAGCAATCCCTTGCAGAGCCTCACAGGGAGAATCTGGCTGAGTGTTTAATGTTGGCACATTGAACTCAAACTCAAGCCTGGCTAAGTCCGTCATTTTTAATATGCAATTGACTACTATGGAGCATCGGTTCTTGCTTTTACTGTTTTGCATAGCTTAAGAGATACTGAATTGCCTGTGTGAGTTCAAACATGAGGAGATATATGGATGGCAGATGTTAGGAGGTAAAATCCATGGCTGAAGAACAAAAAGTCAGATAATTGTACCATATGGTATATGAACCTGTAATGTTGGCATCCTTCATGCTGTGCTCCAACCTGCCAAGCTAACCAGGCATCGAGGCTGTGCCAAGCTGCAGAACTAGCAGGACTTCACCAGGGAAAATTAGTGATTGACCTGTGGACCGACCGTCTGCTTGATCTCAGAGATGTCCCACCTAAGAGGAAATAAGCATATTGCAATAGACTGATTAAATGCTTAAAGGAAGAGTCTTTGTGCTATGATTCAGATGATTGATCATTAAAAGACTTGGGCTCATTTGTACGTACTGAGGACAACTCTAGGGTCACAATGGACAAGTAGTCTGTCATCAAAGTAAAGCATATGGGAATCATGTTCATAGTTAGGATTTGCTGAAAAGAGATAATTATAATCGCCTCTAAGGACAGCTCATATATAGCTAGTATTCATGGCACAACCACACTGGTGAATAAAACTTTGTAACCCTTCGATTCAGATTTGCAAACAGTTGCTACATAGTGCCCTCCTGAAACCCATAGAGTGATTAACCCCACACTCATTCAGGCACAAGTGGGCAAAGCTAGAGACTACTGTGGCATCCCTCAATTTATTTACCTGTCAGCCAGCCTGCTACACCTCTCACTTGCCATGACCTGTTGCCATCTCTTTGCCCTTGCACTCTGAAGATTAGTGATAATACTACTCCAAGCAAATTCCAAGTGTTCACTAACCACACACATCTGGCCCAGATTCCTCTAGGAGGCCTTCTTATGACTGTTTATGGGAACTGTAACCTACAAAATACATTCCATCAGTTGTTACATATTTGACTATTATCCCTGATTATAGGAGTTGTGTAGGAGCTCTGGTGGCATAGTGCCTAAGGCACTTGACTGCTAACCAGAAGGCTGGCGGTTCAAACCCACCAGCCACTCCTCGGAAGGAAGGTTGGGCAATCTACTTCTGTAGTGATACTGCCTCAGGGACCCAAGGAGGGGTCACTATGAGTCAGGTCCAACGTGACAGCCAGCCAGAAATTATTAATATAACATAGCATTTCTGTCTTGACATCTTGGCATCCCCTTTCCTTAAGATCTCTCTATAATCATTTGACAAGAGATAGAAAGATTGACAAGGATACATCATTAGGCTTCTTTGCCTCCTTTTTTTTTTTTTTTCTTTTGTCACAGGAGATTGAGAGTGTAGCACAGTATTATGTAGTGACAAAGAAACCAGAGTTGGAGACATAAGAGGTCTGAGGTTACATAATAGCACTACAATTACCTGCCCTTGAAGAAAGTATTTTAGCTTTGCACTTCTCAATTTCCTAATGCATACAATAGTAACTGTAATACTTAATTCATAATGTTCTTTGAAGACTTAATACAATGATGAACCTCTAAGATACTTAATAAACAGTTGCCCTATTAGTATAACATTACATTTACAGGACACAATAAAGAGCTGTTTGTTCCATTAAGAGTGCGTCATAAAATCATTTTCAGAGTTCACACCATTTTGAATGCTGCAAAAAGTTAAATTTTGAAGAATATCTTTCATCAACAACATTTCACTTGTGGTTTAAAATATATCATGTACATTATCTAACAGAGATTCAGGACTGATATATTTAGGAATGTTTATACTATCTGATGGATTTTAAATTGATATATTTGAAATTCCATCTGACTCTCAAGATTTAATTGGCATATATAGAAGTCACCATTTTTCACAACACAGTTCTCAATATGGAAGACATTAACTGCACTTTCCCTAACCCATCCCTCTCACTGTCATACCACTGGACTCTAATCAGGTCTCTCAGGCAATTGCTTATTTGTTTTCACATTCACAAACACAGAATTCATATTGAAAATGTGATAAATAGATTCAATACACATATTCATTTTCTCTTCTCTCTTTTTTTCCATTTTTCTCTTAATCCAATCATTTCAAACAAACATCAGATCTTCCCCCTCTCCCCCAAGGGATGAAATTTTGTAACTTTGATTGTAAATATCAAAAAACTAAACTCACTGCTGTTGAGTCAGATCAGACTCATATTTACCCCTCCTTGGGTTTCTGAGGTGATATCACTATGGAAGTAGATTGCCCAACCTTTGTAAATACACTAGTAAAATTAGAAAAGATCTTTCTGTTCATCGTCTATATATTTTACAGGACTTACTGCCATCGAGTTAATTCCAACTTATCAGGACCCCCATTGGGTTTCCCAGTTTATAAATCTTTGTGGAGTGGCTGGTGGGTTTGAGCTGCCAACCTTCTGGTTAGCAGTCAAATGCCATCAGAGCTCCTTATTTTATATGTATTTCAAGTCTTTTGATCAACGGATGTGGAACAAACTTTTCCTAAGTATTCCCTAAATTTAAAAGGTAGTTTTCTTTTTAAGTCATTGTGTATATCTCAATACTCTCTTGAAGGAGTCCTACAAAATAAAATAGGCTTGTTTTCTACTTTTGTAGAGTTGTCGTTTTTATGTTCTCTAGATTATGGTACAGAACTAATTTGATAAGAAATGATGATTGTCATCAAGTGTATCTTCAAAGTAGCCTTCATTGGTTTTTAAATTGAGAACAAGGAAGAACAGGAACATTGTGTCTACAAGTTTTGCTTCCTTGTATATTTACAAATTAAATGTTGGCTTGGTTACTTGGAGAAAAGTATATGGGGCTTTTTAGTAGTTTATATATTTAAAAGCCCATTGACTATTATCACTTAAGCAACACACCATCAAAATCCTTCCTTATATTAATCACCTGACATCATTAACCACAGACTTTAGACGTTAAGTGAAACCTGCAGCTAAAGTTCTATTATCTTAGCCTACAGAAGAAGACTCTGGAGAAATAATCTTATTTCACTAATTTCTAAAAAATAAAATAAAATAAACCCTTTTAAGAGTAGTCGACAGCAATATCTTCATTTGTGTGCAGTATTTGGCTCAGAAGCAAGCACTAACATGCTTGTGGAATCAAGGATTGGATGATTTTGACTGTCTTGCCATGTGCATGTGCCATTTGGCTGTTCCCACTCATTGTCCCTTTGTAGCTGGAAGACCCCTCTCCTCTGGGAGATGTGTAGGTTTAATTGATTTTGACTTGTGTAGCAGAGAACAAGAGGAAAAAACACTGACTTTACAAATAAAACACCTATTCTGCAATACTCCCAAATGGAACATTTCATCTTCTGGTTCATTAGTTACACTTTCTGTAAACTGAACACAACTTTTCCTCACAAATGATTATTATTATTATTATTTTAATTTTAAATTTCTTGTTATATATATTTTACCATCAAAACCAAAAACAAACTCATTGCCGTCCAGTCAATTCTACTATTCTTCTCATAGTGACCTCTCCTTGAATAGCCAAGGCAGTATCTCTATGGAAGTGGATTGCCCAATCTTCCTTCTGAGGAGTGGCAGGTGAGTTTGAACTGCCAGTCTTCTGGTTAGCAGTCAAATGCCTTAGGCACTACACCACCA
>NW_006921610.1:21432724-21437968 GCF_000298275.1 Orycteropus afer afer
TGCCCAACCTTCCTTCTGAGGAGTGGCTGGTGGGTTTGAACCATCAGCCTTCTGGTTAGCAGTCAAGTGCCTTAGGCACTATGCTATCAGAGCTCCTATATTTTACCATATATATAGTAAAATATATATTACAAAATATTTAACACTCTAACCATTTTACTTATAAAATTCAGTAATGCTAATTACATTTATTATGTTGTGAAAACATCACAAATATCTATTTCTAAATCAGTTTTCATCACCATAATAAACTTAAGCAATAACTCCCCAATCCTCCCCCACTCCCCCTAGACCCTGGTAACCACTAATAATTTTTTTTTCCCCTATCCATTTGACTATTCCAGATCTTACTCAGTATAATGCTTTCAAGGTTCATTTGTGTCATCACATGAACATGAACTTCATTTATTTTTGCGGCTGAATAATATTCCATGGTTTGTATACCACATTTTGTTCATCTATTCATCTGTTGATGGACACTTAGGTTGTTCCTCTTATAGGATTTTTAAGAAACACTTATAATACTCCTTTCACTTCTTCAAGACCTAGTGTAGGATTTTTGCAAATTGAAGATGAAGGGAATTTTACTTATGATTCATAGATCAAATATTGCTAATTCACTTTAAAAGTCAGAGAGAGATAGTTGAGGGTTAACTTTAAAAATCAACAAAATAAGGGCCACCCAAAAAGTGTGCTCTGAGTGTGGGTTAAGGATTTTCCTCTTTCCCTCAAACAAAACAAAAGCATCTGCAGTGTAGTAAACTACTTAGTGTGGCTCTTCTACCCATAAGTCTTTGTAAACTCCAAGGTGGGATTTGCTATGAGCAACTGAGGTGCTCCTGATTGCTAAAGTTTTCCACCTGGAGTATTTCTGTTGGGAGTGGCACAAAACAATGTTCTGGGAGGTTCCCACTCTCTCTCAGGTGCTTAGAGTTCTGATGCTATGATTGGCTAGTTTGGCCACTCTGCCAGGCTCAAAAGGAGGCCTCCCTAAAGGCAGAACTCTCTCTCTCTGCTGGTTGAGGAAGATGTGCTGTTGAAAGAGATAGGCGCTCCTGAGAGACATGTGCTGCTGGGAAAGAGACACAAGAGACACACATTGCTGAGTAAGACACTGAGGGACACGCACTGCTCGGGGAGAGACTATGAGAGACTTGGCTGAGAGACGGTGGGCTGGGAGAGAGACTGAGCATTTTTCCTGAACTTGAATTGTAGCCTGATGCTTCCCTAATAAACCCCATAATCTGTGAGTTCTGTGTGGTCACTGCAATGAATTATCGAACCAGGCAAATATGGGTTGGGTGCTGCGGGAAGAACAGCTGGTGAAAGGGCTGGAGGGAGGCAGCATATCTGGCCTGGCAGTAATAGGCCTTGGGTTATTGATGGTGATTCTGTCTTCCTCTTGTGGTTTAGAGGAGGTCAGAAGATGCCACCTTCCTGCCTTTTTTGCAGCATCTATATCATTTCCTCACAATATCAGAAATTCTACTCTTAATCTAGCCATTGTTTCTGATTCCTTTTAAAATGCAAATATATTAACTATGAGAGATAGCAGTACCTAGTTTATCAACTTCCTAGCAAAAAGCAAAGCTCTAAGGAATTAAAAAAAGAAAGAAAGAAAGAAAGAAAAACATATTTTACCTGGGATGGAGGGAGAGGAAAGGAAATTTCTGGACATTGTGACAGAGTGTGTGGGTGATCTCAGCAATGTAAGAACATGAAAAGAAAATATGCATGGTGAGGAATAAATGGGCACTTAAATAACTTTTAAAAAGCACTGATTTTTTTAATCATTCAAGCTGTGATTTGCCTCTATTAGCACTGAGTTTAATTAATAACAGTGTTACAATGACAACCACTCATAAAACAGTGATTTCATTTATCTTTTTTTTGCCTTTGTAATGGAAGGTCAGAAAGCAAGACAGTTCAATGGCCTGATAAATGTCTTATTTATAAGGCTATAATTAATGGCAATGATATTTTGCCTACGTACCTACAATGTTCTGATTTCCCAATTTTGTCTATATTCTTAGAGTTTACAGTTTCATTGCAGGAGAATATTATGATTTAACCTATATGTGTTGGATTCAGCTGCTGACAGTCAATTAAACGAATAAAAATCACTTGATATATTACAAAGTTGGCAGAAAACACATGCACATGCACACAGACATTAGACTATGAGGCTCTCCGTTTTAACAATGCTATTTTGAGATGTGATTCAGAAGTCTTCAGTAAAAGAGTCTTAACTAACCATCCATTTATTCAGACTCATAATGGTACACACAAATGACTTTGATCATGGTTGAATTGCTTGAAATACAGCACTAGATTCCTGTGGTGACCAGATGTGCTTTTCATATACTAAACACAGAAGGAAAGCTCTATATGTT
Source organism: Orycteropus afer afer (assembly GCF_000298275.1). NCBI lineage: Eukaryota > Metazoa > Chordata > Mammalia > Tubulidentata > Orycteropodidae > Orycteropus > Orycteropus afer. The sequence continues at coordinate 21,435,118 of NW_006921610.1, forward strand.
AGATGTAATGAATATTTTTTACAGTGAAACTCTTAAAGAATAAAGACTAAAGACAAAGGATTCTTAAACCCTGGAACAAGTTCTCGAAGCTACAAGATCTTCTCCAGGGCCTTTAAAAATAGGACGGATGGCAGAGATGGCTTGAAGATCGTGCAGCTGGACAAAATTAATCATCTTTACCTCATTTCCAATTCTTGAATCATTACAACATTCATTTGAAATATGTAAATACACAAGCCATTACTGGAACCTATTTTATACAGAAATTGTTTAATGAGTGAATTACATTAGATTGAATTCACAGTATTTCTAGAGTTAATTTTTCATATCTTGTGTCTTCAAGTGCTATCATATAAATTAGCCTAATGAATAATATAAATTAATATTCTTTCATTTATAAGTTGAAATTCAGAAGTCCATTTTTAATTTTCTTTGAAATACTATAAATCTTATTTTTTTCATTTAAAATATCAGTATGTTGAGTGAAATCCAAAAGTAAATTGGATTTAAAAATAAGAATTTTTATGAAAGTCTAGGGAAGTTTTACTACTTTATAGAGGAATTATCTGCTGTGATGCTACCATTAATATTAAACACAAGTATGATATTAAATATCTTCATATTATGTACTAAATTTACCAAACAACATGGAATAAATACTGTGTATCATATGTTTCACAGTATTCAGAAGTGGCACAGATTGAGGTAATTATATTGATTTCTTACCCATTAAATTATAATTGATGTTACGATGCAATAATTCCAAACACGTAGTTGTAAAGGAATTACCCTTTTCCCCTTAAAATACTAGAGATAGTAGTCTCTAATATTTCCAAGAAAAGGATCTATTTGTGAGAAGCATTTTAAAAAGAAAAATGCACCCACAAAAACTATAGAGATAGAAAAGATTAATCATTTACAATCAACTTAATGGTGCACCAAATGTCTTCATATACCACATAATTAGGATGACATTAACACTTGTTTATAAATAATTCTCAGAAAGTTAATAAATTATGACTTGTCACAAAATCATTAGAAATCATAAAAAATTCAATTTAGTAAACAGAAAATTGCCACAGAATTAAATATACAAAAGTTACATATTATGTTACATTATATATATATCAATATATCTTTTTCTGGGTTATATAGTTATATATTTTATACACACACACACACATACACACACACACACATATATGTATATACATTTCAAATATTCCTTGGTATTGTTTTAAAAATTAGAGCTAGACTCTTCTAAAAACTAAGTATGACATAAGTCTTCAAAATACAATCAAATATTAATTTCTAAATGAAGAGACAGTTATAATCAGATGGAATCCAAAACTATGCATGGCTTCTAAACATTAATTTGAATCTTCAAGACATATTCTGCTTTTTTTGGTGATAGTTTTGAACATCAAATTATTATTTTTTACCCAATTATCTTTCAAACAGTAATAAATATGTTATACTACCCAATATTGTACAGTTGGGAGGGGGCTTTAAAAAATGAAAAACCTTGTGTCTCAAAAAAGTGTATTAGAATTGTATCTCTTATACAGTTCATAAGCTATACTGATATGTTTATAATGTGAAATATATATATATAAAATGTTCTAAATGAGTTGATAGAGCGAATTGGGATCAATGAGATCCTCAAAAATCTCTCATTTATATAGTACTTTCTAACTGTGGTTTCATTTGCTCTTTATGAATTGTGTGAGGAAGACTATTATTATCTTCATTTTGCAGATGTAAAAGTAGTATCTCAGTGACTGAGGTTAAGTTCAGTGAACTTAAATTTTATTCAAGTTCAGACAACTTGTTGTTGTTGTTATTGTTATTTGCCATCGAGTCGGTCCCGACTCCTAGCGACCCCTCCTTGGGTTTCCGAGGCAGTTATCACTACGGAAGTAGGATTGCCCAACCTTCCTTCCGAGGAGTGACTGGTTGGTTTGAACTGCCAGCCTCCTAGAAGATCAAAATTCAAGTCAAGGGTTTGGTCTCTAAATCTCACATGCTTTCTATCTCACCATGCTCCTTTGCACAAAGGAAACCTTTCATGCAGGAGTCAGGGTTTAAGTTTGACCTTGAAAGGATTTTATTGGGTGAAAAAGAAAGAGGCTTACTTTCCAGGTGACAGAAAGAACTGGAGTTCAAAAATGCATAAAGAGAGATTCAGACATTTGCCATCAGAGAGATGCAAATTAAAAAACAAAAACAACACACACACACAAAATGAGATATCATCTCACCCCAGCACTAATAGCAAAGTTCAGAAAACAACAAGTGCTGGCTAGGGTGTGGAGAGGGTGAAACCCTCATACTGATGGTAGGACTGTAAAATGGTGCAACCGCTGTGGAAAACAGTATGTTGTTGTTGTTGTTATGTGCTGTGGAGTCGGACCCGACTCAGAGAGACCCCTCCTTGGGTTTCCGAGGCAGTTTCACTACGGAAGTAGACTGCCCAACCTTCCTTCCAAGGAGTGGCTGGTGGGTTTGAACTGCCAGCCTCCTGGTTAGCAGTCAAGTGCCTTAGGCACTATGCTACCAGAGCTCCAATTAAGTATATATCCTAGAGAAATAAGAGCCACGACATGAACACTGGTGTTCATGAACCACTGTTCATCACAGCGCTGTGCACAATAGCAAAATGATGGAAACAACCTAAATGTCCATCAGTGGAGGAATGAATCAATAAACAATGGTACACACACAATGAAATACTATGTAATATTATGAGCAGTGATGAATCTATGAAAAATTTCATAACATGGATGGACTTAGGGGCCATTATGTTGAGTGAAATTGTTGTTGTTGTTGTTAAGTGCCATCGAGTCATTTC